>NC_091105.1:10112938-10424188 GCF_024713975.1 Paralichthys olivaceus
GTGTGAAAGAGAGAGAGAGAGAGAGAGTCAGAGGATGATGAGAGAGAAGAAGAGTAGGTGACAAGAATATGAAGAATAGTTGTAGAGACCACTCGCACACACACACATACACACACACACACGCACGCAAGCGTGCTCTGACGCTGCTTTGAGTTTAGATTACTCCCATGTGTGGGGGAGATGGTGCGGAATTTGGTGGTGTTGAAAATACCACACTGCAGAAAAACGTTTCATCACACACACACACACACACACACACACACACACACACACACACACACACACACACACACACACACACACACACACACACACACACACACACACACATATGCCCTTTGATCTCGCTGCTCACTGATCTCCTCTCCTTCCATGTCAAATATTTAGGCTACGTTTGGCAGGTTTGATGAAAATTAGCATGGAGAAATCATTTTATTTATTTAACTTCCACATCCAATGTCGGTAACTCTGAGAGGATGAACCCAAATTTCAAGAGAGGAGACCGGCACAGATCCAGAAACCCTGGAATCTGCTGAGTGGCCCATTTCATTTCATTATTTGTAACACAAGGAATCCCCTTTTAAGAAAAGTACACGGAAAAAGTATTTGGAAGTTTAGATGGTTTGTGGAGATACCACACTCTCTACCTTTGTCATTTGGTATCAAAGTTTCATGGTGATATGTTACATACATTTATGTTATTGGATAAAAAAATTTATGTTTTTAAATGAATTCAGATTGTGCATCCCTGAGATCATTTTTAATCTCCAGCCCAGCTGGAGGCCTATCATTTATCAATAGCACCGATAGAAATATCTGACTACCATTAGACACAAAGAACGACGATATAACAAATCTCTTTCTGTAACTATCACACACACGCACATGCACGCACACGCACGCACACACACACACACACACAGACCTGTATTCACTTACTCTGCATTTTTAACCCATGATCCTGACATAAATCAGACAGAGTGAATCAGTGAACAGAGACATTTGTTTCCAGCAGCGGGAGAAAAAGAAGACAAAGGGGGGAAGAAGAGCTGCAGTGATACCTTCTTTTAAAAAGAAAACAAACCTTTTTTTCCAGCATAAATGCTAAATACTGGACAGATCCAAGTTAGATTTTCTAAAATACCAAGAAGAATGAGTTATACATACACTTTTTGCATTTGTCTGCTGTTTAATGAAGAGATATATAAAAAAAATGACATGTTGTTTTATAGTTCATGCTTGTAATTTAGAACAACACTTTACAACACATTATTTATTTCACAGATATCCTCTCATTAGACGTTTTAATGGTGGAGAAGTAGAGTTAGTCACAAAAATGCAGGTTTAACATTTCATAATGAAAGAACTGAAATTACAAAGTGGAAAGTTCAGTCTTAAAAGTGTTACACAGAACAGAATTAAATGCAACATTAAATTGAGGTATGGTTGTGTGGAATAAGTTACTTAAAGGGTCAACGTGTACCTTTTTAGTAAGCTTGAGTATTAACAGTTGTTTACTTACCAATCTAACAGAAACATTGCAGGTTGAACATCAAACTTCATTCTTTGACTCGCCCCTCTCCAGCCGATGCCAGTCACTGTCATGCTTTCACCATTATTAGCATGCTAACAAGCTAGCCCCATTAGTTTCCAATAGTGTCACTGCAGTAGTCTGTCTGCCCTTGAGAAGTAGTACTGCGGAGGGATTATCATAAAATTGATGATTAAGTACCGTATGCATTGGGGCATGGGTACAGTGTCATTGACAGCTAGTACCAACCAATGGGTGTAGGTTACAGATGTTGGTTGGTGTGTCCTGGAGCCCTTAGTCAGGCTGCACCCCCCCCACTCCTCCAAATACGGTTACTTCTGGTTTCATAAAATGAAAAGATGGCGCTGGACAAAATGCCAAACAACGGTTCACAAACCAATTGATGATGTCATGTTGAGGTTGCTCCTTCGTTTGGCCATCCAAAAATCAGTGTGGGTCCCTGGGTCCAGACTAGAATTTTACACACTGGACCTATAAGTCATGATATATTTATCCAAAATCAATGTCAACTGAGCTTGCTTGACATTTTCCTTTTTTATACATCATATGAGATGTATAAAAGAGATGTGATTAATTAATTTGGTTATCATCCCTTACACTTTTATCCTTGCTTTGTTTTTCCACTCATTTGAGTTTGTGTCGTCCATCCCTGCATTGCAAAGACCTGGTGAGAAAATACAGAGTTAATTCCACTAAAGTCAGTTATTAGTACAATATGTTTGAACTTTTGTCTTTTGAGCAAACGCATGCATGTGCACTGCTTGTGTCTAAGAGTAGTTGGGCTTTTGAGGCTATTTAGACAAATGTTCCTGATGCCTCATATATCAAGTCTCAGCACTGTATCATCCCCCTGAGTGTACTTCTGCAGACGGCAGAGAAACACTGTAGACAGCCAGTACGCACACACAGATAGACGAACGCGCACGCAACAACAGACACACACATGCACACACGTGGAACGAGAACAGGTGCGGGTTGAAAAAGCCAGCTGCCTCCCGTTCTTTGTAACATCTACATTTCATCAGCAGTAGCAGCAGCACAGGTGACGCTGAGCCCAGTGGGCTCCAAGATTAGGGGAGTGGGAGGAGGTTTAACTTGCGCTGTTATCTAAGGTCAGATTTGCATTTTCCCTTTATTGTTAAAGGTTAGGCATTCCAGTGACTATGCTGATCTGACATCAGTACCTAGAGCCACCTTGCAGCTCCCCGCAGCTCCAGATGGTGACATCATATCTGTACAGGAACTTAAAAGGACAGTGGGGAGATTTTTGCCCATTTGGATGATCGTGATTTGGCAGACGGTCTGTGTCATCTACGTCTGCATCTCTGTGGCTCGATGTCTTTCTTCTTTCCCTCCCTCTGTCTGTTTCTTTCTCTCTCTCATTCTATCGCAATCCCCTTATTTCTGTCTCCGCTGCTATCTCTGTCACCCTATTGCTCCTGGCTTCCTCCTCCCTCGCTCTATCTCTATTTGCCCGTTGCTGTCGGCCTCCCTCTCTTCCCTCAGCTCAGATGCTGTGAGGAAATGCTGTCAGGTGAAAACCCGGCAGATTAACCTCTGACCCTCGGCAGGAGGTGGGGACAGATTGGCTTGTAATTGCTATCAATGTAGCATGTGTGTTGGTGCGGGTTCAGCATTTGTGTGCCTTTTCTCCATTTGGGCAGTGGGATGGCAATCTGACCCAGCACAGACAGCCATCAAATTTAAAGGATGAAATGCATTCTGGGTTGTGATGGTGCATTATGGGTGTAAGTGGGTGTTTGGTGTCAATACCAAAGAGGACGGGAGGAAAAAAAAACCATTACTGCTGTTCTCAGCAAACTGCAGCTTACTGGTGTGTCCAGAACATCAGTACACGAACATGTTAACACACGCACGCACAGATGCACACACAGACACACACATATAGAAATGAAATTTACTTTTTTGACTTTGAATGGCACCTGATTTGTGCAGCAGCGTGTGTTAGGGGACCTCTACCGCAGCTTATCTCATTGGGTTTGTGTGCATGGGTGCCCATGTGTGCAGAATATTTGCGTACGAGTGTGTGCAAGCGCGTGTGTGTGTGTGTGTGTGTCTGTTTGTTGTGAGACAGAGGCTCTGACTCCCAGCAGTCCTTTGTCACTCTGACTGAAAGGCTGAAAGCAGGGAAGCCATTTCAGACTGTGGGGCTAAATGATGGCAGGTACTGGGATCCATCCACTGCTCGCTACAATAACACAACAGCCCCGTCATCCCCATCCATAAATGCATTTCACGCAGTCTCCTCCATCTCTCCTCCTCGTCGTCTACCTGCCATTCAAACCCTTGTGTAAGTGCTCCCTAAATCCAGGTGGGTTTAAGGGTTTAAGCTGAAGTAGAGCCAGATTCAGTGAAAGCATTTTTTGTCCCTTGTTTCCTTGTTTTGCTGTCTTCATGTCACCCTCAAATTGTTTTTGAGTTATTGCAGAATTTATAGGCTTGTTTTTTGGTGGTGGTGTGAGGACGGTGTCACTTGGCTTTAGTATATGACTCACTCGGAGTCGCCATGTATTTCTGGTGGTGTCGCCGCCACTTCTCCAGCCCACTGATGAAATTAATGAGCAGGGTGGCTAAATGGGGCGTCACAATACACCGCGGTGGAGACTCGCAGCGGTGGGCGAACTCTTGCACCGGCCGAGGAGCTGCAAGAGAGACAGAGAAGAAGAAGAGAAAACAAGAGGACTGCAGAGTTTTCTCAAGGTGAGTCAGGAAGGGAAGAAGCAGATGGAGAGAGGCATTGGACAGCAGTAGAAAGCATTGAGAAGAAAAGAATGGAGAGAAAGGAAGGGGGAGTAAAGGCGAGTGGAAGGGAGGGAAAGAGAGATAGTGAGTGAGTAAAAGCAGGTCTGGTCCAGGTGGGGTTCACATAGTCAGTATGTTATTTTAGGAGGGTAGAGAGAGAGAGGGAGGGAGGGTGAGAGAAAGCGATGGATAGAGGGAGGGGAAGATGAATGTAGTTAATTAAGATGAGCAGGCGGAGGAGACAGTGTGGAATTACACAAACACTAATTAGAGTCTTCGTTAGGGGGCACAAAATGAGAGCAGCGCATCCATCATCTCAACCCTCCATCCCTCTTTTCTTCCTCCTTCTACACCTCTATTCTCTACCTCTTATGTCAGTGTGGCAGCCATATTTGCTCTCGCGGTCCTTCTCGCTGCCCCTGCCATCTCCACTCCTCTGCCACTCTTCTTCTTCCCACACCTTTTTCCAATCATCTTCTCTCCACTCACTTTATTTTCTCCACTAAACCTATATCAGCAGATGTGCAACTTAACATCTGGAATCATAATGAACCTGCACACTCTTCCTGTCTTTCTCTCCTTTCACTTTGATGTCTCTTCTTTGTTTTCACATCATCCCTTCTTTTTTTTAATCACTGCTCCAGGAAGGATTTTATTTCCCTCTCCCACTTCCCCTTGCTACATGCTGACAAACACACACACACACACACACATTAACTGTACTATGTCAGCACTATTTTTATTGTCAGTCCTGCCGCTCCTCTTTTACTTCTCCTACATACAATAAACACAGCACTGCAAAGCACTTACCTCTTCCCATCTCGCTTTCCCTCCCTTTGTCTCTCTTTTTAGCACCACTCTCTTTATCATTTCACTGTCCTCCTCTGGCTCATCCCTCATTCTCTGCTCGAACCGAGAAGCCGCTCTGACTCTCATTGTAGTTCCTGCATTGCTCTCACCTCACGAGGCCGCGGGGAATAATGAGGGATAAGTTTGGATGGAGCTCAGGGTGGTCCATGCCAGTTCTTGTATTCTAGCACTTGATTACACAATAAAACACCATGTAGTCACAATGCAACTGATTGCAATTATGTACTTAAATGAGTTCAGTATTTACTGACTTGACATGTTCGAGCCAATTATCTGTACATTTGCTCACACTGAGTTGTTTCCTCCCACTGACTGTGGGTTCCAGTATCTAGTTAATGATTTCCATATCGTAAACATAAATCAACGTACAGGCATTAAACTTGCAGTAATCAATCACAATGAGCATTTATTTTACTTATTTCTATGTTATCAAAACATGTTTCATTATTTCATCTCTTATCAGTTTTTCAGTTGAGGTGTCTGATGATATTAAACCTATTTTTTAATCACAATTTATTCACATGCCATATAATGAATTAGGGAGTTGAGAAACAGTCGAGGAACAAAATGCAAAAAAAGGTCCCGGGCCAGATGTTGCATCAAAATCAAAATGTATTTCTTTCTCCCTATGTTGTGTCGATCCATTTCAAAGATCCTCCAGACACACTTTAAGAAATAAAAATACTAATAGTACGTCTGATGAAAGTTCAGTCCTCAAAGGATAAGCAGTATAGATAAAGGATGGGTGTCTAATGCAAGTATTAAAGTCTCTTAATGTTTAATATGTGCACTGAAGGATTCAAGTTTCCACATTAAACATGGAAGTTGCAGACAGGACCATGACTGAACTTCTATAGTTGTGACATTGCAACCTGATATACATCAGCTGACTGATATAAAAACAGCCTTGTGCTGTCAAAATCTACACACACACACACACACACACACACACACACACAGATGAAATAACAACAGGCAAAAAAAAATATTTGTGTGATTTTGCTGCATTGTCCCACAAAGTCCACAGTGACAAGCTGCTGGTGGGGATTTGTATGTATGAACATCTTATACTGTCTCATAGAGGGACTGACAGACAGACAGACACACACACACACACACACACACACACACACACACACATACACATACACACACACACTCACGTTATTCAGCACCATGCTTTCATGAATCAACAAGGGATCTGAATTCGAGCCAGAGACGCTTTGGGTATTTTATTAAAGTGCTTGTCTGCTTTTGTTTAACGAATAGCAATGGTGAGCTAATAGCAGTCAAAATAGCACGACCAAATATAAATATTGTAAAATGTTGTTCAGCAACCTTGTTTCTTCTCCTCAGGGCTCCCTGACTGAACATTTATTATTTACTCCTCGCTCCCTGACCTATGACCCAGACCTGGACTTTGTAGGAGTGTCTTGCTGCAGGGTCACAGACAGACGGGAGGAGACAGACAGGAGGACTACAACAGTCTTGTGTCAAAGGTCGCAGCGCGCTCCCTGCCGGAGCCTACTAACAAGCTGCTGTCCACCTGACCATCATGTCGAGGTGACACCAAAACACCCATGGCATTGCAATGCAGCAGGTACACCTTTAACACAAGACACCGACATGCAGATTATTCATGTAGACTGGTGAAGACAGAGCAGTGGAGGGAAACCTGTGGCGCAGATAAGACAAGATAAACTCTGTTGATCCCACACTGGGGAAATTCACTGCAGTACATCATTATACATAACAGTTTTCTAGCCATGTTAGTGCTATGGCTCTGTATGAAAGACTGCTGATCCACCACGTTTATTATCTCAACAACCTTTGGATGGATTGTCACCAAATTCTGTGTTGACATTCATGGTCCCCAGATGATGAAGCCAACTTACTCTGTTAAACCCCACTTATTGAAATCTTATCTGCTGGATTACTAGAACATTTGCTGCAGACATTCATGGGTATCTATAGTTGTCTGACCTTCCAGATAACTAGCGCCATCATCATCGGGTCTATGAACAACACTAAGAATGGTAAATGAGAGCATTCCAATCAGCCTTGGTTGTACTCATAAGTGCTAATTAGCAAGTGTTAGCATGTTTATAGTAAACATGTTAAACAAACCTGCTAAACACCAGAATGGTAACAGTTATTTGCATTCTGCTTTGAGCCTTTAGCTCAAAGCACCATTGTGCCTAATTACAGAGCCGCTAGCATGGCTGCAGATTCTGAGTCTTGTTTCTAAAAGGCTTATAACATATTTGCATTAGTGTGGTGATACATGTGAATCACAGTTTTAGGACAATGTTTCCATCCGAAGGCCCCATCACTGCAACAGATCATATAAAACTAAAACCTTGTTGTAAAGGGTGGATTTCAAATTATCACCCTACCCTACTTACATTATTGCTCCATATTTCCTTGTTCTACGCCCTTTAAGTTCCATTTACTTTGTGATTTATATGCCCCCTCCTTGGTCTTGGAGTCAAACATTTCTCCAGCTGTCTACAGTCAGCAAGGTCTCTTCTGCAATAGCACATCACCCAGTAAGACCTGCACCCTGAGCATCACCTTGTCATCAGTAACCACGGTGGTATATTGTGGTTCCTCCTGGCCAGCACAACTGCAGCATGCAAACTTACTGTGAAACACACCGTGGTGTGTCCCATCACTGCACCTCATGTAATCCCTGCAGGTGAGAGAGAGTGAGAGGCAGAAATGGATTCTTGAGTATTTGATTGAGCAGCGCACAAGATGAATAATTGATATGTAGGTTCTCCATGCCAATGAATAAATACGCACAGATGCACAAACACCAACTGTGTTACAGACCATGCATTCACTCTCTCAGGCTAAACTAATCCTCCAGGAAATGTAATACGTGATTCAATTAGTGGCAGCGTATAGTGGCTGCTACCTTCTGTGACATGGCAGCATGTGTGTGTGTGTTGAAGTTCAGAGCAGAACTAAGTCTATTCATTAATGTAAATCCATGTATTTATATATGGTGCTTTCCCACGTCTGTTTCAGATCCTTGACCGTGAAGACTTAAAGATGTTTATGCTGAGGACAAAAGAACGGATATACATGTGGTAAAATGTAAATTAAGGCTATCATACTGAGGCTATCAAGCAAATTGACATCGTGAAAGCATTGAATCAAACTGTGATTTTGTTTTGGAAAAGGCAGAAAATACAAGCTCGAGAATCGACAGTACAGCGAACAATAGCCTAAGCGTGCAGTCACGAGCTAATGTTCCTTCCAAATGATCTCTGTTTGCTTCTCCATTATTCATCATCTTGTTTTCATGCACTCGGTTTTTTTCCCCTCCCGCTGACAACAGCAGGATGATGCCACTGTCTTTTAAATCCATTTGAAAGGGTCAACTCCCGCCTCAGACCCTGAAGTTGAAACAAAGGGCAAGAAAAGTTCACAGAAATAAAACTGGGGAAAATAAGCAATGGAAGATTCTATAGATTTGCTCTGTATTTCACCGAAAAAGATTAACCATAACATTTCTCATTTTGAGTTTACAATAGTTTATCAGAGTATAGGTGGTATAGTTTTTACTGATACTTTTTATTACTCACCAAATTGAGCACTCCTTTCTACTTAAGACTATTTCAGCTACAAGTTGCAAGCAGGGACTCGTTTTTTTAAAAATATATTAAAGGAGGCTGTCAAATGTGTAACTCTGTGAGTAATCAGAACGATCTTGGCTCCATTCACGATACACTGTTTGGATCACTTGCTTTCTTTTTATACAACCGTGCCTTAAATGAGCTCTCAGCAGGGTGATTCCTGAACTCTATTTTCACTATCAAGTCAGATCTTCACTGAATATAAAATACTACTTTTAAAACACTGCCCTACGAGGACGCTTGTTAAAGATTACATAATTGCTCTCAGATTTGGCAAATAACAATTGCTTTCTTCTTCAAATGCACGTGGTGAAACTGAGCCCATCTCATGGTCCAGTGGGGGAAAAGATGGAGGAGAGAAAACAGCGGCGTTATTGCTCCATCTCTCTTTCACGCTCCCCGAATCTCTCTATTACCCTGCGAGTCTCCTGAATCTCTAAAAGTGCACACACAAGCACAGTGTCCATATGTGAAAACTACAAAATATACAGCATGTGGAAGGGAATAATGAGTATGTGTGTGCGCTTTTCAGTGTGTATTTGTGTGTCTCTGAGTTATGACTGATGTCTCTCTTCTCACATTAGGCATTTAAAGACGAATGGGGTAGAGGAAGGGAGCCTGGGATGAAGGAGGGAAGAAAAAACAGCCACTTAAGAGGGTCTAAACCATTTAACCACTTAACCTCGGAGCCCTCTCAATGTCACGCTCAAACTGCCTCCTCTGTCTCCTCTGCAAACCCAGAGTCACTTTATGGCCATGATCGTCATTGATGAAGTCAATTATTACCACAACGTTACAAGGTTAAGAATGTGCACTGAGGATAATTTGATTTGAAATGAATGAAAAGAAAGCCATTGTACACCAGGTGGTATAGTATACTCTCAAATCGGTCAGTTAATTTTGATGTCCACTTTAGTTTATTTAAAACTACTTAATCTACCAAAGTGCTTTGCAAAGTATTTTTGACCTATTTTTTAGCATTTAGATTCAACAATAAACAAACAATAAAAAAAAATCTGTACATGAACAACTGTGTGCGTATAACAATTGTTGATTCGATAAAAAAAGATCCATAATAAGAGGCAGATTTTTTAATATATAGAGTAAAATCCCATTTGTTTTCCGACCTGGTGCATGAATGTCTTGTAGTTCACTTCTCATATGGTTGCCGTGGTTCCCCAACACCTCACACACCTTGTTGACCCGGGCCTTGAAGTCTGAGCCGGTGACTAGCCACGCCCTGAGCAGGAATCAAACCCCGGCCTTCTGTACCAAAGTCAGTGTTATGATGAGCGATGTTGCGTGTGCATAACATTTGTTAATCAAATTAATAAATCAATAAGAAGAGGCAGATTTATTTTCCTCTCCGCTGTGGCGTGGTCAGACATTTTTGCTGATTCAATGACAAGGTCACTTCCTCCTTCAAGTCATTGTTGGTTGAGAATGAGTCAGACTCTTTGTATTTGAGTTTTATTTTAGTGAAGAAGTTTTCTCTCATCTCTGCATGCGTTCTGCAGAGGAGTACGCTGCATGAAGAACCTGCACTTCAAATTTTTATTGCTACAAGTTCCAAGTTCAAAATGAACAGAACTGTGGATACTGAAAAACACCAGATTGGAGGGTTATGCAGAGTCTGTGTAATGATAATCTCCTCATCAGCATCATCAGCATCATCATCATCATCACATCTGACACCCCCCACTGTTTTTTAACATCCACTCGTTCATCAACTCTTTTGCCTCCATCCTTCACATTATTTGGAGCTGAAGTACCGTTGGCCACAACCTGTAAAAATATTTACCGAGGCCTTGACAGTGAGTCACTCAGTGACCGACTGATTTGCAGTGAAGGTGAATTAACCCTGATTGGCCGGCCTGTCTGTCTGTAATCACAGTGGATGAGTCGAGGTCAGGCTTCACACGCCCCGGATGAGACTCATTATTTTATTCTCTACTTTCTTCATCTCATCCCATACAACAATTTATAATATTGCGTCTCTTCTCCCTGTCTCGCAAGCCTTCTGCTCATCAAATCTCCCTCCTCGATTTATACATTTCCTATTTTTCATTTCCACGTTCTCTCTCTCTCTACTTTTCTGTCTCTCTCCTCTCTTTCTCGCTCTCTCTCCCCTGGATATTTAGTTTGATTTATTGCCTCTTGTTGGAAAGGTTGGCGTTTTAATAACTCAGCTCCTCCTCACGCCAAACGCAGAGAGGAGAATGTGCGAGAAGAAGAACTTTCGTAAGCACAAAATAAACGTGCGGACAGACAGTGAGGCTTTTCTCTAGTGCTTCTCTCTGCTGTACTCTCCTGTTCTTTCATGTCTTCGGATTCCTCTCCCTGTTCAGGATAGTGAGGATATAAAAGCTAAACATGCAGCCAAAATGGATTTCAATTTAAGCTCCTCTCTCATCTGTGGAGAGAAATATATACATATGCACATGCACCCAAACGCTTGTAATGGACCGAGGATGAGAAAACCGACAAGCACATACAAAACAGCCAGATGGTTTGTTTCTAGGAAGAGAGAATCATTGGAGAAAAAGACTTTACCTACTTTAACTACAGGTTCAGTGATGAAAGAGGGATGCACAGTGATAAAAGCAGGGTTAGAGATGTGAAATCAACAGAGAGAGAGAGAAGACGAGGCTGGAAAAGTAGCTAATGGGCCGGTGGAGAGTAAAAGAGAGGATGAGTGAGGCAGAGATAGTGAGAGACGGACTGGGAGGTTTCTAGCACCAAACGGGACCTTTATTTAGATGGCGATTATTCACATTGGTCATTAGAGAACAGTATCACTTTCCCTCATTTACTGAAAGACAGCGAGGGAGAGGGGGCGGGGGGGGAACGAGAGGGTAATCATTAGAAGATATCACTTTCACCCATCTTCTGATGAGGGGAAGAGCGGCCCAGCAGACACAGTCTGAGAATCCACATCCTCAAGCAATAAAACAATAACTAGCGATTAATAATTCAAATCACAAAGCAGCAGGAGCAGCAGCCGTATCGACACGTGGGCGCTGGGAAACCTGTCAACAGAATCTTGATGCTCTCCTTCATTTAGTTCTCTGTGTGTGTGTGTGTGTATCGGAGGTGAATCTTTGTGATCAGGGTAATTATATAGTCTTAGCTATAGGCTGGGAACATTGTTTGTTCTTTTACAAGAGAAATTAAGTTAAAGTGTGTGTAGAGTTAATTACAGAGCATAAAGTGGGATTATTGGAAAACACGTGTGCGTTTCCCATCTAATGAAATGTTTGCAGGTATTCATTGTACAGCTGTCAAATGTTGTGACGTAAGCACAGCAGAGAGGAGGCGTTTTAATGACACACTGATCCACAGTCACACATTACACACACACACACTCGATTCTGCATTAATAACTTAAAGGAAAAATTGTTGATAGGAAAAAAGTCATTGACAGGGGGAGACAAAAAACCTGAATTTTTATCTCCAGCTTATAATTTGAAGTAGTCCGGCCTGTTTCAATGTTTCCTAAGGGAACAATTAACTTGCTTTTAGTTCCTACCACAGGAGCATGTCTGCCAAATCCCCCATCAGATCACTGCCCACAAAAACACACACTGACAGTCAGAGATTACAGACACAAAGACACAAACACTGCACTCAGTGAAGAAAGCTACGAGCAAGAAATGAGTGACTGCACAGAGGTTTAAAGAAAAACACAAATGTAGGTTTGTTTGTACGGCTCTTGTGTCTGACAGCTTTGATTCTCCTACAAGCACGGAACCGCTTAAATGTAGATATTGTGACTTTACATCAAGGTGTCACTGTCACCATTTTGGCTTCTCTGTATTGATATCTAAAGTATGCATTTATAAAGCACACACAATGACACGTCTGTGCTTGTATCTGTTGGCCTCTCCTGTCGAAAGGACGCATGCAGCTAAAAAAAGATGGATATTCATTTACTTTCTGTTCTCTTTCATTCAGAGCCACATGACTGAGCAGGAACTTTGATGGGGTTCAAACTTGAATGTGTTACAAGGGGACAGACCCTTGGTTTATGACACTACTCCACTTTGACTATATTTAAATGGAAATTTGTTGTTGGCACTGAACAGAACGCCGGAGCATGAACTGAAGACGCTGCGAGTCACAACAGCGGAGTGTCTTGGCAGTAAATACATCAAGACATAACCTTCAGTGCATTTTTTGGCAGAACATCACGCTGCATGTGCAAAAACCCATAGCCTCGTTCATCTCAAAGTTAATTTTGCTACAGAGAGTTCACTTAGTCCATCTGGGGCGGAGAGGGGGAGTGGAGGGAGATGCGACGCAGCAGTTGGGACAGAGAGGGAGAGGGGAGGATAA
Source organism: Paralichthys olivaceus (assembly GCF_024713975.1). Taxonomy (NCBI): domain Eukaryota; kingdom Metazoa; phylum Chordata; class Actinopteri; order Pleuronectiformes; family Paralichthyidae; genus Paralichthys; species Paralichthys olivaceus. Next base: position 10,126,103 of record NC_091105.1, read on the forward strand.
ATTGTGGAGGTGTTCGGGGCAGAGGATGACGGTTGGCTGGCACACAGACAGGATGGAGAGAACACGGACAGAGAGCAGAGAGAAAGTGACTGCAGAGAGCGGCCCCAGTGAATGGAGGGAACAGAAGGACAGATGAATATGCAGAGCGGGTTGGTGTCCTCATCTTGCTTCCATCTGACTCTACTAATCATCCACAAATGCCGTGAGAGGACAGAAGGGGGAGGACAAGGGGGAGGACAGGGGAGACAGAAAGTAGGTGACTGGGAGGAAAGTGGAACTATATAGAACCAGAGCATGAGAGGGATATATGATGAAGAGAAGTGGATACCACTTGACATTTTATGATACAAGTGGAAAGATAACAGTTGAGTTAAGGTACAAATATCTAAATGTACTTTTTGAAACTTCCCATTGAGGAAAATGAAAAGTTTCTTTATTAATAATAGCACAAAAGAGTGAATAGTGCAATAATCTCCTTTTGCCTGAAGGAAGGAAAACCATAAGTGTAAATAATGAAATGTGTGATGGCTGGATTCCATTGAACTGCCTCAGGCTCAACGTGCTGGTATCGTGCATGCTGACTCACTCTTTCTCTGTCAACAGCTTATATGGAACACTTGATAAGAACCATAGACAGAAATGCGAAAGCCAAAACACCCCAGATACGACCATCATCCTGTGCATTTGGAGCCAGAGTCTGCGCAGTAGTGAGGTTCGACTGTCAATCATAACATTTGAATCAATTTTTACAGAAAATCAAACTATTAATTAAAATAGAAAAAAGGAAAACACACATCAGTGTCATGAGATCTACCTCAAATGACAGAAACCATATTTGAGAAAAAAGTGTTTGAATGTACTTTGACTATTTTGTTTGGTTCATGTCTGCAAACGTGCATTTTACTGAAAACTGCATTTCATTGCTGTCCTATGTGAATCACATGAGTAAACTTCTCACAAACTCAGAAAAACCTGTTTAATGGACAGTTTCTGTAACAGTTAAACTCCCACACAAATACAATATGTTTGTTGAGATTTTAAATATCACCATACATATTATAAAGTGGAAACTGAACTTGTTTAGTCTTTATCAACATGTGGAGTTGGGAGATGGGTCAGTTAGCAACATACAACAGACTGGCTTCAAAGTAATGGCCACACATTTCTCTTTTGGTTAGTTGTTTGCTTTGCTTCTATATGTTTATCCCTATAAATGAATTTGTTCTGCTCAGTGAATGAATATGCTGAGGGTCAAGTTCTTTTTATGTCCCAATATACTTCGGCAGTAAAGTTGATTCTGATTCTGGTCATTGATTACATCCAAAAAAATGACAGAATGAGGATTTAAAGTGAGACTATATAACTTTTGAAAGATGTTATTTCACAATCTTTCTCTTGACTTGGTCTGGTATATGACCAGTAGCTAATGTCAGAGCACTTTGGTAAAATATCATTAGTATTACTGAGTCATTCCACTTAAGACCTCTTTTCTACTTGTGCAAGTCCCCCACTAATATTCAACCTTTACCTTTATCCTGACAGTCAAATATTCTGATTTAAGGTAGCTTTTCGGCTGCCAAGAATAGAAACTGTGCAAGCATTAGACGGAAGCCTTCAAACAGCTTTCTGGCAGGGTGATGGACATATTATATTCAACATATAATGCAACAGAACATAGAGAGAACAGGCTGCTTTGAAAAGGGGAGAGAACAAGCAGAAAAAGAGAATAACCTGTGGAGATTGGAGACTGTATCTGTGATGATGAGGAGGAAGAGGAGACGCAATCTGACTGCTCACATCACTGATTGTTGTATTCAGTCGGGGCCACTTGCACAGTCAATAATAATGGATAGCACATGCCATATGAATAATATAAGACACCATGCCTTGTTTATCTGCTTAAATGTAGTACATGGCAGCAACAATAGCCCTAACTACTGCATTGAAAATCTATCCAACATACAACTATTATTCACCAAAAGAAGTGGAAGTGACACCGCAGACGACAAAAGAGAGAAATGAAATGAAGGATGATGACCATCGATACACAAGGGTGAGAGAGAACAGTAAACAAAGAAAGACAGGTGGAGCTGAGAAAAAAAGAGCGTGGGGAAGGCAAAGGGGGCTTCAGGGGGAAGCATGAAAGAGCGGCAAAAAGCATTCAATAAACACGTCTCTATAGTAACCAAGATGTAATTTGCTTGGTGAGAAAGAGGGAGCGATGGAGATTGCGGGAGAGTGATGGAGAGAGGGGAATAGAAAAGCATTTACCATCACTGCTTGAGTCCAGAGCTGTAATTACGGAAGTGAGACACAGCAAGAGAAAGGGGGAGGGAAAAAAACGGTGGTACACACACAAGAAAAGAGCTGCACACAGTGTACTTTTACAAAAGGGAAGAGGTGAGAATGAGAAACTCATACAAGTAAAGTGACGACCCCATTTAATAGGCGTGCAGAAGAAAAGCAGGGGAGGAGAGCAGCTCCAGAAAGTGCACAGTGACAAACATAAAGCAGAGGAGAAAGTTGTGTATCGGGGCTAATGTAAATGTGTTCATAGAAACCATTGTGGATAGAAAAATTAAAAGTTAATCGTGACTGATATGATTAAGTTCAGATGAATCTTAATGTTGCAGCCGCCAGAGAGAGAAATGTACGGAGGCAAACAGATGAACGAGAACATGTGGAGCTGAGTAAAAGTGAGTGAGAGGGAAAAGACAAGATGTGTTATGGGAGGAAGCAGCGTCTGGATGATGAGTGATGGATAGGCTGAGATGTGTGAGTCCATGTGTGTGTGAGTGTGTATGTGTTTGTATGTGTGTCTGTGTGTGTGTGTGTGTGTGTGTGTGTGTGTAACATGAAGGCATAATGCCGATCAAAATAGTAAGAGACCACAAATAGCAGGATTACAGAGTAGATGGAGAATGGGGCCAGTCCCAGTGTGTGTGTGTGTGTGTGTTTGTGAGTGTGTGTTTGAAAAAGTGATATAACTAGGGGAGTTTGTGTGTTTGTGCTGTGTGTGTGTGTGTGTGTGTGTGTGTGTGTGTGTACAAGAGTTGATTACAGCTCTGGCGAGTGGCTCGATGTCAGCCTGTATATGAGGAGATAACAGGATTAAGAGGCTACTGACACTACTGTACAAAAGCAACGGAGAGGAGAGGAAGTGATGGAGAGGAGAGGAAAGGAGAGGAGAGGAGGAAACAGCAAGGAAACAACAGTAAGGAAAAGTCTCAACATTCCTTCAATACCTTCAATTGTTGTTTCAGTGGACCTTACACTTCATAAGATATGAAATATAGATTAGTGACATAAATCAATTCTTCCTTTCAACATGTTACAGAAAACTGGATTGAATCAATACAGAGTTGTTTTTAATGGATCTAAAAATCCTTCTACAGTATCAGCAGCACTCTCTCATGAGCAGGCAATCTTCTGCGAAAGTTACAACAGTTTGGGTAATTTCAGGAGAGATTATACCTCAACGAAGGAGGGAAAAGTTGTATTATAATAAATTCAAGATTTTCCTACCAAGCCCCGACAGTCTTCTCTAACATTTAAATTCACTGGATTCAGATTTTTATTTGGATCTGCACCAACCTACACACACTTCAAACACATCGATATCACCAATGCTTGATTTTTTTCATCCATGAATTATTCTCTGAGAAATCAAGAACAATTTTGGAAATCTCACAATGTTAAAGAAAGTAAAAGGATCCTGGATGTTCTTTCCTGACCCATTCTGCATCATCCAAGTTTCGTGGAGATTGATTTTGTAGTTTTTGCATCATCTTGTCTACAAACAAACAAATGGACAGGGGGTGACTATCTCATATTGAACTCTTAACACCTTCAGATCCTTTCCCACCAATCCTAAACTACTGGCACATTTTGTCACAAAGCTACAGAGGAGCAGTTTATGTAAATTATGATGTAATTCAATGCAGATTTCCTCTGATGTGACTATAACAGAGAATGTTTACTAAGATAAACAGTGCCAGGAGATGGGGAAGGAAAAAAAACCATATTCGACCAGTAATGAGAAGATCAATGAGAGCAAAGATTAGCACGGATGATGGATAGAGAGTGAGGAACAAAGAGGGAAAAGATTTTGGAGCGAGTGCTGATGATGATGAATAGCTGACATGCAGGAGCTGAAACTAGAGAGAGAGAGGAGGTTCGAGGCAGAGGATGACAAGGAGAGGAAAGTTGTTTCTGGGATTTCTTTTTCTGCCTGTTTAGTTTAAAACGACCATTAGTATGTGCAGAATTCATCAGCTGTGCAATAAACACGGCTTTTAAATGAGTGCATCTTAACTGTAGCGCTCAGTGGGGGCTCCAGGAGGCAAATGAAAACACTTTTCTCTGCAGTTTTCTCCAAGTCAGGGGGGGGAAGTGGTCAATCTCAAATAGTGTGCGACAGTTAGCTCCGGGGCCACTGAATATTTAAACTGTTCTCAACACATTGCCAAATTGAAAGTTAGGATAAAATGAATTTTCACAAAGCTTTATTAACCTCTGGCTCTCTAACAAACTTTGTTAGCGACTGTCTGGTCCTGTTGATCAATCAAAATGAGCGAGCGAGCGAGTCCCCCCGCAGAGTTACTGGTACTTCACGTTTGCTGAGGGAGCGCTAGCACACCAGGGACAAATTAGCCACACAGGAGCACCGCGGCATCATGGGAAATTAATGATCGGGACCTCCAGGAAGTGAGCTAATGAGTCCTATACCGCACACATGTGTGGACTGTGAACCACACATACACACTCATGCATAAGCAGGATAAAAGATGGCGCAAGCAAGAGGAGGAGGAGGAGGAGGAAGAGGAGGGTAGGGGTCCTTCAGAGAGGAAATAACCAGATGTGCATGTTGCAGCAGTTAATAGCACAAAGCTACTAGTGTGACTTTGTCTGAATGAGCGATAGTGCTGGTGCAACAGCGGAGTTAGTTATCTCACACACACACACACACACTTAAGAGAATAAGATAATTAGAGAGGACCACCAGTGGCTTTCTCCCACGGAGGCGTAGTGATTACTGTCACTACACCCTCCCCTGGGGCCGCTGACAACAACCACTGAATTAATACTCATCAACACACGCACACACACACACGTATACACACACCTCATGTGTGGCTGAACTAAATGTGGATCTTCCAGACTGCAGTCAGAGGTGTTGTAGCTCCCTGTTGTTTGATTATCTTGTGTGCTGCTGTAACCGATGGTGTCTAGCGTAGTGTGTGTTGTGTTATGATGAAAGAGCCCTACCATGAATGCAGCGTTCACACAGTCAACTGAAGCTGTACTGCTCTAATCATGTGACATCACACATGCCATATCAATTGCGATCTATTTAAACTGCAAAGATCCTCATCCCTCCCTTTGTTTGTGTACATAAGGTGAGCCCCCACACAAATTAAACAACGTACTACACAACAACTTAAAGCTAGTACAACAGTATTAGTACAACAGCAAAATGAGGAGAGGTGAAGTGGGACTCTGACTTTTCTAAGGAGGGGTCCTCCAAATGTGAACAGAGGGGCACAGGAACTTTCTCAAATGTTCCATATGTTGAACTACAGAGGCTTAGACATGTCAGGTAATAACTTAAACAGAATTTTTGAGTGAGTATAACATTAAATATTACAAACATAAGTGCAAAACCCAACAAAGAAGAAAATAACACAAGGGCAAATAAGAAAAACAACAAAACTCAACAATTTACAAAACAAGACCACATTAGCTTCTAAAGGGCACCTGGTATTGACTCATCGCTGATTGGATGGCCTCACTGTCCATGTGTTGTCTTATTTGCTGTTGTATTTTTTGATTTGCACTTGCAGGACTCTGTTATAATATCATCAGCATATTACTACTGTATTGGTTTGTTTAAAAACACAATTTTACATTGTAAGATTTCTCGGAGCTACACAGTAAGTTTAAGGTTAAGGGGCAGGAGGAACGTTCAGGAGGTGTTGAAGTGGGAATGTTTGGTGTTGTCCTGTCACTGGGTGTGTGTGTGTGTGTGTGGCAGGACTCTGCAAGCTGTGTGTTGGAGCCTGTTGCATGGAATCAGTTTCCAGCCCTCAGCTCCAGGACAGTGATCTGAAAGGGGCAGAGGGTCTTCCTGATCTGTCCTGAATAACTGGATCAGTGACAGACTTGTCTCCTCACACCAGTCGGCGCACCTCCCAAACATTTGACCGTGCACTACAATAACACACACACACACACACACACACACACACACACACACACACACACACACACACACACACACACACACACACACACACACACACACACACGTACACATCACCACACCCATGTCAAGGGATTGGTCCAAAGTTCCCCTGGCACCGCCCTCAGCTCGGAGGACCCTCCCTCCTGGCGCTGTGCAGTCTGTCGCTGCCAGTTTGATTTACATCGTGACCCACCGCCGCACCGCTCAGCTGCTGCTCACCTTTACACCCACCTTCAAACTCCTCTTACCCTGAGAGACTTTACACTGGGACCTCAGCGTCATGCAGAATAATGGATAAACTCTGGAGAACCTCTCACAGTGGAGGTGCACTCCTTCAGCTCTGCAGCCTCTGACTGTTTAAACCTTTAAAAAGCGACTTTACTCACTTGTATTCATGATGCGAGGCTGCTGCAGCAGATGACTGAAGTTTTGAGCCGGTTCCTGAGTTGGTGAAGCCGCTGGTAGGAAGTTGGTCACCGGGTGCCTCCTCCTCCTCCGCCTCGGTTTTTCTCCTCACCTGAGGCGCGCACCACTTCCAGCCAGGCCCCGGCGCACAGCCTCTCTCCGCGGGCCTCCCCTCCCTCAGCGGCGGTCAGGATGGCCTCCGTGACACCGGGAGCTCTCGCCACCTGGAAAGCCACGATCTTACTCTTCAACATCATCTCAGCCGCCGTGGCCAAACGACATGTCGTGTACTGGAACTCCACAAACACCAGGTGAGGAACCCCCCCTCCTCAAAAGAGCAGTTTACTGAGCTCCTGCTCGCTTCAGGCCCAAATCAAGGATTAGTAGTAACATGGTGAAAAGTGGTTCAGTGTCACGACTTGGCATCAAACAAACGTGGCTGGTCTGAACTTGAATTCCTAATGACTCAGGCTCTGGTTCCTGCGAAGAATCTGAGCTATGCAGCAGATCATGTCCTTGTGTGCAGGAGCAGGTTTGATTACTTAAAGCCTGTCCTGAGCCAAAAGTTATCACACAAGTGTTTCCTCTGGATAAAGAAGCTTGATCTCTGGGGACCTCCTGCAGGTGATCATCTGTCTCATAATAACTACACCCTAACCCTGGCTTTCACCTGCCCACTGCCTTGTGGTGTTTAGTGATTATGCTACTTAAAGAAAAGCAGAAGTAAGGGCTTCTTCTTAAGTGTACTGAACGGTGCCCCAGATAACATTCTGAGGACACAGGTGTATTTTAAAGTGTGCGTGTAGTGTGTGTGTGTAGTGTGTTTATTGGGACCATTAGCAGGCCAGAGCCAGGCTCACCTGCTGATCCAGGTGTTCCAGTCTGGCTAATTGAGGGGTTGAGGTGGGAGGCCTGCAGGGCGAGTCGGGCCTGCTGCCCAGAATAACACGTCCCCTGATCGCCTCTCTCTTGACCTGCACATTTACAAACTCCCTCCACAAGGCCTGGTTTCCCCAACACTCCTTCACATGAGTGACCTTTTTACTTAATAGCCACCAAGACCACTTTGTCAGTCACAGCTTTGTCTTTTTTTACATTTCTGGATGCTCAAAATGTGACAGAAGTATGAGCCCAGGATTTATAATTTCCCAAAGGGCATTTTTGTCGGATCTGCAGGACTTTCCTGTACTAGAGTCAGCTGAGGTTATATCTAGTGTGTCCAGCTGGGTAAAACCCAGTCTTGTAATTGGGATCCTACAGAAATGCGGTGTGGCGAGGATTAGGAAGCATCTTCTTGTTCCCCAGAGATTCAGGGATGAATGGTCGCACAGCCTGTGGCAGGGCCACACAGTCGAGTGCAACACCACACAATCACAATGCCATCAGCATCACGGCGGAGGGTAACCCACTGTGGCAGAGAATCACTCTCATCAGCAACACCACCCAATCACAAAGCTATCAGTGGAGCCGTGATGTTGCAACCGCTCCAGAATCCCCTGGGTTTACCACCAGGACTCACTTTCTCCTCCTCTCCTCTCCTTTCTCATTCATTACCTCCCTTGTTACATCCCACTCACCTTTTCATTTTTTTTTTTTGGTTGGGGGGTTCTGCACTCTTCCCTCACCCGTTTATCTCTCAGACTCCCTCCTGCCCAGTGATGGATATTGGCGGTGTGATTAGTTGAGCTTCATTCATTTAACCATACCATATTTTCTATTAGCTGCCTGCCAGCCAGCCAGGTTGTCCTGAGGCCTGTAAAGGAAGCCTGGCAAGAGTGAAGGAGCACAGGGACAGCAGAGAGAGCTTTGCCTCTGTTGGCATGAGGCTGCAGGGCATGGTCCAGGGCTGGAGTCCATGCTCTAGGTGCAGAAGGCACATTATATGGAAAAATAACCACATTTGGCTTTTTGGTTATTTTGGTTATACACAACATTGTAGTAAAAATGAAACCATTATTATTCACTATATAACTCACTTCTTAAGGCTGCTTTAATCATTAGTTCTATCCAAACAATAGATTGATGACTCCCTCAGCTTCAGGACAGTTTTATCGTCTTTTAGTGCATTGTTTTGATTTAACAGCCAACACAACTGTTCCAACTTTACATCAACTTTGTTTATATTGCAAAATTGCTCTGACTAACTAGGGCTGGGTGATTATAGCCAAAAATGTTATCAGAAAAATTTCAATATTAGTCGATATCGATACTCAGTTCTGTTTAAAGACTCATGGGCAGAGAATGACAAAATATTTTACAAATCTAACATAAAACCGTTATACAGCCACTCCATGCTTAAACAATGCATGAGCAATATATGGATAAATATATTGAACTTGAAAATTATATTGTGATAATTATTGACATCATTTTACAGCCCAGCTCTTTGACTGACTGCTACCTGGCCAGCATCAAGCTGCAAATATTAAAACTGAATAAGTTTTAGATATTTATTGTTTTCTTTTTTACCAGCTTAAGAACAAGATATTTTCTTCAGGCATTTATGGATTAAACTAAATAGGTACAATATAATAAGTCAATCAACACTAAGATGATAATGTCAGTGCTGTGTTCCTTAAAAATCTATTAATTTCAGTATGTTTAAAGAAATCACATCTTCTATTTAATGCAACATGTTGACAGGATGTTGTTATTCTGGCCTTTGTGCACCTTCTAATTGGTTCAACCCATTTTGTAAATGCTGGCAATAAAGCTTTCAACACCTAGAAGCTAAAGAAGTGTGCAGAACAGTTTAATTATTCCTGCCATCAGGTGAAGAGAAGCTACACAAAGGCCCGAGCTCATATATATACAGTATATATCGAACACAACTGTAGCTGGTGAGCAAACAGGCTCTTATTTAATACGGGTGACAGGAGACATTCTCTGGCCGTCACCTTTCCTTCGACATCTAGATTTATGGTTTTAATGAAGCACGGGCAGTGAAGTGGAGACTGAAGGGTCTCGTTGCTCTGGTCTTTGATGGCTAATATGGCTGTAACAAAGGCCCAGTGAAACACTTGGCACACATTCAGCACCCTCCAGATTGAAAAATGGAGCTCTGAAATGGATGTGATAGACCTGACTGCAGGGTCAGCGTCGAGCGTCGTGGAATCAGATGCCCTGGCCTCTCTCATTGTGGGGCTCAAGTGGTTCGATTGCCCTCTTTTACAATTTTATGGACGGAGTTTATGATCGCTTTCGATTTTACAACCGCGTCCCTCCCTCTCTCTGAGCAATAGATCCTTATTAGATGAGAAATTCTTTTTTACTTCCTCGAGCAGTTAAAGGTTAGTAAAATATCATAACCTCAGCTTACCTCAGCTTGGTTTACTGGTGTATTCAGCCCCCTCGTGTGTGCTTTAAAACCTATTGGAGCGAATAGGTCGAGCAGCCGACTCGCTGATTCAACAGTGTCTGCGTCCTGTGCCATGTGTTAGGAAGTTTACTCAGAGAAACTTTGCCTTTAGATTTAACAAGAATACATATCACTCATACCTGAAGCTTCTCCATTTGTCTGTCCTCTGATTCACCCTTGTTCTTGGCTCCTCTACACCTCTACCTTTTGTTTTTATCCGTCATGGCGTCAAGAGCTGAGCTTGTTATAACAGTTTCCCTGGATCACTGCTCAAACTTGTCTCCAAATCTTTGCGTTCTCCTCTCCCAATTCCAGTCTTTCTTTTCTAGGGCTGTGGATTTGTAGGGTCTTAATTAGAAATAACAATATTTTACCATACATGCACAATAGGAATATTACAACCAATGTTTCTTAACATGTATCCCCTATTGCTTGTACTTGAACTCACCATGCAAGTCTGGACAAGGACCTTAAAGCATTTTTAGACATCAGACCCCCTCCTCTACCTCTCTCTCTCTCTCTCTCTCTCTCTCTCTCTCTCTCTCTCTCTCTCTCTCTCTTCTTCCACTCTGTCTTTATCTCGCTCTCCTGCTCTGACAGAGACTGAGGTCGAGCTCAGGAGCCAGTGGAGCATGTTTAAACGGTGCGTGCAGCAGATGAATATTTGTATTGGTTTTCTATATCTTTATTGAAAGCAGCCCTCATAAGTCTTCCGTGTAATCTCCGCTCTGTTTATGCATCATTTCCCTGTGTGCGCTCACCGATGAGCCCGTTTAAATACCAGAGTAAATCACCTTCTGCATACCATACCTTCACACACGCAGACACATGCACGCACACATCTGGCGCGTGGGCTTGTGCAAGCAGACACCCCCAGTATACAGTAAAGTGAAATCAGACACTGCTCGTAATTGTGTCTTGTCAGGGGGGATGAGTGCACATTAAGACTGATTTCTGTTTAAGTTTTTATTTTTTTTTAAATATAAATTCTGCACCCGCAGGTCTGACTGTGTCTATTCCTGCTCTGTCGCGTGTGTGCATGCAAATGAACGTATTTCTCGCAGTGGCTGCTATCTCTTCTCTCTGTGTCTGTTTCTATACTAATCTCCGTCTTCCCCTGGTAAATGATTAACATGGAGAACCTGGCTGAACTATAATCAACAAACCCACAGTGAGGTAATTACCACTTTATTCCCTGTCCTGCTAACAAAGCAGCCCCCCCCCCCCCCACACTCTCTATCTCTCTGCTTCTCTCTCTTCTCATCTGTCATCAGGCTGTATCAGTGTCCCTCTCTCGCTCCTCTTCTGTCTTTCTGTGTCAATGCTTATTGTCTCTGCTGTGGTCTTGGTTAGATGCAGAGATGTGTTTGTGAGTGTGTTTGCGCACCTTATCGCTCTTTGTAAATGTGCTTTCTCTGTTTGTCGCTGGTATTGAGTGTATTATCTGGAGGTAAACTGAGGATGAGTTAAGTTTGTGTACACTTCAGCTTCTTCATCTCTGTCGGAAAACAATGCCGGGCAGTGATTTTAGTGATTTGTATGCCTGTGAATTGACATTCGGTGGCATTGTTGTCTGCTGAAGTTTGCTTCAGTGGAACAATGGCTGTTTCAGAGGTGTGTGTATGATTGTGTGAGTGTGCCTTAGGTTTACGGTTTGCATAAAAGTCTTTTTTTCCGTGAGAAAAGATGGCGTGATAAATTTCATTTCTGGAAAAACAAAACCTAAAAAGTACTAGGTTACCCGGCTCTTTAATACAAATACTTTATCTATTTTTTCTGCTTCCTTCTCTCTACTTGCAGAAAGTAATGCAAGTCCTCAATTCCAGCCAGTGGTGTGCGGCTGTGGGAACATTTACCAACTGCTGTGCCGTCCTTTCGACTAAATAGGTCATTGTTTTGTTTCCACTTGCTAGTTGAATTTAGGTGTGACTAAAGTGTTGGAGGGAACAGGCATGTTATTGCCTTTGGATACTTGGTTTTTTGAAGGTGTGGCGTGCAGATAGAGTATTGTGCAACTGTTCCTTTGCTCTAAAGTGTCACATGACCTCATTTTAAGAATAGGTTCCAGAGAAAATACACAGAAATAGATTAATTGACAATGCTTCCTGCTTTTTTTAATGTATAAAGGTGTTTATTGAAATATTAAAACAACATAGAAAAGCTTTGCAATCAAAATGAAAGCTGAGATGTATTCACACACACACAGGAAGACATAAGCGCTCTGTCTAAAAAATGAGGTTTGGGCAGAGGCCTGGACGTCTGTATTAAAATGGATCAGATAGTCACAGTGCAGCTTGGAGCCGTCGCAGTAGACATGGTGTACAAGCATGAAAGGACGGCTGCTCTCTCCTCCTGGTCAGGATATTTAGTAAATCGATACCAATTTAACACCCAGATATTATCACCGGCTTCTCGCATTATCGCCAGGCTGCATATGGGCCCATCTCTTTCCCAATTTCTCACCCCACGCTGCGCTGTCTCTCTGTGTACACACATACATCAATATTAGGCTGCATTAAGCTGTAATAAGTTGCATTGTATGAATGTCTCCAAGTGAGGTGGAACAGCTGTGGAATGAAATGAGGTTCGACATCGTCTGCAGCTCGTCTGGCACGGCACAGGCATGGCTTTGGCACAAAATGGCGGCCGTACGTGTGGGAAGAGGTTATGGTGGTTAAGGGCCGTTGGTGAGCGCCGGCTGGGAACGCTTTCATTCATCCATCCATTCATGCGTCCGTCCATGGCACAACAATGAGCTGGCATTGTTATAGGTGTCAGGCCAACTGTGTATTTCTTTGACACACAAAACAGCAATTAAACTGTGTGTGCGTGAGAACATATGAACTCAAAATGTGGGAAACGCTGTCAACTCGAGCTTGACCAAAACAACATCGTTTGCTTGTTGTTTATCCAACATGTGCATTTTAGCCACAGACAGACAGTCTCACGTACATAAAGAGCTCACACAATGCTCTTCCACTCAACTCAGAAATCCTGCCAAGAGGTGACCAGGGAATTTCCTGTGACAGAAATTGAATTAGTATTGACCCAGGCAGAGCAAAAGGACGAATAGCAGGAACCTGGATTATTGTACCGTACAAGGTCCTCGCTGCCAGGAGGACACTGAGACGTGTTTGCCATCATACCTCAAAGTCCTCAAAGGTGCTTAAGGGCAGTCACCTCAAAGTTCTTTTCTTGAATTGCCTCTGTCTTCGCACTAAAGATGTTCAGTGTAAAACAGTTTCTGCAGTTTTATTTCCTGATGTGATATATAAGAACTTAAGCAGAATTTTGTGCAATGATTGTTTTCCTCTGACATAATGACGCTTGTTGTCGTCACCTGTCGAGAGGGCAGTCTTAGGAATGCTGTGTGTGTTCATCCAGTTGTTGGTACTCGATTATTGTGTTGGTATTCAAGAAAACCCTGTAGCCATGAATCTTTAAACATGTAGAAAGCATCAGACCCTATTGTGTATCTTGTGTGCAGTAGATGTACCCAGTTAGATCAGTAGGATGAGAGCCACAAAAACATAAATGTCCGTGTTTATTAAGTGTTTAATTTCCCCTTCTTTTACCTTCAAGTGAAGCAGTTAGTCTCTGGATCAAAGTTAAGACTCAGTAGGCTCCACTGTTCTTTTTAGGTAATTGTTCATGTCAGAAAGCGTCTCGTATAAAACTATAGAGATGTGATTTTAAGTGACATTTCTTAAAACCTGAAGAAATATTATAAATGTGCATGACGTACCTTCATAATCCTGCCATGAAAAGACATAATGGAGGATACGCAGGTACTCAAGCTTTTAAATTAAATCACTCAAATCCACTCACTGAAGGAAATGGAGCAATTCTTACAAAGTGGAGTTAAGGGAATATGCTGCATATTTACTAATGCTTGACATTTGTAAGTCACTCTTTTATTTACTAACGTCTAAATGTGACTCCTGTTATCTCCATTTTAAATGGATCTATATTTTCCATGCCACGTACAAGCTGCAGTAGGGGTGTGGGCATCTGTGTGTTTAGAGGGTGTCTACTTAAGTGTACTTTTTTTTTTGTATAAAAGATTCTGCTTATCAGTATGACCTTCTCATAGCTGTGACAAACAGAGCTTCTACTTCTCAGCTTCCTGTTCCTTAAAACACCTTTTATCCCGTACTTTATCCAGAGGAGATGGATCATATGACAAATGTTTCACCATGTAGATCGTTTGAATCTGCTGTATGATTCCTGGAGATTTTTCCATTGTGGAACAGAAAAACTAATATTATTTTGGCAATTGCCTCCCAGATGTATGGCAGCACATCCCCCAATGATGTGAAACACACACTTCTCAGCTTTTTTAGCGCTGGCACACACATACCAAACACCACATATGAATACACACACTCCGTGCCTGCTTCTTTCTCTAGTCGGCCCCCAGGGATGGTAAAAACATTAGACCTGCAGTGGAGGGACTGAGGGATGTAGAATGCATTGACGAGGGGATGGTAGGGAAAAAGTCAACAGATTTCTACTCCCAAAACAGCTCGGGAAGGCCCCTGGGGATGGAGGGATGAGGTGAGAGGGAGAGAGGGATAGAGGGAAGAAAGGATGTCAGCAGGTATTACTATCACTGTCACAAGCAGGTGTGAGGAGTAGACCCTTCCCTTCGCCCCTCCCTTTGCGCACACACACACACACACACACACACAAACTGTAATGCATGATCTTACACAGGTGTGGTACACACACATACTACTAATAGTAGCATTGCCCTGGCTGCATACATTACACACACAGCACTCCAGGAAGAAGGAATGACCCCATCATTTAAAGCTGGCACTGCTTTCTTTCAAAACATGAATGGAATGTGGTATCAGACACTTATTTAAACATGCCAGTGCTCAGATTTTTCTTCAAAAAGGAAAACTTCTTTCTTTCTTCTCAGACTTAGTTTCAGCCTGAAGTTGTGCAGCTACAATGACTGGTATCTGTAAGTGTATAGTGACTGCAGGAGCAGGGCGTACACTCACTAGGGGCCCTACTGGGATACTTTTTGACATGACCCCAAAAGTAAATGATAAATTGTCTGTATTTCTACAGTCTTATCAACACTCTTAGTCATGCATACATACAAATATGAAGCTTTTTTTTAATATTGTACACCATCCATACAATGTTGGCAGGAGCAATAAGGGACTCAGTATCATGCCCAAGGACACTTCAGAATGCACTGGAGAAGCTAGGGATCGAACCAGCAACCCTCTGATCAGTGGACAATCCTCTCTACTTCTTGGGACAGACCATAGTGGGTATACTTTATACCCCTGGCTGATTATTACTGACTGAAGTAAAGCCCAATCCATGTTTTCTTTCTCTGTTCTTTAAAACAAATTTGTTGGACAATTTGTTTTCACACTATGTTTTTATAGACATTGGCTCCCTTGGCACAATAAGTGACGATTTGCATTTATGCATGGGACGGAAAAGAATCTCAGCTATTTTACAGCGATTTATTTAAAATGACTGAGAGTCTAGTTGAATTCAGCCATTTTAGTGATTGTCCACCTTTTGTCACAGAATGATGTTGTTAATGTTTTTACAGTATCACTTTTATCATCTAATGTTGCATTGACAGGATGCTGCCATGTTTAACTGCAGAGTAGGGAAAACTTTCTTCTTTGTCAATCAGTTTAAATCATCCATCAACTCTCAACCTTTATGGTTATTGACATTTCGTGAGTCATTTTGAAACCAATGTCGCTCAGTCACTGTCCAAACGCACTTTTTGTTATATTCATCAGAAATGATCAGATGGTTGTAATTCACCGTCTGGGAGCATCAGGAGTAGTGGTTGTATTTTGTGCTGAATGGGAAAAGGTGAAATAGCCTTGTCCCAAATCTCCATAGCTCTGGCCTTGTAGCAGGAGAACTCATGAATCTCATTGCTCTCCCATTCAGGTGGAAATGGAGTTCTTCTACACGGCGCTCTCCAAACATTGGCGCAGATGCTCCCTGTTTATGATTGTGGAATTAATCTGTGCTTTTCTAAAATACGCCCAGTAACAAAAGCATCATCATTGAAGTCAGAAAATCCCTTACTCATTAAATTTTTACTCTGGTTCCTTTCAGAGAAAAGACTTATTCTGAGCAGTGTTGTCCCTCTTCAAAGTTAGATACTGAATAGCTAAACAAGTGGAGGCATTTTTTGTTGTATTTGCAGCTTTACTTCATAGCTGATTAACACTGGATGTTTGTGTTACTATGAAAAGAAAAAAACACACACACATGCTATACCTCCTGTGTGTTAATCTTGTAATTTTTAGGTCATTACTTAAAGGAGAGACCAGTCATCTTTAATCCCAAATTAATCAGTTAATCCCTGCAGTCCAGTGTGCGGCTGTTGTTAGTGGGATGTGAGACCAGAGTCGGCACCTCTCCTCCTGACCCTCGCCACTTCCTTCCCCTCCGCTCCTAAATCCTCCCCCCTCCTTCCCTCTTATTGTGTCTAAACCCTTTATCAGTGTTGTGGAACCTAACTGGCATTTCTAAGAAATTCAGGGGGCATCCGGCCATGAGGTGGACCGTGCCATTTATTCATATCAAACAAAATGTCCAAAGCATGAATTTTATTTCACAGGGTTGACTGAAAGTACTGTAAAGAATACAAAAAAAAACACATGTTCAGCAGCCTTGAAGTCAAATGATATTTAGTTTAGATATTTCAAACATTTTCTTGCAGGATTTTGTTGATTGGTATTAAACCCTGATGTAACCACCCCTGGTGTGAATGTGTTCGTGTGTGAGGGTTGGCGGGGGGGCGACTGTGCGTGACTAGAACAGGACAAAGCTGGCTGCCTTGAGGGTGAATAGGGGGGACCTTCCATACCCCTGATGCACAGTGCGATATGAATCTCAACCGTTGTGACGGAGAAAGATGGAGAGGGAAGCAAGGATCGCCTGCGAGGGAGAGGCGAAGGGGCCAGTTTAGACTCCTGGGATTCCAAAGCAGTGACCGTGAAAGTGCTTAGATAAACAGAGAGAAAGATGGCAGGGGGTGGGAGGGAGGGAAGGTGAAGTGGGTGAAATGGTGTTAGAAGAGGCAATGGAGGGAGGACGAGGAGGAGCTGCCACGCTGACAGGGGAAGGAAATGAGAGCCGCTGAAGATGGGGTGAAAGAAAGCAGATGGGGATGAAACCAAGTATAGAAGTTTTTTAAATAAGTTCACCGGGAGTCAGATGGACTGAAAAGAACCAGCCTTACCTCTATTTACTCCTTAACTCTCTTTCCTCTCCAGTCTCTTCCCCTCTACATTCTCCTTTCCTCTTCCTTCCCACTGTTTAAATAATTCAGGGCTGTTGGCTGTATTAGAGCTGGTTTCCTTGACATGTCTTAACAGTGTGTGTGTGCATGTGTGCGCATGTGTGTGAGAGACTCAATGATGGACTGAAGGACAGCTCCACTCCTCCCAACTGGCCCTATACTCCACTAATAACCACCAGATAAACACACACATAGGGAAAGTGTGAGGAAATGCACACCTGGGATGTATAGTGTGTGTGCTGCCCATCCAGCACTGACCTTCACATCATGGAGAGAGAGAGAGAGAGAGAGAGAGAGAGAGAGACAGAAACAGAACAGAGAAAGAGAAGGTGTCTACAGCATCTGAATTGTGACCCACTTAGTAAATAATGGATTCTCAAAGCCAAGTCTGATTTATTGTTATTTGTCCTTTTCTCTACAGTCAAGAGTAACTGTGTGTGTGCTGTTTTGAGGGGTGTTTCTCTCGTGTCCTCCGTAACCCACAGATACAGAACTATACTTCACTGACGGTCCTGAGACACAGAGAAGTTAAGTGAATATAATAGATTAAGGAGTGGAGTCGTAAGCAGGAATAACATTTTTCATCAGCATTTGTGAAAAATTTTACTTAGATGCATTATTATATAAAATTGTTTATGGTGTGATGTAAAAGACGACACCAACAGTACTCATCCCATGAATGCACTTAACCAATTTGTCATTGACACACTATTGCGGCTGACATCTCTGAAGTGGTCATTTTTACCCATAACACACATATTAACATAAGATTATTTTTTTTGTGATTTGAAGATGAAAGTAAAGCTTTAAGGTAATGACAACATATAGACGAGCTACGCTAAAAGAGAAGATGTATTATATTAATGAACCTGGTTTAATTAATCTGGTTAACTGTTTGTGTTTAAAATGTAAGTAAATTGTGAAAATGTTTCCCAGAGCTCGAGGCGAAGTCTTCAAACTGCTTGGTTGATCAGATATTTTAGATGTTTATGAGTGTTAGACAGTAAAAAAATGGAAATAAGAATATTTGGAATTTTTGTTTGAAAGTTTATCAGAGTTGTTGCAGGTAATGTTTTTGTCTTTTTTCAGCTTCTTACTACTTTTTACTATTTGTTTTTGTAAATTTCCTTGTCTCCGCTATTTTTTAAACTTTTTTTTTTTTTAATAATTTTTTTCATGACCTAACACCACCTGGCTCATTGGCCTGCACCCAAACAGCCCTCATTAAGTGTTATTCACTTCAAAGTTAACATTAATCTGTGTTCACTCTCTATTTAGCTACGCTTATTACTCTGGCACCGTCTGCAAAGATGGAGGCTCCAAGCAGCAAAGTTAGTCCATAAACATGAGACGAATGATGTTGACACAGTAAATAAGCTCGACTGCCACTTTGTTGCAATACACTTTGATAGATTTCATCAGTAGTTTGAATCATTGCTTTTCGTGTCCACCCATCACAGCTGTCTTCCTCCCCGCTCCGTCCGTCCTGTCAGCATCGAAGCGAGTGAGGTACTGCAGCTATATTCAGGTTTATGCATCCGAGCCTGGCACCTGTACAAATCAGCCCTGTATTTACACTGCAGCTCCATTTAGACTGCAGAAACATGGAGAGCACTCATTACTCTGAGGTTTTAGGCTGTCCGACGGAGGGACGCGAGAAAAAAAAAAAAGACGACTGTAGTAAAGGATGGATGGGTGGGGTGTTGGCTTGGCACCAATCCCAGCACCGGATTGGTTGTTGTCCTGGCAACGGCACGTCTGACCTTATTTACCCCCTCGCACACCCCTTCAGCGTACGCACACCGCGTTCTCGCCCATGCTCATTTCTTTTGCCGCACACTTTCCCAGTCACTCTTCTCAGCGTGAGAGCAGAAACTCTTCTTATACTTCTTGTGCCCTTTCTCCTCCCGTGCTCCGCTTACAAGCACGGCCACCTCCACGCTGAGCAGGTGAGGGAGTCAAATCGGGGCAACACTTACAGTCGCCGCATAGCGAGGCAACATGCAGTTTTTTCGGTCAAATGGCGAAAATACAAATAAGCCATAAAAGTCAAGACTGCACTCTCGTCCATTTCTGTTTTGGACAGTGATTTTGTAGCTACTGGAAAGCTTATTTTAGGATCAGACCAGACCACACATGGAGAGCTGCTGTGATGCATGACAGGGCTCTGCCACAGAAGGGGATGATGGTTTCCACAGACCTGCAGCCATATCAAAACGGCTCCGATAGATTCGTTTCCATACTGACGGGTCCTGTTCATCAGAATCATGCAATTTCCCCCAGCTCTGACGGCCTTAGCTATACATCCTGTTGTGCTGCTGAGTCCCACAGAACGGAAACACACACACACACTCACGCACACTCTCTAACGGAGGTCCTAAGCTATAACAGGCAGAAAATAGGGTCTGTCTTTACCTGAGGTTCAGATTCCTTTAGGGCCTGAAGCAGCAGGTGTGTGTTTCTCTGTGCGTTATCTTTATTTAAATTGATGGGGAGTGTGGGTCCGTGAGGCGGCCTGCTGATTCACACACTTTGAATCAAGGGTCGAGTGGTCTGTACGCCCTGTGCCTTCTGGTCATTTAATGGAGCCTGCAGGGCAAGAGGGGTGCAACCAATCACTCAGTTACACACACACATACACCCACAGCTATAGTGGCCGATGCTTATCCACAGAATTCATGCTGTGTGATGCATTGCAGTGTTTATGCGTGCGTGCACTTGTGCATCTTCTGTCCGTATGTGGGCAGAAACATTTGATTTGTCCAATAGTGAAAGGTTTTTTCTCAAGGAAATTGTGTAGCAGGGACTGTAAGCCACTCAGGCCCTGATGAATATTAATAAAATGTGCTTGCTCAGAACTTATATAAACCAAAAAAAGTAGGAGGGAAGTTCACATAACATCCAGGTTTGGTGATTAGGAGGCATTGAAAAGAAGGATATGGTCTGATTTAGGGTAGAGGTTCACTTCCTGCTGACCTTGAAAGTCGACACACACACATGCACACACACACAGACACACCGAGCAGGAAAGAGCAGATAGGAGCAACAGCTTGCCCCCTCTAAGTCGCTCTCTCCTCCCTGAGAAGGAGCCGTTGATCACCGTCCCGGCCACAGTTTGATTACACAAAGAGACGGTATATCTGCAGAGTTTTGAGGGTGTGGGGTTGGAAGGGGGGGGGGTGGCGGCTAAGGGATTTCTCGGCCAGCTGGGCATGTGAGGTGGCGGGGGGGCCCCAGATGGTCAGAGGTGGGGGGTGAAGTCCTTGTTTGTGCGCGCAGAGGGGAGTAAGCACCAGGTTAGACACAACACTGGTGTTTGGGCTCCGGACACAGCGTGGCTCTGTGTGGGCGTGGAGTGGGGCACAGGGAATGTAGGGGAGATGGGTGTGGGGGCGGGGGGGCTTGTTTCCCTGATCCTGCTCTGTTTTTACATCCAGAAAGATCATAGAGGAACTGGTGAACTGAGGTTTGAGCCATGCAAGGTCTTGCGGTAATGAGTACCTGAAGTCCATTTCCTTTGTTGTATGATTCATTTTCCTGTTTTCCTCTAACCTGTGGAGCAGAGGGGGGGTCACTGCAGAGCTCGAGGAAACAATGCCTGGTCTCGCTTTAGTTTTCTGCCTTGTTCCTTCTTTTCTCCTGTTCCGTCTTCAGGGTCTTTTTGTTAGAAACTCCTCTCATACTTTCTCATAAGATATTCTTCACTGCTGCTGCCCATTAAAAAGTCTGGTTTTATTCACCTGCTCAGATCAGTTTTCCGTTCTGTCTAAACAGGGTTTGAAAGATCTTTCTAAAAAAAAAAACTGGAGGTGTGCAACGGTTTCTTTGTATTTGTCTGAAGTCTTTTATATAGTTATTTGTAAAATACTCTCTTTAACAATTTGTTTGAAAGGATCACTCGTATTACACATTTCCATGAAACTTGGTGGAAGGATGGGACATGGGCGCAGAAAGAACCCATTTAACCCTTTTAATATTTTGTTTTAAATTTGTTTAACAATTTCTTACAAAATAAATCATGCACTTAATGAAAAATAACTGGCTTGTTAAGGCGCCTGGTGTGTGTGTGTGTAGTGTGGTGCCGTTTCATTAAATTTAAAAGGTCTGTGGGGCCTTGCCGGAGGTAAGTGCTCTACTGATTGTCATTCTCATCAAATTTAGGAAAAGTAAATATCACCTCTGTACCAATGTGCATTTTTTTTCAATGTAATAAAGTTGTTTTGACTTTACCTCACTGAGTGAATGCATTGATTTCAGAAATGCTTTTGAAATAACTGATTTCTGAGGTGAGTCGATTAAACAAACACCACAGTGACACCCAGAATATGCAGGTTTGTCTTTATGTTAAACTTGACACTTTGATTAACTTTTATTCAATGAGATTAACGACTTACTGTAAATGTTCATATCTGTCATTGTGCTGAAAAACTGAAATAGACCAAAAAAATTCACACAATCATCGTCCGCTAGAGCCCCAGACATCCTCCCATGTCACCATGCAGTGTTACTACAGCCAATAGAGACTGAAGCTGTGTCATGCTATGCCCGGTAAGGCAGAGCCACCACAGCATGCTGTGCCCAGTCACCATGGTGACCAGAGTTAGCGGTCACCATGCTGTGATCGACCACGGACAAGCTGAGACTCCACCGAGCCTTTTCGGCCTCCTGTCATTGCTACGAGGAAGTAGAAGCCTTTTAATGTGGGCTGGTTAGCATACCATCACAGGCATGAAAGTGTTTATTAGAAACTACTGTGCCCTCAATGTACATGTTCCGAATATATTTGTGATGCACAGCACATTGTAAGCATGTTGTTAGCATTTTCATTGTAGTAGAATATTTTAACTCCAGTGTTTATGTGCGTTAAGGGCCCCAGCGTGTTCAGTATGCGTAGTACGCAGCTGCCGTGCGTGATGGAGAATCTGTTCTGTATTCCCGAGGCCGTGTTGTAGGATTGTTACTTCTTTAATTATTCTCTCATATTAAAGGATCAAAGGTCTCTGCCACAGTCAAGCCCCTGAATTTCATTATAACTGTGCACACACACTTAAATAGTCTTCTGTATGCATGTACATTTACATGGACACACGTGGGGAGGGTATCGGCTGTGTTCAATTTTTAGAATTTTCAATGTGATTTCCTGTGATTATAACGGGGTAAACGCTGGCCTTCTCAAGTTTCCCACTGAAGAACCCAGCGTGTTAGTTTTGATTCGGCTCCTCAGTGAGATTTTTCTTTATCAACCAAGAGCTTGCACCAGAACTCAGAAGGGCGTCACTGATCACCCTCTGGCAGGAGGGATAGAGCATGTTTTATTCTCCTCAAGTACTTTCATGTCTGGTGTGTGTGAACATCATGTGTTTGTGTGTATTCATACCCACACATGCTTAAATGCACGAGTGTGCTGGTGTGTGTTGCTCTGTGTCGTTGCCCTCTCCCTCGCTTTTGCGGCACTGGACCAAACCAGTCCTCTCTTCTGTGTCCAGAGGATTCTCCCACTGATGGCTGGCTGCACCAGCACTGTGTTCTTTGACACTCACAGCTCCTCGGTGCTCCCACGATGCCCCTGTGCTGTCACCACTCTGCTGCACGGTGGCTGGCAGGAAGGGGAGTGTAATTAGGGCGTATACCCAAGCCTATACCAGGGCCAGAGAGAGGAAAAGGGAGGAAGAAGGGGAAGAGGAGAGGAGGAGGGGGGGCTGACAGTTTGACATCAGTGGGGCACGGCGTCTCTGTAATTGCTGGCGTGCATATGGCGCGGGCCGATGTTGGAGGCTTGTGGGAGAAAGAGGGGTTGGAGGAGTCAGAAATAGGAGGAAGAGCACGGACGGGATATAGCCTCAGAAGGAATAGATGGGGGGGATGAGTTTGTGTCACTGAAAGTGGGGAGAGAAGAGGGAGGAGAGGGAAGGAGTGAGGGGGAATGCAGATTGGGTGGGTTAGGTGGTGGAAACACGACCTTAGCAGTGAAGAAGAAGCTGGAGGTGAATGACATGTGTTGCAGGGGTGCAGCATGTTGACGCAGCACGCGCCTGTTATTTCATGCATGTACGTACACACCCACCCACACACTGGTGCAGTTAATCAAACATTTCCATTTTTGTATTCATGCCTGTGTGTGTGTTTGTGTTGGTGATGCTTACACTGGCTCATGTGCTGTTGTGTTCTCTTAACCAACAATTTTGTGTCTTTGTTTGGCTGTAATTAGTGCCCACAGGTAATAGAGGTATCATACGTGGCCACACACACATTCGCTGGGGGGGATATTGATCACAGGAGTGTGTGTGAGCATGCATGTGTGTCCAGAGCAAGGGACCCTGATCGATTGTGTCCTGTCCGGTTGATAGATCACCAATTCTGCACGCTAGCTATTGAGCAGGGAAGCAGCTTTGGGGATACCTGCCTCCAGAGTCTCACCTACAACCACATGAGGCACTGTTTTTATCTCGTTCTAAAGAAATACACAATGTCACAGATTCAAAGTTGACATGGATTTCAGCTTTTTCATTCTTTATTTTTTTGTCGCACGATCCAGCTCCCCTCCTCTCAGACTGTCTCCTGTCATTCCTCCCCTCATTGCTCCATCCATCTTTGAAACCCTCCGCTGGAGCATCTCACGGCTCCCGTCACGTCTATCTCTTTCATTTTGGTTTTCATCTCTTCTGTCTCCTCCTTTTTCACTCAATTCCTCCACTCATTGATCCTTTTGGTTTCGTCTCTGTCCGCCTACTTAACTCTAGACTGTTTTGCCAACCGCCACCACTGCCACTGCCGCCTCCTCCCCATTCCACGCTCTTTTTTCCTCCCATGTTCCCCTCCACTGGTTCCCAGCACTCTCTTCCTCTCTCCTCCGCTCTGTCACCCCTCCATAAAGACTCCCACTGACAGACCAGCACCTTCTGCCCAAGCCACATTCTGCCCCTCATTCTTCTCTCCTGTGCTCCAATGCGAAGAAGAGACCAATTAAAGTCGGTTTCCTCTCCTCTTGCACGCCGTTGTTGCCCTCTCTGTGTCTCTCACTCAGACTCTCTGGGGTCGCTAATTAAAGCACTTCACTTTACTTTTTATACTTTCTTCCACCTGTTCATGCAGCATCTCTCCTCCTCTGACTTCTTTATTCTACCTTTCTTCTTTAACCTGTTTAAACAACTCTCTCTTTTCATCAGTCTTTCTCTGGGCCTCGTCTCAGTTCGCACCATCACTCACATTTTTTCCGTCCACTTCTCACAAATTTCTCTCATTCCTTGTCCCCCGTTTTGTCTCGTCATGCTGCTGTAATCAATTTACTATCTACGTACTTCTCTGTCTTTGTCCTACATGTGCCTCTCTGAGTCTTTCTCTCATGCTTCCTTTCTCCATATTAGTTTGTACATGGGTAACTCTTTATACTGTAGCTGACAGGAAGTCTAAAGGAGCATACATTATGCAGCCCTTCTGTTCTAATGATGCGGTCTTGTCCAGAGTTGTTGTTATGCCTAAAGCCAGTCAACCTTGACTGAAGTCGTGGTTGTGCATGCACACGCACGTCCGCTTTAGTCCGTACATGCCTGTGTGTGGAAATGTGTAGAGGGAGAGAGAAAAGCAGAGCGAGTCGGGTTTATTTTACACTGAATTCCCCTCAGCGGTTTTGATTAGCATACAAGGATTTCTATCTCTCTCTAAACACCGTTCCCTTGCTGGTCTGAAAATGAAATGAACATGTATCATTGTGCATCAAATCCCAAAACATCCTTTAACACTCGCACTCTGCTTTATGACCCTGTGTAATTGTTATATGTAATATTGATGAACTATCAATCTGCTGGAACCAGCCACATTCCTCCAGGCGCAAAGGAATTACTTTCTCTGTCTGTCTATGCTTAATCACCAACTCTTCTTCCCTCTCTGTCACGTATCAATTGATGTAATCACCATGTGAAATATTAATGCTGTTGTCATTCTGCCTTCCAGGTTAACGACAGGAGGTCTGTCCATCCAGGTGAATCTGAACGACTACCTGGACATCTACTGCCCCCACTTTCCCAACAAGGAAACCCTGGGCCCCAGGCAGCCGGAGACGCTGGCCCTCTACCTGGTTAGAGAGGCATCGTTTCAGGGCTGCGTGGAGACCAAAGGGGCAATCAAGAGATGGGAGTGTAACACCCCCTACGCTCCATTTGGACCAGTGCGCTTCTCTGAGAAGATCCAAAGGTTCACACCCTTCTCACTGGGGTTTGAGTTTCTCCCAGGGCACCACTACTACTACAGCTGTAAGTAAAGAATACATACATATATACATAATATATCTTGTAGTTTTTGATATTCAGACTAAACTCAAAACATATAACTTAACTTTGCCTGCAGTTTCTGCTCGGCTTTGCAGGTTGACAGTCTCGCCACGTGTCCCGTGCGTCTCAGTCGGAGAGTCTCTCTGGCAGCTCCTCTGCTGCCCTTTAAACCTGAGGGTCAATCACCTCATTGCTCTCACCTGCGCTCAAAGATCCTCTGGTACAGATGGAGGTGCTCTCCCAGCCACTGCATCAATGACATCAATGACTTTAATGACTTCAATATTTAAAATCCTAATCAGTTAATCAAAAAATGGCTTTAGTACAGTCCACATTCAAGACCTGTGTGATTCAAGCGTGGCTGTAAATGTGTGTTTTTGTGATAAATGTATTTTTTAGTGAAACAATGATCATTCGCTCCAGGCTCCATATTCTGAGAGCCGAGTAAAACGGCCCGAAAAGAGAGAAGATGTGTAAATATTTGATGTTTCACTTCATCAGTCTGTGCAAAGACACCGGTGTTAAAGCCTGTGACCAGGCTGCCCCAGTCTTTCAAGGGACGAAGCATCTTTAGCCAGTGTTGAGTTCTGGCAAACAGCAACATATGGCTGTAATATTTTTCCATAAATTCACACTGAATTACATCTTAAACCTTTCAGGCTCATACACAGTTTTAGTGATGCTCTCCTATTTCTCCAGTACAGCCCCTGTGTTCCTCACTCATTTACTTCAACCCAGTGGAGGGAGAAAAGGGAGGGAGAGAGACAGAAGATGGCTTAGCGGCTGTAAAAATCAGTTTACATTCTCTTTTTTCCACTTTTTACAACTCCTGGTGTCCAACCAAGAGCGGGAGGACATGAAACAAGGCAGAGAATGAAAGAGTCAAGTGAATGC
Organism: Paralichthys olivaceus; assembly: GCF_024713975.1. Classification (NCBI taxonomy): domain Eukaryota; kingdom Metazoa; phylum Chordata; class Actinopteri; order Pleuronectiformes; family Paralichthyidae; genus Paralichthys; species Paralichthys olivaceus. Next base: position 10,152,574 of record NC_091105.1, read on the forward strand.
GCACTATGGAAGGGTGACAACAAAGAGACAGAGGGGCCGCAAAGTGCAGGAGGAAGAAATGGAGATCAATATGTGACGACAGTGAAGGGGGAAGGAAAAAAAGGCAGGCAGAGAAGCAGACAGAGGTAGAGAAGCGTGGAGGAGTGACAGAGGGAGAGAAAGAGCAAAAGATGGACACAGTCTGACAGTACAGGAAGGGGAGGGGGGAGAGAGGGATGAGAGAGGCCAGATGAGTGGAATCCACACTGGAGGAAGAAAAGGGAGAGCAACAAAAGCGACGGAGAACGGAGGGATGGATGAGACTAAAGGAGAGAAAGAATCTTTACATAAATTACTGTTGCGGTTTGAAGGACAATGGAGCATTGTGAGGGCATGAGAGAGTGGTTCCACACACACGCTAACACACACACATGTATATATGTACACACACACACACACACTGGGCTATTGTGGTTGCTCAGGCCAGTTCACAGAGAAGCAACAATGGGTGCCCCCCCCCCCCTTGGTTGGGCCGCATCAGGCTCAGAGCGATTGTGTGTTTTGTCCACATCAAAGATAAGGCGTAAAGTTGGTCCAAATGTCTGGCTCTGGGGTCTGTGTGCTGAATGGGCCTGCAGCACTGGAGACAGTATAATGGCATTAGCCTGGGAGAACAGTACAATAGTATTAGAAACACTAATGGCATTAGTTGGCTCAGTCTGAGCTGGGCTCAGCTCCTCTCACTGGCTCCCACAAACTATGACACTGACGAGCCTCAGGGTCTGTGGGTCTCTGACCCACTGCCCAGGCTGCTGACCAACGCCCACTGGATCTACATGTCTGGATCGCCACAAACAGGAAGCACCTTAACATCCTCTGACAGCCAGCTGCTCACAACACTGAACCAAAGAGTTCAAAGCACCAACCTTTTAGTTTGAACATTTTAAAATGCTGCAAATAACTAGTCCAATGTTTTCCAAAAACACAGTCAAAGTAGATATACAGGTAAACACAAGAAAAACTAGTTTCCAGGAGAAACTAAAACCCAATCAAGACACCAGTATTTTGTCCAAGCTAATGAATCACACTTGTGTATTGTTAAGGGCCCAAGGAAGTGCAGCGTTTAATTAGGTGTGATTTACATTATACCACTACAGATTCTCCAGTTTTGGGAGTCGAGCTTCACCAAACTCTGATTAAATAGGTGAACAGCTCTTCGTGCAGCAGCGGTGTCTTCAGGGTTCTGTGGACTGAGTCCTGCAGCATGTCTTTACTTTCAGCTGTTCAATTACTGCAGGTCACTTTTACAGTTTCTGAGAGTAAACTGTTGAATCAATCCCTGTTTGAAAGTCTGAATTCTGAGTTTATAAATCCACTAGTGCCCCTCAAAATGCCACAGTGGAACAAAAAGCATGAACACCTCTTTCTGCCACTGACTTCAGTGACGATACACCTGTCAGTGATGACAGGAAATGACAGTGATTAATAAGCTGAGTGTTTGAAATCTTAATTATCTGCTCAATGTACCATAAACTACTAATCGTTGATTATACTGGGAGTTTCTGCATACAGTAGTTTTTCATTCATTTGCAGTGTTAGTTTCCTCAATACAATATACTAGACTTCTTAAAGTAATGAAAGTGTTTCTATGTCTGTCCATCCGTCTGTCTGTGCCATTCTTGTGAACCTGATATTTCAACAATGCCCAGAGGGAATTCCTTCAAACTTGGTACAAAGGTTCATTTTGACCCCAGGATAAACTCAATGTGATGGTGTCCTCACAAAACCCTTTTTCTTTACCTTGTGAACGTGTTATCTTAAGAACACCAGGAGAGAATACTTTCTAATTTTGCACAAATATACACTTATATTCACAGATGAACTAATTAGATCTGGATGTTCAAAAGTCATAGGTTAAGATCATGGTGGACTCACAAAATATGTCTCTTGAACATGCTATCTTAAGTCTGCCTTTTGGCCAAAGGTAAAGGTCATGGTGACCTTTTACATGTATGTAGACTGAAACTGCACTGGTTGACGGAGGCATACAACCCCAGGGCAGTAATCCTTGTTCCTCTTATTTTTCCGTGCATGTGTGTGTGTTGAGCTCTTCTGTAAACTGTTAATATTGACTAATGACGTAGTCCCACTGTTAGTTCGTGTCGAAGCGTATCTCTTGAATTTATAGCTAGAAAGTGAGACAGACTGTTTGGCATCATATGCTCGGCTTGTGCAGTGGGTCCCTGTTGAGTTAGCAGCTGTTTGTGAATTATTCAAATATAAAGTCATTTAACTGCACTTTCCAGACAGATTTGTTTTGTAAAAGCAATGCTGAACCGACAGGTAATATAGTTGATGGTTGCCCATTTTCCCATGTGAGCCATGATCAGAACTGATATCGGAGCTGTTGCCTACTTTTATGGCTGCACTCTCAATTGTGTGTTTTATTGTTTTTATTTAGTTGCCTAGATAAGGGTGATGTGTGGTTAGTCTCAGTGACACAGCGAGATGGTGTAATTCTTTATCTTGATATCATGAGGTATTGATGTGGTGAAAACAGGAAAACATCCTCACTGCTCTGCTCATGATAAGAATTCCTCACAAGTAGCAGAAGAGACTCTTTAGAGATTTGATGGAAGCATTTCATCCAGCAAAAATCTTTTATTTAACACTTTTGAGTATATGTTATTGGTTTTAAGCTGCTTATCTACACCTTTCTCTTTTTGTTCTTTCCAGCTCTACCCACAGATGAAGGCCCTCTTCTGCCATGTATGAAGTTGCGTGTCACTGTGTGTTGTGAGCCCAGTGAGTACACTCCTCTTTTCATCTGGTCCTCCTTTCATGCTTCTCCTCTGTGCACCAAGAAACTCTTCTCTCAGCAGCTCACATCTCTGCTATCAGGACAGTCCAGCATCATGCATGAACCGCTACTTATCACGTTACCCTTCTCTGAGTCCTTTTTATAAACAACACTCATCTCTCCATTTTGGCTTTTAAAACTATCAGATTTAATTTTTTGAAAACATTACTTCTCTTTTAAAGTGCAACTCTCTTCTCCTCCCTTCGCCGCCTCTATACCTCCTTTTTCTCTCTTTTTTTTTGCCTCCTTGTCCCCCACGTTCTCCCAGTCTCCATCTCTCTGTCCCAGCGTGAAATTCCCAGAGTTGATCTAATCCAGAGGCCGCCTGGAGTAACGTTAGTCTTCCAGTCCAGTGAGCTGCCTGTTCCGGTTGGGAATGTTGCCCAGTCACTGTGGGAATCCCTGTACAGTTGTTGGTGTGTGCATGTGCGTGCGTGCGTGTGTGTGTGAGCATTTCTATGACAAGTTTTGTGTCTGTGGACCTCCTGCATGAGTCTATGGTTCTTTGCGTGTGTCCTCTGGCAGTTTAATTTGTTCAAGTTTGTGTGTGTGTGATTTCCGAGACGTCTGTCCCAGTTCCCGTCCCAGTGCTATCTGCAGGGTGCTTGTTGTGCTGGCCTAACCTGATCTAACACACTTTGGTTGTGTGTCCCTTCGTGTGCGTACCACAAGTAATCACTACATTCCCACACGCCTTCAATAGCAAATTCCTCCCAATCCCACCACCTTGATTAAATTTGAGTCAGTTTGGCATCAAGGAAAAGAAAATATTAAAAACCTGGAATAAAAAAAAGTCAGATCCGTCTCCAGTGGATTTGTAAATGCCATCACAGTTGTAGTGCGAGACGAGGAGTAATTTGCTCCGTTATTACCAGAGTGAAGGCTGATTACTTTTTTTTATGTTAATTATCCTGCTGTCATTAATTAGAAATACCACAGATAGTGTGTGAAAATGCTAATGTAGTCTTGACCTTCTGACAGTATTCCCACATCAGCGTATCTGAGCCGGAATTAATCAAAATATTTGATATCACCTGGATTATGTATGCTGACACACACACACACACACACACACACACACACACACACACACACACTTGACTTTAAAGTTAAGATCCTTTCACATTAAAAAAAGATTTCTACCTACAAAGACACTCAGACTTCTGTTTCCTTTTTCTCTCTCCCTCTCATCCTGTCCCTTTACCAAAACTAATCCCAACTAAATTTGGGGTTCTCCCTTTCCTCGTCCTCCCCCGTCTGTCTGTCTGTCTCCCCCCTCCCCTCTCACCCTCCCTCTCCCCCCTCCACCGCTCCATCCTCCCGTTCTTTCTCTCCACTCTTGTCATTCCTGAAGTGGCACTAATCCTCCCCTTCTCTCTGTCTCCTCAGCTCTAACCTCCCTTCCTCATTTTTTATGATCTTTCGCTACTGGAGCAAAACTAATCTAGGCACCATCCATGGCGAGTCTCATACACTTCCTCGCCACCCAGCCCACCCCCCACCCCATTTGACTCCGCCCCACCCCCCTCACCTTCCCCCATATCTGTTTTACAGCTATTCACCGACTCTCCCGTGCCGCCCCTGTTCCTACGCTCCATCTCTGTCGCGTACACACTGCGCGACGAGTGCGTTGGGACGAGAATACGCGCGGCTGGAGAGGGGAGAGCGACTGAGATGGATGAGAGAGGTGATGAAGGAGAGTTGGAGGGTCTCTCTCTCTCTCCCTCTCTCTCTCTCGACTGTCCATTAGTGGCAGTTTCCCCACAGCTGTTGTTGTGTTGTTCCCTGTGGTAACACCTCACATACTCCCTGGTTCCTTCCTGCTCAGGTTCCCTTTTATCTGACAGGCAGCATGGCAGCAGGACGCACCGTGCCTGTATGTTCAGTGTGTCAGTGCGTGTGTGTGTGTGAGAGAGAGAGAGAGAGAGAGAGAGGGGGGCAGTGGCTCTCGTCCTTCAGCTATATCTTGTCTCTTATCCAAACTTCAAAATGTGCACCTCCCTCCCTTCTTATACCCAAACTAAAAAGTAGTTCCACTTGGGGATGCCCTGTTGTGGGTGTTTAAATTAATTACCACCGAGTGCACTACTAACACACCCACACACACACACACACACACACACACACACACACACACACACACACACACACACACAGACCTGCTTCACACTGGTCTGAAGGACAGAGTGGTGACAGTGCGAGGGCCCGTCAGGTACACTGTCATTGCTCCAAGGTCAGCTACCTCTCTTCGGTCCCTCGGCCTCCTCTCCGGTGTGTGAACGTGTGTGTTTATCGCCTTAATTTAACCCAACAACACAACACACCAGGCAGGACAGTTGCAGTGACACAGGAGGCTCCTAATGACATTCTCTGCGAGTCAGTGTGTGTGTGCCTGATGTTCCTTGTTTCTTGTATTTTTCCAATCCTGGCCTTTGGTTGAAGTATTGTAAAGCCTTTTCTTTTTTTAGGTTTTTCAGAATAGTGATGTGAGTGAGGATGTGATGTTTATTTGAACTCCACGCTGTCACGGATCATGCCAGAGAACGAGGCTTCACTGAAAGGTGCTTGAGCCTGTGTTGCGTCAGAAAACAAGGCTCTGAATTGGCGTCGGCAGAGTGGTGCCATGTGAAATCTCCGGCACCCTGCAGCCCCTCTATTGCGTCTTTGACCTGCTCTCTTCGCCTCTTACTCCACACTTACCTTTTTTTGTTTTTCACTGCAACTTCTCCTGCAAACTCCTCCTGTTGTTTATCCCCCTGTTCTCCTTGTCACTCCGTCTTTCTCTTTTTTCTGCCGTCCTACTGCGAGAAACCATTATACACCAACTTTCCTCTTTCTAATTGATTTCCTTTTTCCCTCCATCTCGCTTTTCTTTTTTTTATTCTGGTTTCCCCGCTGTGAGTAGTCCATTGCTCTCATTTAAGTTTGTAGAGCTTTCCCCACTTTCTGTCTCCTTCTTCCTCCTGCAGTTTTTTTTAGACATTTCTTTCCTCACTACCCTCCTTTACCCCCTCCACTCCTGCCCAAATACCTTTGTACCCTCTGAACCTGACACACACACACACACACACACACACACACACCGACAAAACTTGAACACACACATGAACGCGCACCGTCTACCCAGACAAGGTCTCAAAGACCAAGAACTCGACAAATAGGATTTCCGCAACTTTTTTCTGACTCGTTTTGTTATTTAGTTTTTCTCTTTTTGCAAATGTTTCACTTTTAGTTTGGTTAGCAGTCAAGGTTGGTTAGCATTAGCTCCTGTGTGTGTAAAATGGCGGCGTGTGAGGAGAGGTGGAATGGTGGAACAGTGTCTGTCTCTGCAGTGGGGCGTTCTGCTGACTGGAGACACACACACACATGCGCGCGCACACACATACACACATACACACAAACACACACTTAGCCATAGTTGTGCATGTACAGTTACACAGGCTGCATGTTTCTGACTGCAGTGCAGAGAAGGCACTGCTCTCGCAGTCACGCCACCGTGGACGCCATTTTGTGGTGGAGCACGCCATGTCCAAAATTAAGATGTTGACACAAATGGGCGTCCTCAGATTTTTTGCACAAATTATGTGATCAAAGCCAGATCAAAACACACATATCACACACAGCCGGGTAAACTCGAGGCATTTTTCATGAGCATGTTCGGGTTTCGAAACGCAGCGTTACACACACGCTAAGTGACAGCGCACAGTACACTTTACTTAAATATAAGTCTGATATTAAAAACATAACTGTGATTGTCTTTTTATTTTTATAAGGAGGTTTTTTTTTACTAACACAATAATTGCCACATTCAAAAATATGTACAATCAGAAAAATTTCCTGAAGTTTGAACTCATGATTATTATTTTTTTAACAGTTTTGGGAAGTTTTATAAATTTAAAAAATTTTGGGCGAAAATGCTAATATTGGACAATTTCTGTTCCTGTTTTATTGACACAATTTGAAATTGGAAGAAATGTTAATTAACATTGCTGATTAAATACAGTTTGATATCAGAATTGCATATATTATAAAAAATGTACTTTATTGACGTCTTTTATATAATTTTTTATTTTATTTTACGCAAATACAGCAGCCGCTCTATTACGCATGAAGTGTTTGAGTATTATCTTTTCTGTTTGCTTTGATTTTTTTTCTTCCCACAAACACGCACACAAACCCTCAGACACAAACACACACACACACACACACAGTGGCCCAGTGAGAGGCCCAGACCCAGCATGCTATTTAATGCTTCGTTAACCCCTCGATGGTCGTTAGCTGTACAAAACCTGGGAGTAATTTAGTGGCTCATGTCTGTCGGAGCGACGTGTTGCTGCAGGGACCTGTAGCTGCAAGACAGATATTATAGAGACAAACGCTGTGTTCCTCTGCTAAGCCTCCATTTCACAAATCCTTCCTCTCTGTGTGACTCTACTGTAACAGATGAGTTTGGAGCGTCCCATTTCCTCTCTCGTAATCTCAGTCAATCGTTATGGGATGCGGAGAAGTGATAGTTTTCTCCGATGTGTGTGTGGGTGCATGTTTGTGTGAGGTTGCGGTGTCGGAGGTGGGCTCAGGGCTGTAAATCGATTTAATAACAGCTGCGATTGTGCAGCCTCATCCCTGTTTCCTGGCCCCTCCATCCTCTCTCACACACGTTACATGCCGCTTTTCTTTTCTGAGGAGATTTAAGCATTTCCTTTTTTTTTTTCAGCCTCACTATACCTGCATTTTTCTCTCTAGCTCTCCCACTCCTCCGTCCCACAATTCCTCCATCCGTCCCTCCATTATTTCCTTTTAGTCCAGCCCCCTGCTGAGAAAGTGACGCCCAGACACAAACACCCCCCCTCCTATCCCGTCTCTTTCTCTCCCTCCCTCCCTTCTCTCTCTCTCTGTCTGACCTTGTTTCAATCTTTCCAACCTTCTTTTTTCTCGCCGTACTTTCTCACTTGAGTCTCCACCACTCTTCCTTTCATCTTCTGTCCACTTCGTGGTTTCGCTCTGTCATTTTGAATTTTCTTGTTTTTTTCCCACCCCCTTTCTTTTTCATTTCCTATATCCGCTCTTTATAATCTCGATCACTCTTACTCCCTCTCTCATTTACATAACACTATATTTTCCTGTTGCCATGCTTCTCAAGCTCTTTTTTTATCCGACCTTTAAGAGAATTTGCATAGGGGACATATTTAGGATTGCACAGCCAGTCAGTACTCATTTTTCATGGCGTTAGGCTTTGAGTAATGGTAAATACCTTCCCCTGGTCATTTGTCTGTTTCTTGCTCCTTTTTGTTCCACAAAGCAGTAGCTGTATTGAGAAAGTTAAGCATGCAGAAATGACTAATCAGCAACTTGTTTCTTTGCCTCAACTTTATCTAAATCTCTCTCTCCCCCTGCTCTCTCTCTTATTACAGCATCAGAGGGTTTAAAACAAACACAAGGTGAGATGCCGCATTTTGAATACAATTTATTCTCGAGCTTAGGAAGCCTTGATTACAGTAAACGAGTCTCAACTCAGTTTCTCTCGTCTTCTTCTCTCAAGTTCAAATGTGCTTTATTTAATTATAGGAAGGGCAGGAATGTGGCGAATAATATCCATAAAGACGAAACACAAACATGCATAAAGCAAATGTTGCTTAATCGGTAACAGAAATAAGTGGAATGGAAAAAACAACCCAAACAGAGAATGTGCACAGCCACTCATTACACCCACATGTGCTTCTTGAACTCATGTTACCAAAACCCTGAGCATTAATGCACTGCAATAACAACCTCCTCTCTTCAGGGAAGTTTTTCTACGGTAATTTAGACCCTGGCTGCGGAGATCTTTGATCCCATTCAGCCACAAGACACATCAGTGTGGTCGGCCACAGATGTCGGGCAATAAGATCTGGAGCGCAGTCAGTACGTCAGATAGGATTGAGGTCAGGGCTCTGAGCAGGCAGGGGCAAGTTAGAAAATGAAGATCCTTCTTCAATTCTTCCTGTTGAAGAATTCAAGAATAAGATGCTCTTCATTTGGAAAACAGCCACAGATCAGAAGAAGCTCCCGTCCAGTTACTTTATATCATATGCTGTATATTACACACAATCTCATGCAGGTTTCCATCTCTCTTTCAGTAACTGTACCTCAGAGTAGTTCTTCCTCACTGCGGATAGCTCCACTCCTCTTCATCCTTCTCCTGCTGACTACCTGACCCCCTCGTCTGTCCTCACCACCGACCTCGCTCCTGCTCTCCACAAGGATCAGGAGTCACTACTCAGACGATCAAGTACACAATGCAATCTACGCTCAGACAGCGAATGACACAATGCAATCTACGCTAAGCTATTGCAAATGACCAACATTACCTTGTGAGTGTTTGACCTGTGAAATTCCAGGAAGAATATTCTCTGGTGTCTTCTTCAGAAAACAGTGGCCACAGTGACTCAGGGACTGATTTACCGAATCACTGTGATTCATTTCTTGTTATTTCCTTCTGCCACTTGTAAGTAGCAGCTCAGAATATTACACACAGAGCTAGGCCTAGTCATAAGACTCATATCCCAGTCTGCCTCTGCCAGAAGAACAATGAGTCTGTCTGGACGTGTTCCAGCAAAGTTCTCTCACTTTTTCATTTCTGTTCCTCATCCTGTTTTTCTTTTTCTACTTAGATTCCTGTATTTGCTTTTTTATTTTTTTTTAAACCTGTCTCCAGTTGAGAATTGGCCAAATAAACACATTCTACTGCACTGAGTGGCTCAGGTTGGAGGTCGATCAGTCAGCTGGTGACTTTTTTTTCTTTCCCGTTATGCTGGATATGGCCAGACAAAATTAATTTACTCATTTATAACTGCCTAGTTTACATCTGAGAATATTAAATGTGTTTTAAAGCTAATTAGATTTCTTGGAAAGGGGATTTTTAAGAAGAAATGAGGATTATTCGGGAAAAGTCAGGAAAAGCTCCTGCGCCCCCTACTGGGATCAGACTGGTTTAACTGGAATTGGACTGGGTTGGCCCCGAACCCAGAACCTGGACACTCGATTTTGGTGGTATGTGGTAATAATGGCATCTGGGACTAAGATTGTTCCTCTCTGACTGGACCCCCAGTTATTCTGCCTCCCCAGCCTCTCTGTTTACTCATAAACAGAGAGCATCAACACGTCTGTCTTCACTGAACACTCTGCAGACCACTGAGGAGGCTGACCATGTGTGGAGATGTGGCACACCAGCATTTTGTTCCTTGCGTTGTTTATTGTTTTCACAGGATTCTTGATGTTAGCTTTAACTGTATAGTTAATATATTCTGCACAATAAGATGTATTAACTGTATAAGTCAGTGATTTAGTAAGATCTGATATTTAAATGCAAACAACTGGAAATAATGGCTTTTTTACCTACACAGACAATGATTTATATTCTGGATATATATGGATTTAATGGATTCTTATCAACATGCTCTGCTACAATGTAGTTTCCCAAGTGAAAGGATTTAACGGTGGAATTTATTTAATATTGTATGCCATTTAGTTTCTTAAAGAAATGGCTCTAATTGACTTTCGTCGATTAAGAAAATATTACAAGTAATTACATATTAATTTACTTAATTTTAAGATTGTAATTGAAGATAATAAATCTGTGTATTTTCTTAATGAAATTAAATATATAAGGTTAAATCATTATTTCCCCACAATATTTGAGTGATTTGAGGTCAGAAAATCTATAGATTAATTATATCATTTATTCTAAAAAAAATACTACATTGTTAGCACTTAATATATTTCTTTTCTTCAAAGCAGTCACACCAGTCATTGTTTTGTTTATTTCCAAAATGGGTGATGAAAACCAATGTTTAAAAATGTTTAATTTCAACGATGTAGAATTTTACAATCATGTACTTGTAGGATTATGATGTTGATTTCTTAATGTGTGTGTGTTTGTAACGTGTTTCACATTTTAGTGAAAAATGTAGCTTCTTCTGTGAAGAGCCAACTGCAATCTGAGCCTTTTTTTTTTACGTGGCACGTCAAAATAAATATGATTGCATTAAAACAATGAGTCGGTCATAATTTAACTGTTGACAGTGACAACACACAAACAAATAACTTTATTTGTGGAACACACACTTCAGTGTAATACACAGGAGTATGGAGATAAGAAGACTACGGGGACTTGAAATGACCTTGTGGTGTAAGAGGCCATTGTAATGTGAGTAACCTCGTGGAGTATTGAGCTGACTTTTTATCTACAGGCCGTCTGATAAGACTCAGATACCCAATAGACTCCCGGTATTAATAGACCCTGAACACCAATACGCAGACCTTAAAGTGCTTACTGTATTTATTTTCAACAAACAGAGGACCGGGGCTGAATACAGAACGAGAGGAGGAGGTTTGCAATGTTTGTTTTGTGCTTTAAATATAGAAGTCTATGTCCAAATTAGCTGTAAATGCATTTCCATTTATATAGGCTGTAATGTTGAGCCTCTTGTGAAGCCAGAAAGGCAATTTCCTGGATAATAGAGCTAATGCTCCTATTTCATGGTTTATGATCCCTTCTGATGACATGTTTGTCACTGTGGAGGCATGTTGTTGTGAACTGGCTTTGATTCTGACCTTCATGTATACATTTCCCAAGCCCATGTTTTCATTCTTTTCTCCGCTGCGAAGGATGAAGTCAGCGTATAAATCATCGGGTAAAAAGGAAAAGGACCTTAAACGCAGCGGCAGTCCACTCCCATCTTGTTTGTTCCAACTGTTTATTCCAGCAACAGCATGATCACATCAGAAACCTTTAGATGAATCTGTGACAGTTTTAACTTTGATTCCCAACAGGAAATGTTTTCCAAAGGTTTTTCTCATGTTCATAACTTTTTCTCTTGTAAAACTTCTGCCGAATTAATTTCCCCTTCAAAAATAAACTTTATAATTATGGACAGATGTTGACAGATTATTTAAATTTAGAAAATCATAAAATTCCCACGTCAAACTTTTCCTGCGGGACTTTCTGGGACAACTGTGATCATAAACAATTTCTGGCAAAAACAAAATTAGTTTTTAACTGTCTGACGAAAGAAAAAAAATCCATATTGCATATCCACACTGCAGATCTCTTCTCCACAAATTACACTGTAATTACGCTGCTTCAGATTTCAACACAGCAGGTTCTGTAGCCACAAGTTGGCCGGTGTTTAATTGCTGCTTGGCTAAATGTTCAAGGCTCGGGTTGCTGGTGTTGATGACGTCATCACAAATACAAAACAGTGGCTTCTTATAGAAACAAATTGTGTTTTTGGTTTTTTTTACACTTTTTGTGTAAAACTGTATTTTGTGGCTGTTAGGTTTTAAATTAATTAACAGCATATTTTGTGTAACTATTAGTCAGCATAGTCACCTTTTAATATTTCTAATTACAGACATATTTTAAATATATTTTCCACTTATTTTAATCGTCTCAACTCCAATTTGTTGGTTTCAAATCATTGCGAGAGAACAGGTTTCTCATCTTGTAGTGTTCAGCAGTGAGTAGATATCTCATGACACACGCTTCTCAAGCTCTTCCTTGAATTGAAATTTTGGGTGCATGTTTTTGAAGAGTCTCTCTGTGTGTAATCAACCTCTTGATCAGAAGCAATTTTCTTGCTGTGAATTCTGACCAGTGAGTGTTTCACATTTTGCAGAATCAGGGTGAAATGAGGTGAAATGAGGTGAAATGAGGTGAAATGAGGTGAAATGAGGCGAGGCAGCTCCCACACTGCAGGAGTCCTCCTTAACAATGCTTTAAAATTCCTCAAGATGCCACAATATGATAAAATCATGTTGTGAGAAGATTTTTGAAATCATTTGTTGGTTTTTTAAATTATCATTGTTTGATTGAAGTCACAGCATCCATTAAAAAGAATACGCATTGCTGTCCACTGGGGAGTGAAGTGAAGGCCGTGCTGGTTTTCTGACCTTAGAAGTCGTCATCAGAATAATTTGAAGAAAAACTAGAGGATTTTGAAAAATATAATGCAGCCAGTAGAATGCTCAACCATAAATGAATTCTTTAAAACCAGATTAATATTGTTAAGATGCTGTTAATATATTTTTATATTAATAGTAATACACTAATGTAATCTACGGTTGTCCTTTCTGCTCATAACTGTCCACATCTGCCAACTACCAAATATCTCTTTGCCTCAAACGGGACAGAATCACAGTTTCAAAACTCTGACCTCTCAATCTCTCCAGAATGTAAAATGTTGTGTCTCCGAGCGTGGAGAAGCAGAACCTCTGTGAACAGGGACGTGTTGTGCAGATGTCTGGTGTTATTGACTCCTCATGGTAACGTCTCAGCTTTGCGTGCAGGGATCAGGATCAAGCACCATGTTTCCACCGATCAGCATAATGTCACTTGACATCTCTTGCACACATTGCGTCTACTTTTTCAAAACTTTATAATCAGACACTTTATATATATATATTTCCCACAGAGTGAATATTTGACCCATTACGCACTGGAGAGTAAAAAATGGACTTAAGATGCTAAGTCTGTGAAGTGGGTTATAACGAGAGGAACGTCTACTTTCCAAGAATATTCTCCTCTTGTTAGTCTCAGAAGTTTTGCTTCACTTGTCTTCCCACAGACAAATTTAAGAGCATTTTCAACAGCCCTCAGAACTGATCAATATATTTTAGAACTGACATGATTAATACCACACGTTACTTCACATATATACAGAACTAACCTACTTGTGGATCTGAATTTATTAAAGGAAAATTATCCAAAATAGGCGACTTTATAGAAATATATGGAGACTTTATTAAAGATGTCACATCGCAATACATCAGTTTTGAAGAAATCAGCTTTTCTGAATGCTGTTTTTTTTATCAACTTAAAAGTTTATAAGGTGATTTGCTGCATACCTTTACAATAAGATACAAAGTGATGAGTAATAATCAAGGTTTTTATTTCCTCTCAGGTATGAATAAAGTCTAAACTAACTTGATCTGCTTATGTAAAACTTCTCTTCACATCCTTTCTCCCAGTCACGTAACCAATAACAGTGTTCTTATTCCTGCTATATGCTCACGACCTATCGTGTCACATAAACGGTGATAAATATGGATGGAACAGATTATGGAGGAAAAAACACCCGCGTTAGCTGTTCAGGGTGAAGATGTCACCTGAACAGGGGCAGATCCAGGGGCTGGGTCAGGGTGGCGCTGGCCCCAACTGAAATCTGCTTGGCCCCATGAATTGGCCCTTTCCTGTTAGCAGTCTTACAACTGACACCAACAACAAATACGACAATTTGCTAATATTTGTTATTTTCCCAAATGTTTTGAAGAACAATGTGATAGAACAATGAACAATTTTCAAAATCTATTCAATGATGTGTGGCTACAGAGCTAACAGTAAACAAGCATGACTTAAATGTGCACCTTTATGAATTCAGGAATTGTGCGTGGACGTTGGACATATAATTTGCCCCTCTGTGTAAATTGTTGCCCCTGATTTAAAAAAAACCACTGCAACTGTAGGAGGTAAAAATAGTTACAAAATTGTAATTGTACATGTTTCATTTTGATTCGTGTACAAAATCAAATCTGTCTCAAAATAGTTCTAATATATAAATATATAGAAACAGGAAACAGTGGACACGAGTTCAGCCTTTCTAGTGTTAAACACCTCTCGTCTTTCCAGCACACTGCACCATGTTTAAGTTATGGCTGTCCAGTGGAAATGAGATCCAGTTGAGTTGAGCTGAGCTGAAATTGTCCTCATCAGCTTTCAGTTTGCTGGTCGCAGCTTCACAGGCCCTTTACATTAAAGTGAGCCCCCTGTGTGAAAGGCATCTCTAAATGCATGCCATGTGTGCGGCTAAGAGCAGGGGGTCTTGGTTCTATGGACCGTTCTGCGAGCTGTGACAAACTCAGGATTATTAGACTGGCTTTTATTTGAACACACCAGAACCAGACACAAACGAGGTGCAGTCAGTCACACTTTGCATGGCAGCGAGCTGAGCAGCCTCCCTATTCATCCTCCCTCCCTTCCGCTTCTCTTCGCTCTTACTTTCATCCACTTTTAATGTGAGACACTTTGATACTGAACATCCTATTTCCCGTGTTCTGGTCGGTTGACTTTACATGCAGATGGGTTGGTAATTTGCATAGACCCTTCTCTCCTGATGCCTTCTGACAATGGAGCGTCTATTCATCCTCTGTGTTAAGCACCCCTCTGAGGACACTGGCTGAATTGCTGTCTCATGCTGCTTCAGGTCTCGTTTTACACTGCGGGAACTGCTGAGGAATTGGATGAGGAACATATTCCTTTGGAGAAAAGCATCACGTTAGCCGAGGCGGGCCCACATCTGAGTGTCGGAAACGGATATTTCACTCCGATATCAGAGCTCGTCACATGTTTCGCACCGAGTCAAGCCAAGTGTGACCTTAAGTCGTGCTGAGAACATATCACACACACCGTTAGCTCTGTGGATTCTGTTATGACTTAGTCCCACCTGGGAGATTTGGAGAGAAACGCCGGCGTGCACCGAGAGAGGAGCAAGGAATTATGGGCCTAATGCACAGGAGGAAACTCTGATCACCCCACTTCTTCTTATTCTCACATCACCTCAAGTGGCTGCTCTGATCTTACTCCCACCGCCCGAATCAAACCCGTCTTTGGAGAACCAATTAAGTTCAAATATGCACAGGAGGGAAAAAATAGACACTTTTTATTCCTGCTTGTTCCACTTGTTCTCAGATGACACAACAGTTGCTGTATTGGAATTTTAAGAATGTTTTATTTGCAGATTTCAAACAAACCCTGTTTCAAATGCAGAGCTGTGCAAAATTAAAGTAGACATTAATAAATATGCAACGTGTAAAAAAAAAAAAGTATTTCATTCCAGACAATTTTAGGCCCCTGCCAGTCAGTACCCATATCCTCCCACTATGTCACCCCGGATGTTTCTATGCCTCTGTCCTTCAGGTCCAAATCAAAACATCAATTTAAAATTCATCTGAACTGAACAGAAATCCAGAGTTACAGTACGCTGGAAAGGCACAGAGGAAGGAAGTGGTGCGGTGACTACAGTGGATAGTGATTGGATGAAGCAGTGAAGCCAAAAACAGGAAAAAGGATGAAACAGTCAAGTGAGAGTGATGGAGTGACAACTGAAGGAGGATGAAGATGAAACTGCCGGAGACAGTGAGACAAGAGTAATAAACTTAAGACAGATATCACACAATGTCCCTGGATTGACAGCAAATACAGTAACAAAAAACTAACACTACCACAGGCATACAAAACTTCTCTTAAAGGTTCAGTTTTAGGTGAAAGGGATTCAATGGCAAAAATTCAATATAAAATAATAGTAGTAATGTATCACTTTATATTTACATTGGGAGGGGGTTCTCTATACAGAGGCGGCCATGTTTTTACAGTAGCACAGACTGGACAAACTAACTTTAATTTTTATGACAACTGAAGTCTCCCACAGGTTCTCTTTATTTTTGGAAGGGGAGGATGAGGTGAGGCGTATTCAGCTGCAACATGCAACTTCACCACTAGACAATATACTTTAAGTTTAAAAAGAACTCTATGATATAAAATATATCCTTGATATAGTATTACTGTATTGGTAATATTATATTGAAATATACATGCATCCAAGGAATAAAAAGCATTCACTGTTGTAGCCTGCTGAAGTGAAAAAAAGTTTCTACTACTCAAGGGAGTTCAGTCCAGGGATTCCCACCCTCGGGGTCGGCCCTCCCCTAAAGAGTCACACAATAAATCCCAGAGCTCCTCAGATGATTAATGGAGTAAAATACAAAAGCTGCTATATTTTTCTTTCCCTTTTTTAAACATTAGGTCATTTTATCTACCTGTAGGACTAAAGTGTATTAATGAAACCTTTGGAAAAGCTTTGAAAAGCTATACACAGGTGAACTGTTAACAGGATCAAGGAAGCCCAACCCTCATTGATGCAGGTGAAAGCTGGCCCATGTGGACCAGTCCCACTTAAGCCCTACTTTAGGACTAAATGCAGAGAACAGTAATGTCTATGACATTAAGCTGTCAAAAAACACAGTGCATCACAGTGTATGGTGCTTTGAGGCCGCACACCAGTCGGAGTGCTTATGTTGACAGCTGCACACCACTGAACATTCATGCAAGGCCTGGTCTGATGAATCAAGTTCTCTGATACATCACGTGGATGAATGGGTTCATGTGTGTCATTTACCTGAGGAGGAGATGGACCTGGCTTTCATATGAATTTTACTTCCTCATATACGGACATTGTTGCAGAACAAGTACATGCTGTCACAGCCAAAAGTATTCCCTGAAGGCTGTGGCCTATTTCAGCAGGATAATGTTCTCTGCCACACGACAAAAACTGAAAGAAGAATAGTAGAACAACCGTGATTTCTTGCTATTCACTCACTTACATGAGTAGCATAATTTATCATTTATAAATTCATGCTTTGCTAGTTAATGAGTTAACAATGTTTTTCTGTGCTTTGATTACATAATATAGTAAAAGTCCACTAACTGCACAGAATGATTCAATTTTGTATATTTTGACATTTATGTATGATTTGATGATTTGCACATTTATATAATAATAATTTTGATGCATGGTTGATATGCATGAAAGACAGATAAAGCATACCACCATGTCTCCCACCCTATATTAAAAAATAATAATAATCTAAGGTATGATATTTTCAGGGGCTTTATTGAAAGATTTGGCACCACAACCTTCTGCCTGATCAGCTGACATGACTCATCCGACACTTCAGAGTCAACCCCCCCCTCTGACGTGACGGCAGCTGCGGAGCTCATAAAGGAGGCACCACAGGATTCTACATCCTCTCTCAGTGTGTGTGCTCCTGTGATTTGGTTGCTGCACGGGCAGCGTTTCGGGGGCCACAATCAGAAATATTGCTTGGGGCCACCAAAATCCTAGAGCCGGCCCTGGATTGAGCATCTGTAGGACCCTGTGTAACTTAGAGGGTTAATGGATCTGATAGAGACATACTAATACACTGAAGCACTTTGTAAGCTTGTTTAGATAAGTGCTATAGATATAAAATTGTATTAATTATTATTATTAATATTATTATTATTATCATTATTATAGCATGGTGGCAGGAGGTGGACCGATATAATATTATGTGATTTTTAACATTGTGGCTGATCAGTATTTAGGCCTATCATGATAAGTAAAAATAATCAAACTAGAAAATTACAATGAACAACAACTACAACTAATTCGATTTAAGAAATCAACTAGAAATGTAGAACAATTTCTCCTTAGTTTGTTAATCTTTCTGTTATCTCTTTTAACATCTAATGTGCAGGACAAAGTTTGGTTCGCATGAGGGGACTCCACTCAGACACTGTGAGTCTATAGAAATATAATTTTCTACCACACAAATCTCATCATCTCACACAATGTCCCGGTGTGTTTATCTCTCCAACAAAACACACACCATTACATTTATTCTGTGATTATGAAGCCTCTGTTCATTGCCTCTTTTATTACTGTTATTATTAATAAATCAAGCAGGCAGTGGGGCCCGGACAGGGAAGTTAAAGGGGTGTGTGTGTGTGTACGAGGGGCCCGGGCTGGAGGTGGTAATTGCTGGTGTAACAGTGTGTACAGCCCCGCGGTGGCCTCATAAGCGACCCGCTTTATTAGATCGGCCGGTATCGATCCTCGCTGCGCGGCGTTGACTAATCTGCAGGCGCGGGGAGGGAGAGAGGCAGCGGATCGATGGGCCTGGATTCAATCATGTCTGGAAACAGAGAAGGTAATTTGTTGTAATCACGGCCGCTAAATGGAAAACGTGAGAACAACGCGCCCGTGAGGTGCGTGGAGAGAACTACAACATCAAGAGCGGAGCTTTTCCAGTAAAAGGCCCGGACACACACACACACACACACATGCTCAGTTAAACACACTGTGGTCTGCAATTATGGATATTCAGCCTGAGTCATACAAGAATCAATAGGAGCCTGCTGCACGACCTTCACTACTCTGCTGCACGCACACGAGTTTCTAAAAGCTGATTTTCTCACCTTGACAGAAAACCTTTTCACATTATTTACTAATTCGTTTTGATAGAGGCTCTTTTTCTGGGCAGAATGGTCTTATTGGATTTGGAAAATAAGACAAATGGATTCACGAGAGTGAGGTAAATCTAGAGCTGCGTCGAGAAGCCCTGCAGGCGGCCGTTGGTGTGTTGAGAGTCCTCCTTAAAATAGTAACATGACAATAGAAAAAGATGACACGGATTGATGTTTTATTCAACAGCACAGAGCCATTACTTAAGACGCACTGGTAACACACACACACACACACACAATCTCATTCTGCAGTTACACGAGACAGAAAAATATTCACATGAAGACTACAACAAAATGTCCAATGTGCAATTTGTGTCCATCAGCAACAGGCGACGTCAGCCACGGGAGTTCCGCTCCTCTTCTTCGTTCTCCAGGAGGTAGGCAGGCCTGTACCGCGTCACGCCTCTCGCGTCCACCATCTGCAGCGATGTGTTTCGACAGGTGTTGTCCATACTGCCCAGTGAAGTGTACCTGCGGGTCGACCCGGGGAGTTTTAGACCCAGAACTGTGCGATGCAGCTGTGATGTTCAAATAAATCAGTGGATACAGAAAATGCACAAAGAGAAGGTGGATGTGTTCTTACCCTTTGTCATAGAGGATACAGTAGGGAACATACAACGTCCTCAAGAACGACCAGATGTCATGATACGTCCAGTCCTGTAGAGCGTTAGAAGGCATTGACTTTAGGTGGTTTGTGACTGAATCGTGATTGGTTCAATCTGAGGTAACTAATCCTCCAGTGCTAAAAGACGATACATGTTGTTTGGAGCTGGAGTCAACTGTTAAACATGCCAGTGTTTCTGTGTCCTACCTATCAAAGCTGACAAATCTACAAACTGCTGTTTGGACGTTATTTGTCTTTTCTAAATAAATTTTTAAAGATTCAAATGAAGCAGGTGACATTGTTTTGCTGCACTTCTCTTCTTCAACGACATTGGAGGGTGCAACCACATGCAACTCAACATCAATAGACCAATAGACTTATTAGTTGTGTATGTGTCACGGGGGGTTTAACTGTGTACTGTGGAACTTTAGTATATACATGTATGGATAAAAAGGACCATTGTCAATACAAACTATTATAATTTGCTCCACAATGTATAATGACTGCAGGGATATTGAACTGCACTGTTCACACACTGTAGATCTGTGCCTTGTACCCTCAGTCGAAATAAGGATGAAGTGGAAACTGCCTGGTTGGAGAAGTGAAAAAGATACATACTATTATACTACTGTATCTAAAGCATCTATTGCATTTCTGTCTGTCCTGGGAGAGGGATCCTTCACGTGTGGCTCTCTCTGAGGTTTTGGTTTCTTGTTTGTTTCACTTAAAAGAAATAGTCATTTTGATGTTGCGGTCTTCTTTTTTTAAAAACTGGAAGTCAGTGCTCCTAAAACCTGTTTAATGTCTTTACCTGTTCCATGTGCTTTTTAAAGAATGTAATATTAGAGACGTAATTAAGTAACAGTATCTGGATGTTATTTGAAAGTCTCACTAGTAAGGGGTTGACTCTCATGTAGTCTGGCCAGCCAGGGTCTGTGGGACACATTGGTGTGAGTGTGTGCGAGTAGGGGTCACTCTTCCTGGTCCCCATCAGGACGGCTCTCAGCTCTGGCTTCCTTTCCTGTACATCGCTCAGCGCCTGCCGAATACTGCCCTCCACAGAGAACAGATCCAGGTCGTATCTATAGGAGACACATGCTAAATAATGAGCTGCTGTGTTGTAATGTAGAAAAGATTAGGACCACAAAATACAATACACATAATAACACAATCATTTGGACTGACGAATATATAATGATACAAAGAACAAACATCAAAAAAGTCACTCACTGAAATGTTTTCATTGAAAGAAATATTATTTCACCTTTTGATTGTGTCCTGGAGGAATCTCTCCATTTCTGGGAACGGAGAGACGATACGGATATAGAGAGCTTTCACCTTGTCTTTATCATCTGGATACCGTCTGAGTGGCAGGAAGAGAGAAATGGGACATTTAAACAAGATAAATAACAGAAGGACAGAAAATGATTAGATAAGAGTCCATTCTCCTTATCATTATGTCCCACTATCTGTCCAGGGCAGGTCGACAAGAGTGGAAAAAAAAATCTGTCTAGAATTTTTCTCTGCCTAGTCGCTGCTCTTCCTCCTCCACCTATTTTGTACTGTTACAACCGACTGTGCAGAGGTGGCATCATCATGTTTTTAATTTGAATCTCCTTTTAAACTCTTTTCTCTCAGGTCATTTGTTCTGTCCTGGTTATATTCTCCCTGCCCCCCTGTTACCGTTTCATTGCAGCGTAGTAGAGATGCAGCAGCGCCGTGCAGTCTTTGCCTCCGTTGAAGCCGACACAGACTTCCTCAGTCGAATACTGATCCAGTGCAACCTCTATCGTTTTCAGAGCAGACTTAACTTTCTCTCCCAGTGGTGTGTCTGTTGGAAATCAAACCCAAAGTGAGAGGATGTTTTACAAGGAAATAAATATTTTGTAGGGTATAATATCAATGATCCCTCATTTCTACATCAAATCAAAATATTAAAAATATTTTTTGTCCTTTGTCTTATCTTTGTTAATGATGCATGACTCTATTCTTTATTCAGTCTAATACCAGTTTATATATTTTTTAATCTTCAATGATTTAACAGCTTTAATTACTTTCATCTCTATGCTTCTTTTACTGGTCCCTACGCCTGTGTGAAGTATAATTGTTTTCTTCAATATTCACTTCATATTAAATTTGCATAATTTAACTGTCTGCACCCCGTCCCCCACTCACCACTATTGGCCAGCATGTACACCTCAGCAGTGGCGATGGACACTGGATCAGTGACTAACGGCACCATGCTATCCTTGGGCAGCTCGTCCAGCAGCTGTGCCCGGGCTTTGTCCACTTCTTCCTGGCTGTTTGAGTCCAGGACCAGCCTGACTCGATGATAGTTACTCAGCCAGTCAGGGTAGGAGCCTAGAGCCACCTTCCTACCCCAACCAGCCTGCAGTTTGGTCAGCACGGGGGCGATCTCTGCTTCATCTGCATCCACAAACACCTAGCACAATAATACTCGATGAGTTTACTTGTATTATGAAAACGTAGAATACTTACGGACATTTTCTTAAAGGATAGGGCTGGTCCAGGTGTTACCTCACAAGTGTGAAAAGTGGTCCCTGAAGCAGCAAAGAGTTTCTCAAGACCACTGAAGGCCCTCTCCAACAGAGAAGGGATCCCAGGAAAGATGAACACGTTACGCACACTGACCTGGGAACAGACACATTATGTACTGTAAGAATATATATATATATATATATATATATATATATATATACATATATATAGTTTGCGATAGAATCTTTGTGAAAGTTGTGTCAGCTACACAGTTTTGTGAAAACCCAACTGAATCGTAACACACAGGTGTGGAGGGTGCTGCTCCATCATGTCTAGTATAATACCATCCAATGTAGTTTTCTGTAACAACATGAATCACTGCATTTGACACTTGCCTCTTAATGAAACAACTAAGCTATTCCAGCTCTGCCCTGCACTCTCTCACCAGTGGGTAGCGAAGCAGTTTTCCAGTCTGAGGATCGGTTCCATAGTTGAGTTTGGCTGAGCGAGGCACCATGGCCAGCTTCATCGTGGCGCTGCTTTTGTCCACTTCACCGAAGAATTCTTTAACCAACTGAGCGAGCTCAGGGTGGAGATGCAACTCCTCCTGGAACGCCATGGCGATGCTCTCAAAAGTGACATCATCGTGGGTAGGGCCTATGCCTCCTGATGTGATGAGGTGTGTGTACTGAGGTGAAAGGAGGGCCACCTCTTTGGCAATGACCTCCTGAATATCTGGTATGACTGTAATCCGCTGCACAGACACTCCGAGTCTCCTTAGCGCTCGTGTCAGAAAGGCACTGTTTGTGTCCACTGTCTGACCCTGGGCCAGAAAGAACAAGAACAAACTTTTAGTTTTAATCCAGTGTTCCCACCCTCACTTTGGAAACACATTCAAGGACTTAACAATGACTTCAATGTCTTGCTTGATGATATTGAAATGACTCACAATGAGTAAATCTCGAGCTGAGATATGACATTGGATAAAAACAAAAGCTTCATGTTTAAATCATGATGAAGTCAAGAAATAATGGAGAAACTGTCATTTTAAAACCGTGCACTGGACCAAACTGCATGTCCGTTAGTGTCATGTTAACATGTATGTATTCATAAAAACACTTTCAAGTGTCCAGATTTATTAGATATTCTTAAATCCACAAACGCTCAAGGATTCTCAGAAGGTTACTATCAATCACACAAGTGCAGCTTCAAAGTTGTACAACCACAAGCATCTATCAACACTATACTACCTTGAGTATCTCATCTCCAATGATGAGAATGGCTGCAGTGGGAGCATCCCCATTGCGGAGCAGACTTGAGCCCGGCTGGTTTGAGGACATTGTTGCTTTGGTGAGTTGAGCTGCCAGTCTCCTCGCACGCACCACTGCTCTACTCAGCCTGGGTAGAGCAAAGCTGGAAGACACAGTCAAAAATGCATAAGTCAATGTAATATATATATATATATATATAGAGAGAGAGAGAGAGAGAGAGAGAGAGAGAGAGAGAGTTTCTGTTCTCATATTAATTTAAACCGTGAACTGCAGTTATATATCAGTAACAACTCATTACTATAGCATCTTAAATGTCATGTATATTAAACCATTAATACATTTCAGTACAATCTAAACAAATACTTTTAATCTTACATCAACATGAGGAATCCATATGTACTATCTCTATTACAGCTCAGGCCCTCTTCATCTTCTTAACTTGTCTTTGATCAGGAAATATCTTGGGAAAGACACATGTAGTTGCAGATTAGAAACAGAAAAAAATTAAAGGATAAGACAAGAAGCACTGAGCAACACAGACAGAGCATCTACAAACAATTATTATTTCTTTATGCAATTCAGCAGTACAGACATAGTAAATGGGCTGCATTTATTTGGCCTTTTTCAGTCTTATCAACCACTCAAAGTACTTAACAGTACAATTAGCAATGACCCATTGACACGCTCATTCATGCAGCAGTTCTATAAACAGAACATCATAATTTTGGGTTGAGTATTTTGCCCAAGGACACTTCAGAATACAGGCTGGAGGTCAAACCTCCAACTTTCTGATTAGCGGACGACCCTTTCCACCTCCTGAGCCACAGAGCACAGACAAACAAACATCATTTCTCAATTAATATTAACTGTCAGGGCTCGGAGCTGAAGTTGAATAGTTGAGGGCAAAATAAGAAATCAAGAGTGACTATGACACTGCATTTGGATGGATATGATTGATTAGTCTGGAGGGAAATTATTTTAAATCTATGAAATTAGTTTGTGCAATAGTTGCACTGGGGACACTGGTGGTGGTCTCTCAATTACTAAATGTGACAATCGCCCATGTCTCCTTCAGTATCTTAGTTCCAATGAATTGAATCATAGATAGATAGATAGATAGATTACTTTATTCATCCCCAAAGGGAAATTAGGTCGTCATAGCAGTTCAGTATTTGGATACAATAAAAATACAATAGAATAAGATACCGGTGAATGAAAACTCAGATGCACTGTTAAAAGGTGAAGCAGACAGATCGGTGTGCACTGTGCCACAGTTCTGATAAACAACGCTGAAGCAAGCTGATGGTGCAGACAAGAGCGAATACAACTTGTGATGTGAGAGGAAGCATAGTTCAGAGAGGGAGCAAGGGTTCAATGGGCAGAAATATTCGCTCCCAGTCACAGGAACACGTTACTGAACGCTGCAGAGCACCTTTTAAGTTGCGCAACACTGAAACTTACGTAAATAATACAAACAAGACACGTGCACATTCATTACCGTTCATAAAACTAACGCACAGATGAATGATGAATACGAATCGCACACACGAGGACTTCTATAGCAAATCTTCGCTAGTTGTCCCAAGTCTCCTTGTTAGCTTACTGGAGAGTCACAAGGAGACTCGAGCTACAACCGAACAGAACGTTAGCATCCGAGCGCAGTGACGCAACATGTTGTATTTGTAGATAATAACGATGTCTCTCGACTTTCATCTGCTGCGAAGAATTAAATGAGGTATTCTTTTTTTTTTATAATTTGATGAACAAACCAGCGAACCTTCCTCTGGAGCAGCTGGGGGTCCTGGTTTGTGGTTACATGTCACTCAAAGGACAACTGTCCAATCACGAACGAGAAATGGCTTCACGAGTTGTCCGGCAGCCACTCCAGGCACACGGAGGCGGGGCATAGCTCAAATCTGTTGTCACCGAACACGGAAGTGACTTAAAGAAGCTCCGTGTTTTAATTGAAGAAATGAAGCCGATGTGGTTTAATACATATGTTTATAAAGAGGAATATTAGCTACAAGAACTGCGCTGATGACTCGTCTATTGGAGAAGATTCACTCTGCAGCGTCTACGCTCGTCTGACCACGATGCTAACAGCTGCTAGTGTCACGTTCTTCTTCAGCCTGAATATGAACAGACTAGTATCACGTGTGTGCCCCCAGTGGCTGGAGGAGGCAAGTCCAGAACACACTGACATTCCTCGACTTATAGATATTACTTCCCTGACCTGTAGGTGGCGTGTTTGCATGACTTCAACTGTCCAGCTCAAATGAACAGCATGTAATGTTTATCTGTTTTAACATTTAAGTGTCAATGTAATATTTTTTAATGATGTGTAATATTATAACAAGTGTTATTGCAGACTGATTAGCAAACATATACAGAAGAACTTTTCTGTCTGAGTTGAGACTATAATAATTTGAATCATGAAATAATGAGTCAAAATAATGATATAATTAAATCAATAAAAACAACATAATGAATATACATTTTTTCCAGAAAATAAATACTGTCTACATATATTATATGGATTTTGTTAAGTTTTAAGTTTAGCACATTTTAACTGAGTATCTCATAATTTGTACCTACAGGGAGTGTGTCATATCTTTTTTCCTATTTAGTTGGCAAAGACAGACTGCCATGCTCCAGAAGAGGGTCTATTTCATAGACATATTGAAAAGCTAAAGCTGCTCCATTCCAGTGTCCCAGAGAGACATGACAGAGGAAGTCAGCAAGAATGAAACCAGGTCCCTGAAACAGGAGCAGAAGGAGCTCAGCCATCATCTGTGATATTGATTGTAACTGTGCTTTTCCTCTTGTGTAGTGATGAAATCAATTTTGTAAAAAGCAGGGGTATTGCAACAGGGTAGGCAAAGCAAGCAAATTGCCCGGGGCCCTGAGCTGTTCTCTGAGGCCCCCTCTGAGGACAGCTGACTGCATTAGTCCACATGATGACGATTTTGTGAAAACCCCCTTAAATTCTCTGATCGGCAACATGTTGTTGTGGATTCTGCTGCAACGCTGTTCACCACTGAAACTCCAAAAGTGTTGCGTCGACTCAAACACTTCACCCACCCCATCCATCTGCATAGTTGTGAGTGAAGTTTCATTTTTGGGTGAAATATCCCTTTAAACATATCTTGTAATAAACAGAGCAGCAATATAGCTCAGCCTAACTTAGATAATATATAGATAAGAGATAAGATCAAACTTTATTGATCCACACTCTGAGGAAACTCAGTTGTTATAGCAGCAGGCAGATCTGAATGAAAAAATATAGAGAATAAAAATAAAAGTAAATTAAAAAAACTGCTGAGTACAATATACACCTTTCGCTATCTGTAAGAACATTGATATTTATATTGAGCAAGCTACAATACAAAGAGTTGATGAAGTTAATAATAAGGAGGTGATAATACAGATGTTTTATTTTTCTTGTGGAAAATGGAGACAGTTTAGTGAAATAAGGACGAAAATGAATCTTCACTTTAGTTTATTTAAGGTAAAATAAACCAGGTTCTGTTTCTGGCTCGCGATGTGGGGCATTTCACTTTTGCGCAATCTGCATCGAATAGGCCAGGTGCAAAACACACGCACACACAAACACACGCACAAACACGCGCACTACACGCACACGCTACACGCGCGCGCGGGGCCAGATGACGTTGCCATTTGTTCGCGGAAGTGGCTTCTGTCGTAGAGGGAGGGAGGGAGGAGGAGGAGGAGGGAAGGAAGGAAGGAAGGGGAGAGAACAGTGAAGAAGTTTCAGAGTCAAACCGTATGAAAGTTAATGTGAAGTGTTTGTGCGGAATAAGAAGCTTCGGGCCTGTGATCTGCTGTTGGATGAAACTCAGCTGAAGTGAGTCTGCTGAGGAGGAGGAGGAGGAGGAGGGACACATCGAGGCGAAGGGAGGAAGAGAGCTGGTAAGTTGCGAGTTAAAGTTGACCACACTTTGTCGGGGCATGGGTTCGTACGTGGTGTGCGTCAGTTCACCGCAGTTGTTCTACTGATGGTAAATAAATTCAAGTTTCAGGGAAACAGCTCGACTTTTCTTTGCGTGGTGCCTTCAGGGAACCATTGTTCTCCTGGCCGTGTGCAGTTTGTGTTGCTGTGGGGTTTCTGTAAAATGTTGCTCATGATCACACTGGCCCGTGAACACATCTCACTCATGTTGTGTGTTCGTCCCTCTCACACACTGAACAACACTGTGGCGTCACAGTGTGTTAATGTGCTGAAGTTAGTTATTAGATGTGATGAAGAGTCACCTGAGTGGCCCCGAGCCTGTGTCTCCTTCTGTGATAATGTGAGTTAATAGAGGATCAGTCACTAAAATGTCTTTTGGTTGGTGAGGCAGACACAGAGATGCTCTCTAATTAGGTCAGAGCTGAAATGATGAGTCTATTGATCAAGGATAAGCAAATATACTCAAAACTAGTCTATGGTGGCCCTGAAGTGCAAATCTCAAAACTCAATGGCAAATAATAAAAACCAACAGCAAATTACAAAACACAACATTAAGTTCTAACGGAAAAGGTAAGAACCCACTATTCACAGGATGGTCGCACTGTCCTCCTATTTTCTTATTTTTTGTAATTGCGTTTTCCTTTCCGTCGTTCTCTTTGGTGAGTTGTAATGTTTTCTTATTTGTCGTCGCCTTTTATCGTCCGCTGTTCAAATTGGCGTGAAATTGGTGATTTGTTGTTATTCCTTCTTATTTGTTGTTGTGGTTTGGTTTTTGGAATTGTGTTTCCTTGTATGTAATTGTGTGTCCTTATTTGCCGTCCTTTGTGATTTACTGCTGTGTTTTCTCATTTGCTGTTGTCTTTTGTGATTTGCACTTTACGGCCACCGCACTTAACTTGCTTCTTCCATCTTCTCCAATGGGACAACTTTTCTATTTTAGCAGAATGAGTGTGAATTCACACAAAGAAGCATTTCAATTCGTTACCGATTACAAACATTGTTTTGACAAAATTGAAACGATATTTGACAAGGAAATTATAATTAATTGTTGCCATAACTTGAGTATTTTAGACCTAATTCCATAAATAAAATGGATCCTGGTAGTGTCAGGGTCCATCTCTAGAGGTTAAAGTAAATTATCTATGAGATAAACTGCAGAGTACATCATTGCACACACATACGTACACAAGGATAACCATAAATCTGTACACAATCCCACAGTAAACCTTCAGTCCAACTATTTTCTCTGTGTCCATGGAGACCTATCAGCTAAACACACCTCGGATGTGTTGAAACAGGGTCACTGTGGCAAGAGTTAAAGTTCACTGTGAGCGAAGGACAAGCAGACGATTATGGAAACAGACTCAAAGGCATGTGGGATGATTGAGGTGACTGAAAGCAGTGGGCTCAGTTCTTCTTATCAGGGTCAGCCACACTGTCCAGAGGTGGAAGTCATCTCCGCTAATGAAATGGAGGTTGAGAAGACGAGCTCCGATCAACAACTGATCCAAAAAATGGTAGATTCGGACACATCAGGAGTTAGACGAACAGGACACGGGTGCACCTACACACACATATACCAGGACGAAAACTACACAACCTGAGGGACAGCTTGTGACACAACCTGTCAAAGCGCAGCATCTCTGTCACTCTATCACGGCACTGGCACGATCCAAAATCCACTTGATTAAAATTGGATCTGTCCAGTTCTGCTCAAACCATATCAGTCACAGATGAAAGCATTAGCCCTCCTGAGTGACAGCGGAGAGTGACACTTGATTGTTACAGCCTCACTTTGACAGGTGTGTACTCACCCAAAGACGCACACGCAGCCACACTAGAAATAAGCTTTTCTTTTTTTTTTTTGTGAGTGGTGAATGCTAGTGCTGATATTAGCCTTGAATTAGTCCTGTGATGCTTGAAACTTAAGTATTGATAGAACACAGTGAGCTGCTGTAGACACGTCGAGGCTGCTGACAGGACAATGCAGTTTTGTGTGGGTATCTGTGCACGTAAGAATGTGTTGGTCTGTGTCTTTTTCATCTGGTGTGTGTGCTACTATGTCTGTCTGTCTGTCTCTGTGCCTGTGTGGAGCTATGTTTGTGTGTTTGCATCTGGTGTTGTTTTCATGAAACTAACGTAGGAGTATGTTTTTGAGGTCATAGCGTGTGGTTGTCCGTCTCTATACCTCGACACAATGGAAATGAGTCTCAGATGTGTTTCCTCCTGTGCTGCTCGGGTCAAGCCCAACAGGGTTTAAATTCTGTGTGAAATCAACAATGAAAAGTGAGTGTAGCTTGGGTGTAATTAACAAAAAACAAAAGTTAAAACACACTGTAATGCTATAGTTGGATTGTGTATTAGCTGGCCCTGTTTGTTACTTTATCTTTGACATGATATACAGTGTGAATCTGCTGTGTCATGTACTTCAAGTTGCAAGAGTAATCTCTGTCTTTATCATGGTTGATATCTTTTTATGCTGAAAACTGAGATTACATTATACAGAATTTACCTCTGTTTGCAAAGCTTGCACCCTTCCTGAAGCTGTGGCCAATGTGTCGGTATGAGATTAAACTTGTTCGTCTGCCATACAATGTCCCTTTAAGGTTAATGTCACGTCTGGAGCACGACAGATCCTCATTCCTAGAGCTGTTATCGCTGTGTTATGCTTTTGATTGTACCATAATGATTGCAGAGATTAGAAAATAACCAACAGTAGATCACATATGATTGTAAACTGCAAACAAACAGCCAAACAGGAACTTGTCGGGCCTTAAATCAAGAAATATCTGATCTGAGAATAAACATGTTCAAGGCCTGACAAAGGGCAGCAACTTTTTTTACTCAACAGTTTTGAGTAAGAAACACACACTCAGACATATCTGAGTGTGGACGTCAGAACATGTGTTACTCACAAAGTAAAGAAATGAAGTAACACCGCTTACGACAAATAAACTGTTATAGCGAGGGGGAAGTTGTGTGTGGAGAAAGGCAGTGGGTGGCAGCAGGAAGGGAATGATGGAAGGAGATAAAGATGTGGGAGTGTGGTTAGAGGGGCTGCTTGGGGGGGTTGGCACAACCCAAAATAGCCGGCTCACATGTTTGCTGTGTGCGTGGTGAGCTATGAAACCAGCAGAAAGGCCTCCTGCTGAATGCCTGGCTAATCTAATGTTCACTCCCACCCCTAATTTTTGAAAATTTGATTGCCAACTCTCTGTACATGTGTGTTTGCTTGTGTCCTCAAATCAGAGATGATTCTTTTTTTTTTGACTTTTCTCTCTGTCTGTTTGTTTTCTCTGAACTCGTCATCTTCCTCATCTATAATGTGAACTGTCTGGCAGTGGTTCAGTCAGGTAAAGGTCAGTCAGTGAACTCCTCAACGCTTTTTTTGTGTTCGAGTGAACGCAAAGGGGGTCAAATCAGATTACAAACACCAACAGACACACACACACACACACACACACACACACACACACACACACACACATACACATACACACACACATACAGAATAAGTGCAGACAGCACATGTGGCCCTGCAGCGTGTGCATTAGATCCAGAGCTCTATCTCAGCCTGCCTCTTACTGTTCCATCTTATAAATACTGACTCGCTGGAGCTTCCACAGAGAGTTCTTCCATCTTCTGCATACACACAAACAAAATGCACACTTGCTATCTCGCACTGGGCAAGCTGAGACACAAACATCCTACACACACGGCCCTTTCAGTCGATTCCTTTCATTCCACAGAGTGTGTTTCAACATGCTCGCAGGATTATTGCCATTCTCTTATCACACTTGTTCTTTCTCTCTCCCACTTTCTCCCGCTCAGTTTTACTCTGTTTAATGTCCATGTTGTGTGTCTGCGTGCTTGATCAACTGGGCCATTTATATCAAGGAGGTCCCGTGATGCTCTCCACAGCTGATCCTGGGAGCAAAGCATGCTGGGAGTCCAGTAGCTGCAAGGGTGGCATTGCTCATCGAGTATTGTGTGTCTTCCTCTATTTGTTTTATCTCGTGCTGATGTGCACATTGGTGTTTTTAGGGTGTGAGTCCACAGGCAGCCTGTGTTGGCCAGTGGAATATATGGTAAGACATTCAAATGATACAACCAGCTCATAAAAAACACACAGGGGCAAAGTGGTTGATTCTTCTCATTACAATGTAACATAAATTGTTCTAGTTATTTAGACATAGATATGAGGTTTAATGAGTTGATTACAGCAGATACAACCCCCTTAAAATAATGCTCTAAATTAGATATTGTGAAAACAACCCACCTACTTTAATCCAGGGGGAGTGGCAGGTATGGCTTGACCTCTCACAGGACACAGGTTGAAATGATGTGCAGTTTGTGAGGAAACAACAAAAAAGTGAAATTATATTGAGTGCACATTTGTGCGTGTGTGAGTAAAGAGTACTTTAAATGCAACCTAAAAGTTATGTTTGAATAGTCAACTATAGAATTGTCAACATTTCACATTTCATTTTTCATTTTCAGTATGTTTGGAACATCTCACGACATCTCGGTTCAAACATCACTTCAATCACAGTTCTTAGTTGGGTTGTAATTCACAAAATTTGCCTAATTTTATAATTCCATGAATCTAAACTTTATTAACTTTGTTAAAATGTTTGAAACTTTGGAAAACATGAAAATGAGTCTGACAAGTTTCTAAGCAGCATGCACGAAAACATAAGAGTATGAACAGCACAGTATCTCATCCCTATGAGGGATTTGAGAAGCCAAAATATTTTGAGCAAATATTTGGTTTCCTGGATAATTTAAAAATGTTCCTGGCAGCAGATAAATAATTCAATATTTAGTAATCGTATGAAACTGGAAACTCAAGTCACAACATGTATTATTGTGTGAGTGACTGTGCAGTCCTGTGTATGTCAATTTACATCGGATTAAGTGAATTATTAGTGTATTCGGTCCAACCAGCTGAAAGTAAAACTGTCTAATTAGGCAGTCCTTAGACAAATCCTGTCTATGTGATGGTTATGAATGATGTATATATAATATTATTATATATTATAATATAAATCATGTATATATCAGTTTATATTTTGGAGAATGTCCTTTTTGGTCCCGTTGAATTGTGACGTTCACAAACTAAAGATTAATATCTTTCATGGAGGGAGAATTATTTGCACGGTTGTTATTTTAGACTATTAGTTTTAATCAGATGTACTTAATAAACAAGCAGCTGGGATCCATTCCCTCATTAATATATGTCAAATCGTTGCTTTAAAATAAATCCAAAATATATATATCAGTGTCAACTCTGAGCCACAGTGTGTTTCACTGGGTACAGGTTTCATGGTGCAGGCTGTGGGTGGAGGGGTCTGTCTTCACCAGTCACAATCAAACCAGTCACATCTCAGTGTGGTGCACAGCGACAGATTTTACCTTGAATGACATCTCAGCAGTTGTCTTGACACCCCCCCACCCCACATCCCTGAGTGCACCGCTTGACTACACAATGACAGTGTTGTGGTCAGACACAGTACTGCAGGGAGTCTTATGTTCGGGGTGTCATTTGAGGACTCCTTGCTTTGCACTCTGCTGGGTTCCTGTGGCTCTGTGGGTGGTTTCCTCTACTTTCCGCTGCACTGCCTTCTCATCAGATACGCTTCAATGTCTTGACCAATCGCTGGGCTCTTCACTTTCTGTTTGTCTCTACAGAATCATTTTTGCTTACAACCTGCCTTTAGTTTTGCGTTAACATGGGGATATTTATTGTTATCGTAATGTCAGTGTGTTTGTCTTTTTATGCGTCTGCACCGGTGACAGCCAGTGGTATTGTGTCTTCGGGTCGTCCATCCGTCCGTCCCATTCCTGTGAACACAAGTGATGTCACAAAGAATGTTCCTGTTATACTGAACATGATATCTTCAGATCAGCTTGAGGGAATGTCTTCAAATTTGGTGCAACCTTTCACTTGGACTCAAAGATGAACTGATTAGATTTTGGTGCCTGGAGGTCAAATGTCAAGGTCACATTGACCTCACCTTACTGTGAATGTGACATATTATTACTGCCCCTGAGACAATTCACTTGGACTCACTGATAAATTGATTAGATTTCAGTGGTCAAAGTTCAAAGATCAAGGTCACAGTGCCTTCACAAAACATGTTTTTAGACACTTGAGGGAATTTCTTCAACTTTTGATCAGTTGTCACTTAGTCATAGTGATTATGTTTCAGTTGCCAGAGGTTACAGTGACCTTTATATGAATCTGGAAACTTAAATCATTAAAGATAATATAGAGTGACCTCATGTTACCCTCTGTGCAGCACATAGGGGGAGGGTGAACAGTGTCCCCTGTCTGTCTCCATCCTCCATCTCTCTCTCTCCCCCTTCACCCTGTTTCTCAGGTTACCAAACATGAATAAGGGAGGAGCATTGAATAGCCAACATGGTCAACCCTTCCTCTCTACACATGCACACACACATACACATCTATCCATCTTACAACCCTCGCTCCCTCCCCCCATTTTCATCTCCCCTTGGAGTGAGTGCGTTAATGTGCAGGAGCAAAGCATCTTGCTGTGCATGTATGTAAGCTGCTAAATGACTGAGGCTGCAGAGAGGAGGTGGGGGGAAGGGGAGGAAACAGGAAGGAGGTAGGATGGGAGAAAAAGAGGTGGGGAGGGCAGAGGCAGCAGCTGACTCTGTGTGTGTGTGTGTGTGAGTGTGTGTGAGAGAGAGAGAGAGAGTGGGGGTAAGAGAGAAAGAGAAAATGGGAGGCAAAATCACCCACCCAGACTAGGAGGAGGGGAAGACAGACAGCGTGCTCGTCCCTCTAACAGACAGAGGTGGAGGGAAAGTGGGAATGAGAGACAGACGTGAGGGGGAGAAGAGGCACACAATGAAGGAGTGCCATTGTCCATCCTGGCAGCACTGCCATTTCACCATCTGCTGAGAGAGAGCGAGAGAAAGAGAGAGAGAGAGAGAGAGAGAGTGGAGGGAAGAGAAGAAGAGGAAGCCAAACGGAGGAGAGGATAGATGGAGAGGAGCTGCCGGCAGTGACTTTGTGAATTAATCGAGCGGAAGAGTGTATCAGAGGAGAAGCACGTTTTTCAGGGAGTGGACGGACGGAAAGCCAGAAAAGAAGAAAGAAAGGACGAAAGAGCGTCTGTTGCTGTTTAAACATTAATGTGGTTCTCATGTGAAGATTGAGCCCAGCTTTAGATGAATCAACATGGATTATCAGCTACATGCTCTTTAAACCAAAAAAGGAACTATTTATGTTTTTCCATTCTTGAAAAAAAATAACTTTTAGATAAATTGATCTTTATACAATTTGAATTACTTTTTTCATGATGTAAATATACTCTTTGTGACTTCTTCTCTGCAGGATCTTATACAGTCTTTGTTAGCTGCTGCACAGAATATTCAGGTTGTTTTTATGCAACTTTTCTAAACATAAGTGTTGTCTTTTAGAAGTAAGTGGTTTATGTAGTTGTTGTTTATACTGTAGTTAGAAAAGTGATAGTTGTTCTTTTTAAATAATGTCCGACACAGAGATCTACACTCTCTAATTGGATACAGTGCATGCAGCCGACATGGGATGTCAACATTGATTGGGTTTTATGGCTGGCGCGACGCTGGTCAAACTTTGATCATTTCCTGAAACCTATTGATTTTCTAGGAGTCTGTAGTTTTTCCTCTGGTTGGGTGAAAAAAAAAGGTCTTTTAATGCAGCTATTAATTGCCGCTGTGTGACTCGATAAAGCAGTTATCTCTTTGTCTGAAGATTTCTGTCGTTGACGGGACTACCCTCCGCAGGCATCTCTTTTAATGTCTGTTGCCATAGCAACGGGCAGCAGCTGCAGACAGAACATGTAAAGTTGATTTTTCTTGTCTTATCTTTAAAACTGGTGCTGTTCCATTAGGTAATTGTGTATTTTTAGAGATTAGAATCAGTAGACCTGACTAGTTGTAGAGTTTGTTTCTTAGACAGGATTGTTTCTTTCTTTACTAGACAGTCTTTGTCTATGCGGAGCTCGGCAGTCTCCGAGAATCAGGGTTGTTTCAGGTCACCTGTCTCCCCCTCCCCATTCTGTGCGCTGGTCTTGTGCGATTCAGCACAGCGCTGCTTGTCCTGATCTCACCTTTATCTACGGCGACTACGGCAACGTGTTCATCAGTCAAGCTGATGTGCCAGAATCAGGAATGGCTGCATAGATTTGATTATCTTACTGATTCCACTTGTGCATATCACTCTGTGCAGCTGCTTGGCCTAATTGTCACTAATCACTGATTATTAGGTGTTCTATGTCTGTGACAGTCTGTTCCTATTGCTGTCTGTGTGTAGGTGACTCAGGACTTCACCTCATGTAGAGGGTCATCTCCTCTGCAGTCACCTGACCTACACTCTGACAGACTGTGCTGTCTTCTAAAACATCCTCAAGCAAGACAAGGGTTATCTCTGCTTATAGAGCATTTCAGCACCCCTTTGTTTGAGAACACACCTGCGCTTTTCTCTCTCTGTGTTTGATCTTTACACTTTACACGTGCTAATTCTCTCTTTCGACTAATTTTCTAGTGGTTTTACAGACTGTTATATTTGGTCTGCATGCTCTTTGATTGTCCAACTACAGGTGTCTTTTGTGACTTTTTCAGCCATACTTCTTTACAGCTTACTGGAGATCATCCCAGCCTGTCTGGCAGTGCATGTTTATGACTGGATCCTCCATGGTGCTTTTAAGCCAAGACCAGATGGATGACTAGCTTGAATTGCTAGACATTCCCTCTGTGGTGCTAGACTAGTGTAGGCGACTGTTCCTTTGCCATGCATCCAGCGCCCACTGCAAGCTGGTGCACTGTATTTTAAACACAATTGTGTTATGAAATAGTCTGTGGAAAATGTTCTGTTTTCACAAGGCGTCACTGAAACATTGGTGCCAAATTTACAAGGGTTATAGTCAAGGTGTGTGAACCTTGCTCGACTTTGAGTGAGTAAAGGTCAACAGATTGTAAATATGACTAGTGCCTCAACAGCACTGAGGTGTCAGCTTGCTGCAGGACTGTATGTGTAGACTTGCTGCAGGACTGTAGGTGTAGACTTGCTGCAGGACTGTAGGTGTAGACTTGCTGCAGGACTGTAGGTGTAGACTTGCTGCAGGACTGTAGGTGTAGACTTGCTGCAGGACTGTAGGTGTAGACTTGCTGGAGGACTGTAGGTGTAGACTTGCTGGAGGACTTTAGATGTAGACTTGCTGCAGGAATACATGTGTAGACTTGCCTCCTGCAGAGGTCAAACTGCTGCAAAATTTTGATTGTGGGACTTTGGGTTGTGAGAGACTACTAATGTCAACAGACTGTTGTTTGCCTTCTGGTTTGGACTATGCAGAATATGAGCTGATGCATGGTGGAGAACTGAGAGCTAACCTGCTGCTTGATAAGCCCTGCCTTAGATAAGGAGGGAAACAAGTCTAGAGTAAAGCACTTGTCTTAATTAAACCATATTGGGCCATGTCAGCGCTCTTCTCTCAGGTAACTGACTATAATCTGGGCTTGTTTTAACTAGGCAGTAATTAGGTAACAGGGTAAGAGCAGTCGTGCCTAGAGAGGTCAAAATATCGACAGAGTGCAGATTTTTTTGAGCATTTCCAGCTGGATGAGTTAGTTCACGTTCATCTCTGAGGATCATCCAGCACCATTCAGGGAATCCTGGGTTGGGAGTTAAAACCAGACCAATCAGGTCTCATTACCATCACAACAAGCCCACCGGTAGTCATCATCAGCCAATGACCTACATTCTATAGTGTTGCATCACCACCGTGCTACTGCAGTGTGTGTTACTGTACTAGACACAGACAACATCTCAGACTCAAACTACCACTATCTAATGGTGCTCCAGAGAAAAAAACAAAAAAACATCCTTAACTAAGGTGGCCAGGTTTTAGGGAACACACTTGAACCCAGGCAGCCTCACTTGTTTTAGCCATATCAGAAACTACAGTCAGGAACGAGCCCAACACTGCTGGGCCAGTCTTAAATACTAACTTTTTTTCTTCGTTTTCTACTTGTGTCTAAATAAGTGACCATGCCTTGCCTCTAGCCATCCATAATCTTACAGTGAGAGGCAGAACGTCAGGGGTCACCATCAATATATTAGACAGGGGGACTGTTAAAGGAGACAGCCTGGAGAACGGGCGAGCACACGAGGGAGGGGGTAAGGGGGAGCGAGAGATCATCTGGAAGAGGAGAGAGGAAGTGGTGGCGCGGGAGAGGGCAGAGGCGTTAGAGAGACAGAGGTTGGCGGAGTACATTGTTTGGAGGAAGCGAGACGACTTCCAGGAGAAGAGTGGAGACAGAGAGAAGGGAGGAAGGAGTGTGGAGAGAGTGAAGGAGACAGTGCCAGAAGTGATCTGGAAGAAGAGAGAGGAAGAGGAGGGAGACGCAGGGAGGGATAGAGCGAGGGCCATTCAGAGAGGACATGAAACCATTTGGAGGAAGAGAGAGAGGGAGTAAAAACAAGGGAACTCAATAGAAGATTTGAGAATATAATTTTTTTTGAAAAGTAAATGTTAAGAAAGTGCTGCTACTGAAGACGAGTCATACATCAGGCTTCTCTCTTACCTTTAGCAGTTCTGGGCTTCATTGAGCTCTGCAGGTGCTCGTTGTAGTATTGACCAATTGGAGCTCAGTACTGTGTGCGTGCGT
Organism: Paralichthys olivaceus; assembly: GCF_024713975.1. Lineage (NCBI taxonomy): Eukaryota > Metazoa > Chordata > Actinopteri > Pleuronectiformes > Paralichthyidae > Paralichthys > Paralichthys olivaceus. The sequence goes on from NC_091105.1 coordinate 10,190,536, forward strand.
GTGTGTGTGTTGTCGTGTTGGTGCTCACAGCCCCCTTGTGATCTCCTCATTGGCTGCTAATAGGATTTTTATGGGCCTGTGTCAAGCAGGTTATAGCCACCAAGGGGAGCTGCTTCACACATGCATGCATATGTGCAGGCCAACACACATATACACACCAGATAATCTGAGAGACACTGTGGGCAGGGAGGGTTCATTCTCTCTCACATGCATGTAAACACATAACGTAAAAATGCTCGCTCTCCCCAGTGCAGTAACACATGTAAGGGAGTGTTGAGAGAAATCACTTGTGCTGATTCTCCATGGTGCTGCCGACAGCTGGATAACTGGCGCTCACTGAGAGGCTGTCGCATTTGGACAAGATACTCACAGATATTGTTTTACATTGTGGCAAAAACACCAAGACGAACACTTTGTGGAGAGCTAAGACCACATCATCGTCACTCCCAGGGAACACAATGAACATTGAAGCAGATTTAAACTGAACTGATGACAACATGATCTGCGCTGGTGCACTAAAAACAAACTTTCTTCATCTGCAGTCGACCGTTAACTGGGACACCGCACTTCTCCTCAGCACCTTTTCTCATTTTTCTCTCATTGTGGATAAAGCCCTTTTTGTAGCAGTTTGGTTTTGGCTGCATGGTAATGAGTGGAGGACAGACAACCAAACAGATGGATGCAGCTCTTACGCTGAGCAAGACAGACAGATGGCTGTGTGTCCTTTTAGGGAGAAACTTTGAATCCTGAGACAAAGAGACATTGAAGGAATCACTAAAGCCTGTGTGGACTTGCGTGGACATAAAAACTGACCCTGCAGATTCATCATGGAGCTTGTCCCAAAAACCAAATACACACACTTTCGGAGTGAATCGCTGAGCTCAAATGATGAAACAAACTCTAATCCATCATCGTTCCCTCCGTCCAGTCCTGCTACCCCGCTCACTCCGTCCCCTGGTTTACCTTCTTCTCTCTCCTCCTCATCTCTCACCCCAATCTTACCCCCCTCTTCTCCCCGGCCAGCTGAGAACAGCCCCACCACCCTCTGCTCCTTCTTCCCCAGGATGGGATCCCTGCGTCTCGGGGTCTCCACCACTCTTCTCCCAGGACTCAAGGCCTCGAGCAGGCCGCAGCAGCCCCAAGCGCCTGTTGAGTCCTCTGGGGATGACAGGAGCAGCTCTAGCTCCTCCCCTCTGCTTCTTCACCCTGTTACCCCACTAACTGCTCCTTTTCCTCCTCCCCGACCTCCTCTGCAGGACATGAACCGGCTGGGAGGGGCGTCCAGGAGGGCACGGGTGGAAGGAGGGCAACTAGGAGGAGATGAGTGGACGCGCCATGGCTCCTTCGTCAACAAGCCCACCCGTGGCTGGCTGCACTCTGACAGTGTGGTCAGCACCGCTGGTGTTTGTTACTCTGTTCGGGTAAGTGACTGGCACACACTCACTAACCTCTGACTGAAATATGTAATTACACATCTCTCTTTACAGTCTATATATATATATATATATATATATATATATATATATATATATAAATAAATATATATATATATCCTCCTTTCACATTTTAGAAACTAATTGCACAATTTATTTCCTCTGTTTTGTTTCATCCTTAAAATGGGACTGTGATGTTGGAATGCTAACATGTTGCTTGGCTCTTTTCTGGACAGTACATGGGTTGCGTGGAAGTGCTACAGTCAATGCGAGCGCTGGACTTCAACACTAGAACTCAGGTCACCAGGTGAGATGACACACTGCTCATCACTGGCTCGCAATTTCTCTCATTTTAACTCTTTGGGTTAAATGGGTCAAACATCTATCACACACACACACAGCCACACGCACACACCTCATAATTTCCTTTATCTACGTTCCTTGCTTTCTGTCCCACTTACACTCTTGCTTGTTTCTCTCTGTCTGACTGCATCTTCTCGTTCGAGCGGGCGCGTGTGTGTGCAGCTCTCTCAGACCCTAAATTAGAATGTTCTGGATTCCTCGTGGTTTCCCTCTGGTTTCCGTAGTGATGTTTGTCTCCGTGGCGTAGACAAGTATTGGTGCCAGGGATGATAAATTAATTCACCCGCTGCCAGATCTCATTTAATTCACATAATTGTAAATCCGGAGAGGTGTGGGGGTTAATGACATGCCATTGCAACTTTTGCATGTGTTTTAATGTTTCAGGGAGGCAATATCTGTGGTGTGCGAGGCGGTACCCGGAGCCAAAGGAGCCCAGCGCAGGAGAAAGGTACACACCATGCACACTAAGACACACCCTTACAGGGCATTATTTATTCATACAGCTTAAGTGGGCGGCAGTGGGAAGGATTTTCTAGATAAGAGCTAGATTTAGCTTGATTGTCCACTCTGTGGTCAGCTGGCTATTCAGACACACTCTCACACACACACAGATCTTGATTTAGGCTGATTGTACATTTTTGCGGTTAATGGGCTACTCGCAGGTAATTACCAATCACTCTCTTGTCTCTCTTTTTCCTCCCTCTGTTCACAAGGGAGGCTGGAGAGGTGGAATTGTTTCTCCTGTGGAGCCAGTGTCAGGCCAAGGAAGCAATTCAGCCTAGTAGACACAGCCGCCAGTCTGCTGTAAAGACTTGTGTGTTTGCGCGCTGTATTCCTGTAAAACGAAAAAACCTCCACCCAAACAGTCCATAAAACAGGTGGCTAAATCCAGTGGCCAGCTGCCATTGTAGGGTTTGACCAAGGAACGCCTGGCAGCGCGGCACAACAGTCAAAATGCAGTTAAAGAATGTAAACTAGAATAGATTAAACTCGTCTCGTCCCTCGCATTTGGCTGGACTGAGGTAAATGTGGCTGCGCATGTGCATCCTGTCTTGATGCTGCTGTTCTCACACTGCACTCCAAACATTCTGGAGCAGATGTGGATGTCAGCCATGAGAACAGGCGAAGGTTTGGGGATAAACAGGCTGGCACAATAGTGTTGGCGTGGTCTGCCTGATGCTCTTGGCACAGCCTGCTGTATGTGGACTGTCCTGTCTGCTCCCCATTGGTCACAGTCGGCCTTCAAGACAGGATCATTTTCACAATTGCAGCTGTTCTCCCACTCCCACACGCTCAGGCATTTCCACACATACACCCACAGTTTGCTCGTGTAGAGGCAGGCAGCATCGGCAGCAGTAAAAATACCCTGTAGGCTTCTGTTTGTGCAGGTTGTTTGTTTATTACCCATTGACCACATCCCTCTCTCTCGCAGCCTTCCTCTCGCTGTATGACGTCCATCCTCGGAAAGAGCAACCTACAGTTTGCTGGCATGACAATCAGTCTCACCATCTCGACTAGCAGCCTCAATCTGCTGGCATCCGACTGCAAACAGGTTAGACTAGTCATGGCGTTCTTCTGAAAAACTCAGTTGATTTTCTATAGATTTGTCCCTGACAGCTTTAGACTTTAGCTATGAGTCAGAGATGTATCTGATTTTTAGAGCTCTGCTGTAGCCGTTGCACTGAAAGCCTTTGAATTTTACTGAGGTAGATTTAACCTGAGCATCTATCTTTATGGATTTCTTGTTTTTTAAAGACAACAATTTTAATAAAGATTGTAATTATTTTATCATTCTTTGAAAGCTTATTTTATTGTCTTAACTATTATTTTTTGTTACATCTCCTAACATGAATTATCTGTCCATAGTTAGTATTGTAAGCATTTCAGAGAACCTCCACATATGATAATGCTGTGCACGGCTGTATGCTCACTCATCTGCCAGAGAGCTAAGCTAGAGCAGGAAGATTTAGTAGAAATTCCAGTTTACACAAGGGATGTTAACATTTTAGAGACAATGTTTTACAAGTCTTTTCCCCCACTGCTTTCAGACTTTTAATTAATGAAACAAACGGATTGTGAAAATAATGTTTCAATACTGATTTTAATATCAAGATATTTTTAAAACTTTCTAAATCAAAATCTAACCCAGTGTATTATATTTGTGATTCAAACAGAGCAGCATGTGTTATGACCTTTTGCAAAATTCAGGGGATGCCCAGATCATTTTAGAGATCACTTTGCCTCATTTACTCTGATGCTGCAGAAATCCCTCTCAACCAACGTCTTCATTCCTTCATCGACACAAAGTAGAAAAAGATCCTCTTCCTAGACCTCTAACAAGTTAATATCAACTGAACAATTTGTAGTAGTTTGCTGTATACAGTAGAGCAGTGCATACATTTGAACACGTAGCACAAAGAAACCTGCCGTGCACATTTACCCATTCACAAATGCATCTCAGATACAGACCGCACGTCATGCAGAGAGCATTAGCTGAAGTTATTGATCGCACATGTTGGCAGACGGTTAAAAAAGTGTTCCATCAATTGTCCATGCTTAGTTTTATGTCTGCTGCAGTTGATGGTGCTCAATGGGAGAAAAAAGCACTTTTCTCAGTAATTAATCCATATTTGTTTCCTCCATCCACATGCTTTCATCTTGCTCTCCACATACTTCATGTCACCCATGTGCTCTTCTTCTCTCTCTCTCTTTCTCTCTCTCTTTCTCCACAGATAATTGCCAATCATCACATGCAGTCCATCTCCTTCGCCTCTGGAGGAGACCCAGTGAGTCACCCAAAGACAGCTGAAACCTCACTCTTGACATTTTCTATCTGCATTTCCTTCCTTCCTTCCTTCCTTCCTTCCTGTCCTCTGTCATTGTCTGTTCCTATGAATACCACTTACTCCATTGCTGCCTCTCTGGTTTGCAGTGCCTCTCTTCCAAGCCTGATCTCACTACGTCCTGTTATCTCTCTTTCAGCTTGGTGTCTGTTCTTAACTTCTTGTATGACTCAAAGGCTGCAGCTTTGCTTGATCTCTTTCTTCTACGTCTTCTTGTTCTCAACCTCTCTATTTGAAACCTGCCCTCACTTTTTCCTCTGATCGATTTTTCCCCCCTTACCCTCTTCCCCTAACCATCTTCTCCTGTCTCCCTCAGGATACGGCTGAGTACGTAGCATATGTGGCCAAAGACCCAGTCAACCAGAGAGGTGAGCAGAAACGGCAAAATGACACCTTCCCTCGGGCAGCATCTGCCAATATCAATCTAACAATTCAGGAAATCTCTGTCTGCCTGTGTCTCTGTCTGTACTGGGCTTTCATATTGAGAAACGTTCATCTTATCGGCTTCACAGTTGGCATGTGTGTTGTTTAGGGGTCAAGAAAGTGCAGTGTTGAATTTGGTGCCATTTAGACATGCAATAATAATACATTAATAAACGTCAGGCACCAGCTGATTCTCCAGTTTGGGTTGAGCGTCCTGAGTTGAAGTGAACAGCTCTTTGTGCTGCGGTCTATTCTGTGAACCAAGTCCTGCACCTGGTCTTTACTCACCATGGCTCAATTACTGCAGGTCACCATCACAGGCCAAGTAAACAGCCCATTTCAAACAGGCATGCTTACAATGGGCACTGCACAAGTGTATATATATCTTTTAAGTACATGTTTAAGTACATGGACAAACAGGATTTGAGTTTGCACCACCAGCAAATACTGTAAATATAAACAATCATAATATAAATGAATCCTGTTAAATAAATCAAATGGCTCTATTAATAATTTTGTTTTGAGTTTGACACACTGCCAACTGAAGACATTACTGATCCAGAATGCAAAATCAGCATTACAAGAAACAAGACTGATTTGGTCTTTTTTTGGGGCTTCATTTATTTCTATGTGCTAAATTTGAACATGTGGCTTGAAGTAATTTTGATGAATAGAGTGGGACACCACTCGCAGAGCTGAGGAGCAACTGAATAAAGTAATTCTGGAAATTCGAGGGAAAACAGATTTTTTATGTGTCCTCTCATATAGCATGTCATATCCTGGAGTGCTCAGAGGGTTTAGCCCAGGAAGTTATCAGCACCATCGGCCAGGCCTTCGAACTGCGTTTCAAACAGTACCTGAAGAACCCACCTAAACTGGTCACACCTCATGACAGGTAAACATCGATATGGTTTCTCTGCCCAAAAGTGTGTGCTTATGTTTGTTTTTTTCCTCCCCGTCACGTTTCTTAATCTGGCTTTGTTTCACCCCTTTCTCTCCCAGAATGGCTCCATTTGACGGCTCTGCATGGGAGGAAGAAGATGATGAGGCTGCTCCGCCTCCTGATGTCCCTTACTATAATAATTTCCCTGGAAAACAGCCTCCCCCTGGTGGACTGGTTGACATGAGGACACGCCCAGGGGCAACGCTGGTGAGACGAAAACACACTCTACATACTGTATGCTTCAGCACATCCAAACACTGACAGCACTGCAGCTAAGAGATGATACACAGTATATAGAAAAAATGTGCTGTACAGAAGGCGTGTCAGGAATGCTCAGTTTTGAGCTGAGAAAAGTAAAACACAACCGTGACCCTGTTCTGTTTGATACAAACCCATTATTATTGACCTCTAAAACCCTCTCAGTAATTTGAGTATGTCCACATTGTGCAGTGACTCATTTGTTTGCGTGCCTCTGTCTTTGCAGCCGTATGGACAGCCAGGACAGAACGACATTCACAAGCAGCCTCTGCCGCCTCTACCAGGTGAGATCTGTCTCTGCCTGCCTGTCTGCCCCTCTCTCTCTTGTCTCTGTGATTCACTGTGAGGCTGAAAGGAAATGACTCAGGGTATATTTCAGGCAGAATGAAGCGAGACTATGACACACCTATTTCCCCCCCCCACCTCTTTATAAAGAGGTAGAGTAATTCCCCTCAGTGTAGAACGCTGCTTAATCATAATGAGTTTTATTGGAATTTGTCCGTAGGTATGGTTGAGGTCAATGCCACAATTAAAAAACCTTGGGCAGTTTTTGGCTCTATTATGTTTAAACCCATTACTCCTACCTATCTTTTGTCTTTGTTGTTTTGTTATCATCCTGTCTCAGCTTTAATGTGAACAGCTGATTGGAGACATGCAAAATGCCAAGGTTACTGATGTCTTTCTTTACTTTTTTTTTTTTCAGTGGGTGCCAAAGAAGGAGGGCGGGAGATGTTCGATGACCCCTCATACGTCAATGTGGACAAACCCCGCCCCCCAGTTGCAGCAAATGGAAATGCTCACAGAGATGCTTTTGACATGAGTAAGTGTCTAAGTCTCAATTTCTGTGTTTTTATATTAGTCACTGTGATGTATCATCTAGGTTTCATGAATCCAAGTGACTAACTTGCTTTCTGGTACTACAACATTTATTTCTTGTAAATGACAAGATGTTTGTTTTGTAACCTAAATTAATTAAAATTGCTGCTAGCTGAAATGTGTAATAATTTCACCATGTAGCAAGCATAAGGGTTAATCATTGAAAAAGTAGCTGAGCAGTGTAATTTACATTCCATATGACGAGTGGAGCTGCCTGCAGAAGGCGGCCTTGAGGCGAGATAAGAGAAATAGAGTGCCTTTGTCCATTACAGGGGGCGTTTTATGTAACATGATTGGCTAAATGGTTAAAGCTTTTCATGTTAAAGGCACAGTCTGCTATCGGTGTACAGCACACATCTGTCAGAGGCCACGTGCATCTCTTGTACATAGTTCAATAATTTTAATGCCTCCTCTTTGGCATACAGCCACGTCCATTCGTCCATATGTATGACCCTATTTGTAGAACAATTTAAAGCACGTCTAATAGCGTAAAGTGATGAGCCTTTAACGTCCCAGAGGTCAAAGCGCAGCGACATTGCGACTTTGTCTCCTGCAACTTTACTGGTTGGATTCTAAATTCTACTTGTTCTAAATAGAAGTAGACAATAGCAAAGGACAAAAATATTTTATTCAAACACAAAAAAAAAAGCAACATTTTACGTTTATCTGTGTCTTTCTCTAAAGAGCCGTTTGATGATGCCCTGGGGGTTTCTGGGCACGGTGGACAGAGCTCAGTGACAGCAGCGCCCCCTCTGGTGCAGCAGTTGCAATGTGAGGCCTGGTTCCATGGTAGCTTAAGTCGCAGAGAAGCGGAGAGGCTGCTGACCCGAGATGGCGACTTCCTAGTGCGGGAGTCTGGGACCACGCCCGGACAGTACGTCCTCACAGGGCAGCAGGGGGGGCAGCCCAAACACCTGCTACTAGTCGACCCAGAAGGAGTGGTGAGTCAGGGTGGGGGGAGGAGAAGAGCGAACAAGCAAGGGACAATTGAAAGTAGAGTTTTCCTTACACATGGTTGTATAAGTGTGTGTGCAGTTAACCAAATTTGTTTTGTCTTTCAGGTTCGTACTAAAGATCATCGGTTTGAAAGTGTGAGTCACTTGATCAGCTACCACATGGACAACAGACTCCCCATCGTATCAGCTGGTAGCGAAGTGTGTCTGCAACAGCCAGTCGAGCGCAGGGCCTGATGCTGCAAAGACCAATGAAATACACCACCAAATATACACACACTCCTACTGCAATTCAGCACACAATCAAAACATCCACATGCTAAAAACACACGCAGCGACACACACATGAACACACATCGCAAAGAAAACCAAAAAGAAAAAAAAAAAGATCACCATTTTCTCTGCAAAATCACTTACTTGCTGCTGTTGCCACATGTCCCTGTCCTCTCTGAAAGCCAAACTGTGATCTGCAGTCCCTCCTCGACCCCACCAACCGTCAGGCGCATCGCTCCACAACGGAGAAGCACTGCTGCAATTTCTCAACAGCCTACTGTGAACCAGGGAGGAGCCCTACGCTCATTTCAGGAACGGGCAGAAAACAAATGCAATTTTTTTTAACAAAAAAAAAATCACAGCTTTGAATTATGAAAAACAAAATAAAAACAAAAACACTTTACTAATACATGAAATTGTGAACCTGAAGAGTGAGGAGACGATGTGACGTGGATTGAGCTTGTGTTCTTTCATCTGGAGGAAATGATCTCCCTCCTCGGACTGTCGCTGGAGCATGTTTGGCAAAACCCAAACTGGAAGGAACCGGTTCTTTGTCTGAACCAGGCTGGGACACACACACTCCCTTCAGGTGTCACGTTAGCTATTTGGCTGCAAACCTGACTTTGACGTAACTCTGATGAATATGCATAAACCAGTCGGCTTCCGATTTAATCAGGAGGGCCACGTTAGAGACTTTTGAACTTTGAGTTGGAGCTGATGAGAAAAGCCTGTATGCAAAACTGGGACTGCTATGCCAATGACCATCATATATCTGTTTATTTCATGTGTTTTGTTCTATCTTGGGACTCATTATTAATCGGACATTACAGCTGTACTGCCCTAATCCCTCCGTAAATGCAGATACACGTGCACCACCTGTCATGCCAAAGAACATGAACTTGGTTGCTAACAGCAGAAGAGGAAGCCATTATAATTATCAACTGTTATCTTTCTTGTGTAATAATTGCAGCTTTGGGAGCTAATTAGAAGGACAGAATTGCACATAAAATGGGCCTGTGTTGGATGGAAGAAGAATGAAGGCGCTCGTGCCTGAACACATCGTCAGAAGGGCTTCGCTGTCACCTACAAACACAATAACTACATTTAGAGAAGCACGGACCACATCATTCTGAGCCACTGCTTCTCTTTGACATCTTAGTATGTGTTTGCATTGACAATCTATGGGTTATATCTTCACAGAGTAAACTGAAAGCAATGGAGTGTTGTTAAAGGAGAACCCTTTAAGCAGAGGCCGATAAGAAATGTCTAAGCAAAGAATTTTCCTCTGCAAAAAATGATGCAAAGTATGTCATAGTAAGTGTTTTGGTAAAACTTTTTGTGTATTGTAATGACGCTTTACTTTTTAATCTCTTGAGGGAATCATTTTTTAAAAGCTTGTATCAAAAGAAATGGTTCTGTGGTAGCAGAAGATAAGGACATGCATGTTTTCGGAGCGTTGCTAACGATGAATTGTTGAGCCAAACGCTGCTCCTAGGTGTGCTGTTTAAAAAAAACAAAAAAAAAACTGGAGGATCCGAAGGGAGACGTTCTCCTCTCCTCTTCCTCCTCCATCAACTCATGACATTGTTTTTTATATCTTTTTATATCGTGCCTTGTTTCTTCGATGCAGTCACATCACTTCAAAGCAGTCACCTTATGTACTTAATTCAAATGTAGTCACCTACAGGAGAATCTCACACAACCCTCTCAGTTAAAACAAAGACGCAAATATGACACTCCAGTAAACACACACGATCCGATCCAGTGATGGCAATCTCCTCTGATGCACATTCTTGCTTTAAGCATATATGTATAGTCACAGATACTTGATGTCACCATAGTGGGGATACTTCCTGACCACCTGTAAATAGCATCGGCTTTTAATTGGTCAGCTTGGTAAATGGTTAATGTTTGTTGTATATTTGAAGACCTAATTGATAAGTACCGCCACAAACCACAGCACTGCGGCAGCTCTCTAAGCCAATTGAACGTGTCAAAGAGATTGTCTTCAAACTCCTGAAATACGAGAAGGGATCTTTTCAGTTTAAACCTGAAGTTTTAACTCGTCCTAAAACCAAGAAGTGGTCTCACCTGTAATCTTACCATGCACACCAAACCAGAGTGAAGGCTGGGTCGGTCAGACACAAACCTCTACCGGTTGTGGTGTTTGTAGGTCAGAAAGAGGAAAACCAGAGCTTAAGGTTCTGTGTGTGTGTGTGACCGACCCACCCAACACTGCATCATTAGACACCAGGTCCTGTGTTAACATAGTTCATCACAGTTGCCTTTGTTGCATGAAAATCCTGTCAAAAGTTGTTGGTGATAGTGTTGTTGTTGTTGATGCTGTTGTACTTTTCTTTTTTTTGAAAGCCAAAGGTTACTTTCAGATTGCGTGCACAGATTTTGACTTTATATATATTTCTGTTTTAATACTTTTTGTTTTGTTTTTAGGGAAACATGTCTGTGTACACCTGTATCTGAAAATATAGATTGCATATATAAATTCATATATCATTCATCTCTGTGCAAGATTGGCTTTTGGTATAATTGTATATACAGTATGACCTAAGTATTTGTTTCCATCTCATTCTTTACAGTCGTTAGCCATTTACACTCGTAGCAGCACTTTTTTTTTGAGGGTTCAGCATCTTGCCCACAGGACACTTCAAAATGCAGACAAGGAAGACTGAAATCGAACTGCAGACCTTCTGGTTGGAGGACGATCTCTCTGCCCCTCAGACACAGCCACACCTGTGTAATAAAACATTTAACTTAAAATTAAACAGCACAGCACACACTGCTAGAAGGTACAGTATGATCCCCTGTCACATTCTGTCTGGAAACAAAAGACTGGGATGTACTGGAGCTGCTGGAACCCTCCTGTTTGTGAACAGAAGGGGGCTGATTCAGGGATTGTTAGAGCTCGGAGAGTCTGTGTGGTGGTGGTGGGGGGCACTTTACAAAAGAGTGGGGGGGCAGCGCACAGAAAAGGTAAACAAGGCCTTCAATCAATCAGTGGATGTTTGAAAGCAGAGAAGCGCCGAGAAAAAGCAGGATGTGAGTGGAGGCTGCCTGCAGGTCATGAAGGAGGTTATAAGTAGAGGAGCTGACCTTAGCTGTCGCACGAGCCTGGTCCAGACCCATCTGTCAGACCTCTCCTCCTGTTTTTTCCTCATCGATTGCCCTCCTTCTTGCCTCCTGCCTGATCGCTCCCCTTTCCTCTGCGGAGCCATGCATCCACAGCGTCCTCTTCCGCAAGCCATGCCCTCCTCCTCCCTGGGACAGCACCTGCGGGACATGGCCATGGGTCTGGGACGGGGCAAGAACTTCCTGGGAGGAAACTTTGCCTACAGTTTCATCCAGTCGGTGAAGGAGTGCCTCTATTTCCTTCTCTGCTGCTGGTGCATTAAAGAGATCCTGGACTGACAGACTGCAAGAGAGTAGATCAAGCGGTGAACCATTGATTTTTCCCCCCCGTTCATTGGCTCCTGTCGTGTAATTTAAACCATCTTTTATTTCATCAGAAATGGAGTGTTTGATCAGCGAAGCATTGGCAAGTATGAATTTTGTCTCATATGCAGATAGCGAAAAGAAATCTCTAATATACACTGGGTTTAATAATAAGTTTAATTTGAAGCACGAACAAAGAACAACTTTTTTCACCCCAATCTTTCTGCATCTACTTTTGCTAGTTGGTATTATCTAGTAAGTATATAGATGGCGATTATATATATAGAGCAAATGGTAAGAAATAATAATTTACAAATGATGATGAGTATTTGACCATGTCTTTTGACCTCAGCTTCCCCCATAATGTTCAAACTAAAGTCACACCCTTGAATATATATGATGTTATCACCTACCCCAAAAAAGATGCTCTTAGTTTTAGAAAGTGTGTTTCATTGATGAATAGTTGACTATATCACAAAAATGGTCCAATGCGCTTACGTACAGATATTTTTTGTTGTTTCTGTTTTTCAGGGTCTATATACGATGCTCCTGTTGGGTTTTCAGGAAACGCAGTAGCATGTTTTCAGATGCTACACATGTTCACTGTGAGGTTGGTTATAGTTTCTTGAATGATCTAAGATCTGGAGGACTGGCTGACACCGCTGATGTTCACTGTACAAGACAAACTGCTGTGGACGTGAATAAAGGAACGAATAAATAGAAACAAATATATTGTCTGCATTTTTGTTCATTTTGTTCTGATTAATTTGATTAAGAAATAGCTTAGATGCACTCTTGATTGAGACCTTGACCTGTATTCGTTTAAATTGACGAAGTTTGCAATGATTTATGTGTTCAGAACAACAGTGGATGAATTTTACAAGCTGTTAAACATGTAGAGGGAGGATCTTTGTAAACTGAACCTGGACACGTGCGGAGCAGCAGTGACAGTGTTTGAACCAGGGTTTGAGCTGAAGTCATCACCTGCATGTGTCAATCAACCTGGAAGCCTGCCTGGTGACGACGCGTCGCGATTGGAAGAGCTGGCATGAGAGGGGGCGGGACGGGAGCGAGCGCCGCCTGCGGATTGGAGGAGAAGGCGAGTGTCCGGGAGGAAACTTCCCCAAGTTGGATGCGAGGAGACGGACGCGTGTTTGAGCTCCTGCGTCAGACTGAAGAAGGCGACGCTCGGCGGTAAGAAGCTCTCCTCACTTAATGTTCTGTTCCTCCAGCAGGAAGTTTTCACACGTGTTGTTGTTATTTTCCTTCCGTTTCGCAGTTCCGCCCACTTCCTTTCTTCTCGGTGGCTCGACCGAAAGTTTTGAGTTTAATGGCGAATGTCAACAAGTCTCCTTTTGCTCCACACCTGAGGTTATTTACCTCAGGAGCTCTCGGCCTCCACCGTCGAGTTGAAGACGTCAGTATCAGACGTGGGGTTTTTCTCTCTGTGTGACATGTCCTGCCCCAGGCTTCTCTCTGTGTGTTACACTTTGATAACCTGTGTGTTCTTGGTGATGCTGTGTGTGAGAGAGCTGCTGTGGACATGGTGCCTCCTCCTCTGCCTCATTCTCTTGACCTTTTTTGGTGTTTTTTTCCCTTCTCACACCAAGAAGATAAGAGGAGGCCTGCAGCTGCTTCTGGCTGCATTTGTGCATGAAAAAACTGTATAAACAAGTAAAAATGTATTTATATCCTCATGCAATTTTAGTTTTTTTTTTTAACAGAAATGGTTTTATGGTCAGTGCCGTCAAGCCACAGCCACTTATATAGATCAGATAAGAGCAAGAGACATGTATTTCCCTCTGTTAAAGGCTGCCATCTTAGTTGTTCATTTAAAAACAAGTCTTTTTAAAGCTGTCATTAGATCGCATTGCTGCCCCTGTTGTGTCTTCCATTGCCACCTCATGCATGCTCCCTCTTGATGTCTCCTCTCAATCTCTCTCCAGCTATATTTAGCCAGTATCTATTTAAACCTATATGCTCCACAATGCTCCCTGGGCCTCAGGCTGGATTCAGTAGACCTCTCTTGGGAGCCACTTGATTAGGAGACCTAAATTGCAGAGCTCGGAGAGAATTGAATCTGTGGAGTGATGTGTGTCATTATCCACCACAATGTTAACTGAAGGGGTTTTGTTCTTTTCTGCGTTCACTGAAAAAAAGCCAGACTACACTTGGTTAAAATATCTTGTGATGTTGTACTCTGCTGTGTTTGAAGGACAGGTTTTGCCAGGTGGTAGAATTTAAATGTCAGACTGGGTGTAAGCAGTTTTGTTGTTTAAATACACTACTGCAGTTGCAGGCGAAGAGGAAAATGGTAATTTTGAGATTCATATGCATTGTGCAAATATACAGTTTGGTTCTTTTGTAGACATCTATTCAACAGGCCACTAGCTTTGAAATGGACTGCCTACTCTGCTGCCTGTATCTCCAGTATGGTGCCGGCCGTAGTTACCAGTGTCTCTGCTGAAACATTTCCCAGCTAGTCAAAAGGCATACAACACACACAAACTACTAATGAAGAGCTGAATGCTTCTCTGGGATTGGGACTTCCTGCACACACAAACACACACATGTACATACACAGAGCAATCTGTTAACACCATGTTACATTAGGGCTTTATTTCCAGAATGGGTGAGGCCTCGCAGCAAAGCATATATTCAAATCCTGTCCATGTATAAACAAAGGAGGTACAACTCTAGAGCTGCAGTACTGACACTGTGACAATTATCTGAACAATCTGCACACTTGGGTTTGTTTTACCTTGTCATCAGAATTGATCTTAAGGTTATGAAGCCACAGAGACTACTTTTAAACCACTGTTAAACATATAATCTGTTCTGTATGTTCTTGTTTTGCAGGCGACAGGAAAAGCCTCCAGGGGTCATGTCTGGCAGCAACGGTGCGAACAACAGCTGGACCGTCCTCACTCCTGAGGTATCACCACACTGTAAAGAGCATAGCAATACAGTCGTTGTGCATGACCTCAATGACTGCATTATTTAAAAAAACCCACCTTGTCCCAAATGATTTCTTTTGGGTCACCTGAATGTGAAGTAGGTTTCTATGATAAGACTCTGCCTCTCCTTACTTTTTTTTTTTTTTTTTTTAAACCAGATTTAGTTATTATTCAGATTGGTCGACTGGCTGTAGAAGGAACTGGCCAAAGGGATAGTTTTACCCTCACACACACACACACACACACACACACTTACTGCCTTGCACAGTGGCACCTTGCTTAAGAGAGTCATGCTTATCACTGTCATTTGACAGCCTGTTTGTCTGTTTTCTTCTAGGAGACTGTCGCTGAAACCCTGAAGCCTCTGGCAGACCGAACAGAGAATCATGAAGAAAGTCTTACATCTGCAGCAGGTGCTCTTCACAATAAATCTGAGGATGTCTTTCATACTAACTTATTATAAGGTTTAGCTTTGTTGATTTCCCTTACAACTTTTATTCATTTTCTTTCTTCTCAAAATGTCAAACCAAAATGTAATATAAAATTTTTTAAAGTCAATTGAAGTGAAGCTCATCACTCTGCATGGACATGCTGTTGTCTGAAGTCAGAATTGCTCCATTGCAAATGTTCAAGATCAAAATGTTTCCCTTCTTTCCTCCTGTGTCTGCTTGTCAAGAGCCAGACTCTGGAGCAACTCAGGCTGCAAGGGGTGAAGCATCTACAGAGGGCTCCCCTGCGGAGGAACACCTGGTAAGACAAGAATACACATCATTTTCTATCATGTTATAGTTTTTAAATTATGCCTGAGTTGTGTCCTTGGATTAGAGGGAATTGTGTCTGGAAAGTTACAGAAAAAGTAATTTAATTTGATGAGGATGAGGAGGAAGCAGTCTTCCTTGTCTGCATTTTGAAGCAGCCATGAGTCTGTATTGTTCCCAGCTATTAATACAGGTCATAGTTATCTATCGCTTCAACCACCACAGTGACCCTTTTTATGAAGTCTATACAATAACCACCATATTAACCATATTTCCTAAAATGAACTTTTGTTTTTGAATTTGTTGCTTTCCTACTGTTAAAACCAAAAAATGCTCAAATATAAGGTGCCCTAAAACCTCTGAGTGGCAGTATTATGCATTAAGGATTTAATGACTTTCCAGGTATCAGAAGAAAAAAGAGTGGAGCTGATTGGAGACACAAGCACAGAGCAACACGCCTCAGTGCCGTCTGACCTCAGCGATGCCACTGTTCCAGCTTCTCTAGAAGACACTGGCAGCTCTGCTCCGGGCAGCGATGCCCTCAACCTCTCGGGGGGGCCACCCCAGGGCCCAGCACCGTCCAGCCCTGATCCTGATTCTTTCTGTGACTCCTACACCCACATGACCCCCTCCTCTGATGAGCCCCCAGCCTCACATCTGACAACAGAGACTCTGGGAGGGGGCGAGTTTACACAAGAAGAAGAGAGGCTTGCAGAGGAAGGAACAGTGCATCAGATTAATGGTGAAGAGCTACAACAGAAAGATGAGTCAGACCTGTCTTCAAGAACGAGTGACCTAGGGAAACAGGCAGGTATGAACAGTAACTCAGACGCCATTATTACATTATTATTTGAATGACCTCATTAAAAGTTTTTTATATACATGGCAAAGATCATCACCTGGTATGCCTGCATCCTTTCCTCTCTTTTTTTGGAGACTAAGCACTATGTACTTATTTATGTTTGAAGTGTACTTGGTGGACCAGCTGGTTATGGACTTGTTCAGTATCTGGGCCAAGAGGTTGTCTGGAGAGGCTGTGGTCGGTATGAGGAAGGGAGCATGATGTGACAGAGTAACTCTGCATGTACTCAGCAGCGAGGCTGCTGCATGACACCCTGCAGAAGTAAATTGGGTTCAGAGGGACTGGGACCTCCTAAAATGTTTTTGCAGTGTGGTGCTTTTTGTCTGCAGCTCTTTCTCACTACAGCAGTAAAATGATTATTTTGCTCTGCTTTGCAATCTTTCATATTCTCTTTGTTTACCAACAGGGTTTAGTGTCAATGAGTTCTTTTCAGTGTTTTTTTATCGTCGCTGTGCTCTTTAACAGCAGTGTGGGATGCAAATAATTTGGAAAGCTAAAATACTGTTGTTTCGAGTTGCCAGGAATTTCAAAATGTAACATTTGAATCACTTGTTTATGCTGTTAAATGGAAACTAAGAAATTGGGCACAGCAGAGCTAATAAAAAAAGCAAGTCTTGCGTCCCATGAGGTCTCATACTGCAGAATCAGAACAGTTACAACACCATACCTGCTGTAATCCATCTATTATCAAATCTGCGTGCCAGAGCAAAGTCGTACCCTATGATGTGCAACAGTTCTTAAAAATGATAAATACATCAGTGGATGCTTATAAAGTAAATGATGAGCTTTTTCACAATTACTTTGTAAATTATTAAATTTACTTGTAATAGTGTAAAATCAGCTTTTTATACTATTTCCATTTCTGCTCCAGACTCCCCAGTGGATTCAGAGGTGGGTGAGGAGAGGACTGAGAGGACAGAAGAGGAGGCAGAGCCAGAGGTGAGGAGGAGGAGGAGGTCTCTCTTGGCATCTCTGGACCGGATCGGTAGGACAGAGGAGGAAGATGAAAGAGAGGAAGAGTTTCAGGTGCCACAGCGAGACGACGACAGCGGATTCTCTGTGAACAAGTGCATCCTTGCTGCCGTCATTCTGTTAGGCCTCGGCACTATCTTTTTCTCCGGTAGGCATCGCGCTTTGACCTGTTGCTAACGATAGCATCCAATCCTAATTCATAAAAGTCATTTTAGATGGATTTCAAAATGTGACAGTAAAGCTAGAAAGAGGGAAGAGGGGCTGGAAGTGGTATAGAACATGGTCATGTTGCAATTGAGGTGTACTGTATCTGCAGGTGTCTTCATGGACCTGAATGAGGGTAGGTTGTTTTGTTGTATATGCATGAGGGGATGAACACGTGCTTCCTTGCCCTGCTTGTGTTTGTTTGTGTGGATATGCATGCAGTTAAAACAGTTTGGCATCTGACACCAATATTTGAAGCACTGCATGATTTGAATGGTCGCAACAAGGCGTATTTGCTGTTGAGAATGAAAACCTTGTACCACAGTGTAAACCATTAGCTTAAGCTTGACCTTCATGCCTTTCAAAGTTAATTTGTAGGTTTATCCTTGGCATGAAAACATTTTAAGAACATACAGCATGAGGTAAACATTGAAAATGAAAAACAGCTAAATTGAAGATACAAGGTTGTCAACCAGCAATGAATGTATTGCCCTTAACCTTTCTTTTACATTGTAATGACATTATGCAGTATACATGCCGTGAGCATGAGCAACACACATCTCATTATCTGGATTTTTTTTTTTTTTTGAGTAGATACCACATTTTTTAATGATGAGCAATGAAGTGTAAAGCATCTGCTTGTGTTCTTTGTCACTGTATTTTTGCATATTGAAATAAAGCTTTACATAATGGTTTTCAGAGAGTGACTATGGGACAAGGGAGCTGAAAGATTCTGAGGCTCCAGGAAAACAGGTCAGTGTGATGTCAACTTTTTCTACTATTCCATTCTGTCTGTTCTTTATAGTCTAACTTTGATATGTTATACCTGCAATGTTGTGGACAAGAAGTGCCATGGCAAGAATTTATTGTTAGATGTGCTCAGTAGGAGTCCACCCACAACGCTGGCAGTATTGCTGCTATTTTCTGCCTCCTGTGCCTCTCTGGATTTGTTTTCCCCATTTCATCAACATGTACTGTTCTCGCACTTCTCGACTAATCCGTTTGACTTTAATGATGTTGAGAAGTCTTCTTAAGCCCTGACACTGTTGTACTGTGTGTGCAATTTGTTGACAGGAGTGGCTTAATCCAGAGGTTCCTCCACCTCCAGTCGATGCTGACAGTACAGAGCTGCTAAATAAGTTAGCTGAAGGGAACCAGCATATTTCTTTGCTACAAGCCCAAGTTCAGGTGTGACTCCATGCTTTCTCTTACTTAATTTCTCCCCTCTGTGTTTGTGTGTGTTCACGTACATACTGTATAAACACGATTATAATGTATGTCCATATAAACGTGTCTGAGTGTTTAATAGTCTCACAGGACTGTCTTTTTCTTTAAACAGGCAAAGGAAGAAGAGCTAAAAGTGGCCAAGGGACTGGCAGCAGAGGGTGCAACGGAGCGGCTGCAGTGGGAGGAGGTGGAGAAGGAAAACAGTAGGTTGAAGACAGAGATGGCATCTCTCCCTGTTCTTCAGAAAGAGAATGAGAGGATGAAGAGAGAGCTGGAGTCTGTCCTGGCCCTACAGAAAGAACTAGAAACACTGAGATCGACTGTGACTGAATTAAAACGCTCCTCAGGTACAAAGGGATGGAGGTAGGGATTGGGCGAGGTGCAGGGTAGATGTAGAAGATGATAGTTAGTAGAAAGTTAGGGAAAGACTGGGATTTTTCATTCTTTTACTCTCCTATTTTCTCACTTGACTGTTCACTGTTCACCTCTGTAGCTGTAACAACCACTTTTGTTTCCCACAGCAGCCACTGAAGCCACCCAAGCACCTGTGAAGTCCACAACATCGCCCTCCAGTGGTCAGGCAGAGGAGAGCAGACAGGACACAAATAAAGAGGGAGAGGACAGGAAACCATGGAAGGACCAGAAAGAGAAGAAGACGGATTGGAAGAAGGAGAAATATGACACTGGTGAAAAGAAGGAGTGGAAAGAGAGAGAGAAATCTGAATGGAAGGAAGGAGAGAAAAAGGAGCGCAAAGATAGAGGTAAAACGGAATGGAAAAAGGGAAAACATGAGCAAGGGAAGTCTGACAAGGTGAAAGATAAGGAAGGTAAACAGGAGAGGCACAGCGATGTAACGAAACAATACAAGGAGAAGGAGAAGATGAAAGAAAAGGTGAGCGGAGGTGATGAAGGAAAGTCATGGAAGGCGAGGGAAGGAAATAAGGAATGGATAGAGAAGACTGAGAGAAAAGATCGGAAGGAAGTGAAAGACTGGAAAAAGGGGAAGCATGACAAAGTGAATGAGGGTCAGCAAGAGAAGAAGGGTTGGAAGAGGGGAAAGGACCATGGAGAGAAACACAATGGCAGGGAAGAAGGGAATGGAAAGAAAGAATGGAAGAAAGTGAAAGATGGCTTCAAGGAAAGTGGCAAAGAGAAATGGGAGTCGAAGGATTGGAAAGAGAAAGGTGAGAATAAAGAGTGGAAGAAAGATGAGTGGAGGGGTAAACATGGCAAAGAAGGGAAAAAAGGTGAAAGGAAACAGTGGGAAGAAAGTGAAAATCACAGCAGGAATGGTAAAGACAGGAAAATGAAGGATGAAAAGAAACAGTGGAAAGAGAATGAGTGGAAGGGTAAAGATGATAAGGAATGGAAGAGCAAGGATGAAAAGAAACCGTGGGAAAAGCAGGAAGAATGGAAGAGAGGGAAGAAAGAGAAAGATCGCAATTATGACGGGAAGAAGGACAAATCCAGCTCTCAAAAAAACAAAGATGAACACCATCATGACGAGCATGTGTGGGGAGAGGGGAAGGCCGCTCACACACACCGCCGCCCCTCCCTCGAACAGCCCGAGTACTGGGTCCAGCAGAGAGACCGGCTCCAGCACAAAACCAAACCACCACAGCAGTGCAACTCATTGGAGACCTGCGCTAAGAGTGAGGGGCTGCTTCCTGTCCCCCTCCCTGAGTTTGAAGCTATCCTCCAAATTTACCTAGACAAGGCAGAGGAGGCGGGAGTGGATGCTTCCAAAATAGAGGAGCTCAGAAAGCTGGCTCCAGAGTTCTTCAAGGATGGAGTCTTTGCTCATGACCAAATGAGCTTTCACGATTTTGTGGATGATGTGGGGGATATTCTGGAAGATATGGTGGAAGATACGGTGGAAGGGGACGAGAACGGGGAAGAGACGGACAGCGAAATCGAGGAAGAAATGGAGGAGTTTGAAAGAGATGTCATGAAAAGGTTTTCAGTCCCAGCAGCTGCAGAGAAAGAGGGAATCCAAGAGGAGAAGAGGAAGGAGAGCGGACGAGGACGTGGCTAAAGAATTAATGGATCCGTCAAAAGCAGCAAAGAGGAGTAGTGACAGAGGTTATTCAAAGGGAACATTTGTTTTTGGACCACAAAAGCGTATAAAGGATGCATTTATCATTTTGTCATCCTTTTTCTTTTTTTTTTTATAGGATCTTATATTACCACATCAGTGCGTTGTTTCGGTGCCGATTCAATTTACAGTTTAACTTCACTGATTTGGGAACTGTTTATTTCACCTGCACACATGCACACAGCGGGAGAGAGATGGCTAACTTATAGATCATAAGATTTCTTTGGGATGAACGTAAAAAAGATGAAGAGGCTGAAACCCTACATCTAGTTTCTTAGTTTTATGTTATTTTCTTCCTTCTCTCAATCCTGTGAGATTGAGCTGCTTTGACTCTCATCTCTGGAATAATATAACCACTGTAAAGTCTTAGTCACTCATTGCACATCTTCCTCTGCTAACAGCCCTGTGCACTGTTAATGTCTTTACTTATCAGGCCTGTAGCTGTAGTATGTCATCTTTATGTTGTAATTTCTTGAGCCTCTCTCCTGAAAGATTTAAAAAATGAAGTTTTTTTTATTTAGAGTGGGGTGCGTGTGAAATGGTTTGATGAATATTTTACGTGAATTAAGAGAGAATCGGCTTTGGTTTTGAATGTTTTGTACATATTGCTTTAAATGTTTTAAAACTATGCAGATAGATATAGTTAACTTATTTTGTAGAAACAGGCATGATATAGGTAAAATTAAACAATTGGCAGGCACATAAAATATTGACATGTTGAGCATGCATGTTTCTTTTCAGGTATCGAACTTGTGTTGTGCACTAGAATGTTCTTAATTATTGTTTTATTTGGAACGTAACATTTGTTCATCTTGATTTGGGTTGTCATGGCTCTTAGATCATGGGAAATAGATGTTGGACAATAATGTTTAAACAGATTTATAAAAAAACAACTAACTTATGAGGTGTTGCTGATTCAAGGCCCTACAGCCGCACAGAGATTGTTAACAATGCAGAACCACAGATTGTGTTGGCCTTTTGGCAGCATAAGACGACTTTGTATGTTAGAATGTTCTTATTTGCCGATGTTATTGTTATAAGAGCAGAATAATAAATTTTGTGCATCCATTTGATGAAAAACCTTTTTTTAAGTCTATGAATTTATTTGATATAAAAGAATTCTACCTGCAAACATCTACTTATTTTATTAGATGGTGATTACAGGTATTAAATACACTTGAATTTGGTCGAGTTGGAGTCACAAGTTGTGATAATTCTGCAATGTTGGAAAGAAGGTGAGACTTTTTATTGCATTTAATCTCAACAATAACTGTTATATTAACTGGTAATAGTCCATAATGTCTGTAAAAGGTTGTTGCTTGTTTGTTGACAGATCAATACAACGCAAGTGTCTTCTGTCCCCGTCCTGGCCGTCGATCATGGAGTAGTCTACTTCTGACACACTGATGTCTATGTGTGTTCTGCATCTGGATACATGGAGCAACAAGTTTGCTGATGTTAGCTGAAGAGAGGAAAGACAGAGAGAAGGTAAGGTTGACTTTAGTTCAAGACAAATGGATAACCTTAAAATCAGCTTGGATACAAGATTTTACCTTTACATTTTTATGGAGTACAGATATCCATTCTTCATCATAATATTGTAAAACTGCTGTACCTCTCTGTCCATCTATATCCTGCTCCCTCTGTATTAAATAAAGTTTCATGCTGAGTTATGTTCCCTAACGTTCACCTTTCTCTCTCGGTTAATGATTAAACCCAGTGAAGCCTGTTGAAGGAGACAACCCCGTAGCACTGCTGTGTGACTTTGAGGACCTGTAAGTTTCTCCACTATTTTAACTTTCTGAGCAAAACTTTAAAAGCTAAAGTGCATCCACTCTCAGGAATTTAAGTTCTCTGTCACTATGATGGATTTCTCTCAGCTGGATTCCCGAGAGGACAGAGGTCTGTCTGCAGGGCTCTTCTTTGCATGCATTTCCAGTCCTGACAGTGGAGCGAATATACATATATAGCTGACCTGAGAGCGGAGCCTGCACCTGTCAGGACCCCAAAGAGGAGCCCTGCAGATGGACCAGTTAGACAGATCTGTTCAGATCTGAGGGAGAAAGGTTGATGCGAGGGGGGTTTGACACATTGAGTCAACCCGACAGTTGTATTAAACAGCCAGATGTAGAATGTAGGCTGTATAAAAGGTAAATAGACAGCTGATTAACTAAATACTCATGTAGGCTAAAGGCGTGTTGCTTCACTGTTTTCTTATCAGTTACTGTACTCCTGAATGCTGCAGCACCTGCTTTCAAAAAGAAGAATCCAGACTGTGTTCAAACAGTGGTGTATTAGCCGTCTGGTTTAGGACTAAGTCCAGTTGGCCTTCAAGTTTTTACTGGCCCTGTCAGTGTCTTCACTAGCCCTCTCTTTGTGCTCGTCACACAGGGTGCTCATGACGACTGTGCCACTTACACCCAAATGAATGTGTGTTAACATTGTTGACTAATGCAACAGTAGGAGAGACACACACACACGTTCACCCGCCCTCCTTCAGTCAGAAGATTTCTATTAGTTGGATGAGGTGGGTGCAGCAGGCAATCAACAAAAATAGACAAACAAGTCCTTGGACACAAATACACTTCCAGCTGAGCATCCATCATAAGACCAACTAGCTGCATTACCCCATGGACGAGCCTGATGCTCATATATAGCTATGATTACTGAGTCCTCTCTGTGAGCCATTTATTGTGTCTTAGCAGCTGCACTTCCTCAATGATGGTCAAGGGAATGGAAACAGAAATATAGACTGCTGTGTCAGCATTGTGTGTGTGTGTGTGTGTGTGTGTGTGTGTGTGTGTGTGTGTGTGTGTGTGTGTGTGTGTGTGTGTGTGTGTGTGTGTGTGTGTGTGTGTGTGTGTGTGTGTGTGTGTGTGTGTGTGTGTCATACAGCTGAGACATGAAAACAATGTGTAGATATATCTGAATGATAAAGCCGTTTTGCTTGTTACCAACTGTCTCCCTAATATGCGGGTTGTGCACATTCTGTCAGAAGTTTGACTTAAATAATTTCACTTTTCTGAGGTGAAACCCAAGGGTCTCATTCTCAGAAGTTTTTGCAACAAAAACTGGATAATTATACCTGATCGACTGCGTTTCTTTTAGCTCTGCAGCACAGTCTCCCCAACAATTTCATGCTCATACAGAGGTGTGGAAAATGTCTGTGCATCAGCATTAATTGAGCACAACATTAAACTGTTTGTGAACACGCTACTTTGATGCTTTTAAACTGTCTAATTTAAACCTATAACTTAACCATTCAATTTGAATCATATTGAGAAGCACTCTCAAGGCACATTAGAGAGAAAGCTCATTCCTATAATATTATAGAAAGAAACTCAGTAATCAAAAGAAACTATAGCTGACTGATGGAAAAAGGTCAGTGGTGATCGAGAATCACATCAAACTTTAATGGGTTCTTTCTTGACCCATGTCCAATCCTTTCACCAGGTAGTATATCGGCATTTGTTGTGTAATCCTGCCGACAAACAAACCAATGGACAGGGATGAAAACATAACCTGCTCAGTGGAGGTAATACTGACATGATCCAACCAGCAGCTGCTGCCTGTGTAACCAAAGCCTGATCTACTGCCACTTGTGCCGTAGAGCATCCTTGTTGTCAGGACACTATTAAAAGCACATTAATAAGATAAAATCATTGCATCTGGTGGCATTTTCCTTCATTTCCATGAACAATGAGTTGAACGCACGTAAACCGACCTGCTGCCATAAACACTCATTGTACAACAAATGCCAGTGAATCGAGTTGTAAGAAAAGTTCCCAAAAATGTATCATTTAAGCCTTTTTAGCAAAGTTTGCTCAAATCTAGAGTGACCTGTTTTTAAGATTAACATCATAAGAAAGAACAAATGGATTAACTAAGAGCCAGTGTCAGGCCTGGGAAATTAGACTATATTTAGAGATGGACACTGCCTTGTTGTTTTTGTCTTTTCATGGGATTTGTTTGTACATGTTGATGCGGAACTGTACTTAGCTATAATTGTTTGAAAGACAAGAGTCAAGCAGATATTCTTAGATTTCTCTGAATCTGTTTTGTCCTGCTGGTAAAACTGCTTTCTCACGAGGGTGGATTCATATTGCAGTGGGGATCATCTGGATGCCACATTGCCGCTTATTGCTTTGACCATGTAATTAAATGTTAGTCATCATTGGTCTGAGTTAAATAACCGTACGAGAAAAGAACATTTGGGAGTATTTTACCTCGCTGCAGGACACAAACAGTTTAATGTCTCCCTGTGAGTTTGTTATAAAGTAAGAGTTCCCACCCTTTAGCGACTTCTAAAGTGTCCTGTCTTGTTTTGGTTTTGTTTTCCAGAACACAGCAGTAGAACGTAACAGTTACTGAGGCCTAACAAAAAAAAAACCTCTTCCCAGTGTGGAAAATTCCATGTTTCCAGTCTGAAATAAACATTGACCACTAGATGGTGACAGAGACAAGGATCCGCAGAGATGCCAAACCACCTCTGCTGATGTTGCATGAATTTGTTGACTGGTGTGTCATGCCAGTGGCGCCAGCGTGCCTCTGTCTCATCTCACCACCAGCATGATGAGTAATATCAAGCTCTGCATCGTCCACCGTGACCATCAGGGTGGTTTTTAGTGCTCGATACTCTTTTCTTCCTGTTTTTCCTGCAGAATGCTGGTGACCCAGCTGTATTTGACCAACGTCTGTGCTCATTGGACAAGAGCAATGATGGAGAGCTCAACTTCCTAGCGTTCTGGCAGCTGATTGGGGCATCTTGCAGGGAAACATGGAGGGTTTTCAGCCAATGGTGTGTCCCCAGATGCTCTTTTACGGTTTTACATGTGTCACTGACTTGTCTGTGTGCCATACAGCTTGCAAAAAAATAGGGAAATCAGCCAAATGGAAAACACCCTAAAGTCTTTTTCAGCTCCATAACACTGTGTTTTTATCAGTGGGCTGCCTTTTCTTTTTCACCCTGTTCCCTCAGTAACTGCTGCCAAACTGGCACTCACTCTGTCACTGAATACTATTGAACGATTTCAGCAGTTTGAAAACCAGTCCAGGCTGTTAGCTATCACTCACACACTCATACATTCCCAGCTGCTTGTGCTTACAGGTCTGCAAGGGTGTTGTAGAGTGGGAATTGCACTTTCTGGGAGCTGACAATGTGTGTATAAGCATTATGTGTTCTTGGCTTGAACACGCCTGTGTTTGTCGTCTCTCTCCAGGACACAAACCCAGTTGTGGTGTTGGCACAGCTGGATTTAAGGCTGGAAAATAAAATCTAAATGAAATTAAAAAAAAAAAAATGTTCCTCTTGCCTCCCATGTCTTCATTTGTGAATTTGTTCACTGTGGATTCCCTTCTTGTTTTCCCTGTGCACAAGTGAGTGAAGTTCCAGGGTGTGGCTTTTGAATACATCTGTCTTTTGGGAAAGCTCTGAACACGCACACTAAGACATGTTGAAAGTATGTGTCAGTAGGAAAATCAGAAGACTTGCATGTGCTCATATAAAACAGAGGAAAAAGGTGTAAAGATTGAAACCACACTGTGTGTTCTCCTGTAGCTTTGTGAGGGGAAATGCTGCTGAAAAGCGCTGTTGTTGCTCAAGCTGCTCCTCTTTCCACATTCCTTCTCTCTCAGGCACACGCCCTATGACAATGAAAAAAAAGGAGAGAGAGAGAGCTGGCTGGAGTGCGAAGTTAAATCACGGAAAAGATATGTGTTGCTGCTTAATCCAGCCCAGGACTGAAGAGGAGGATCACTGAGAGAGAAGGAGAACACAAACTCATTCGTCTTTTGTTCCCTGACATAACGGTGAGTCCGCTTTATTTCCATTTTCTCCTCTCCCCTCTCTTTCTGTGGTGACTGTGTGTCTTTACTTCGTCTGTAATGTTTTCATAATGAGTCCAAACTGCTTCAAAGTTACATTTTTAGCTCATTTCCTCCAGCGTGTCATCAATGTTGTACCATCTGGGAGCGTCTCTCTCTATTGTCATTGCCCAGCTTGGTGGACACAGGGATCGGGTTCCTCTTGGTAATCTAACTCCAATCCTGTTACACTTCCAGAGAAACCGGAGGCTCGAGTAACGTTGACTTATTTATTTGTTTTGTGTCACTCCTGCCTCTGGCCGCTCTACAAATTGTCAGGATTAGTTCGGGCTAAATGTAAATGTGGGACAAACCCCGCCGTGACAGCTCTGGTTTTACGCACGACGCGGACTGGCCCTGGTCACGGGACAGTACGCACCGCCGAGGCCGGGCCGAGCCGTTACCACCCCGGGAATCAGTCACCATGCTGCGGGGCTGCTGTGGTTTAGTCACCGCGGTCTTATGTAGGATTACCATTGTGAATGATTCACGTTAAAATGAGACAGGAGTGGCTTCATCCTGATGCGCATCATGACGCGCAGGGGAAGCAGCCACCTGGTCACAGACGGGTAAGAAGAAGGAAGTGAGTCAGTTCCACCTGAAGCAAACAACACGAGTGGATCTGATCGATGATCTGATCACTGATCGATACTCGTCCGCATAAGGACCCATGGTGGTCTATGGTCGTTAAGAGTGAGGTGTCAGTCCCTGCTCCAACGTTTTCTGGCACTTTGCGCCAGCTCTGTGGGTGGTGACCTCACCTGACATGAGCAAACTGGTTTGCACGATCCCACTCATCCTCATGTGCGTGTGCTCTTGAGCAAGACACTGAGCCTGAATTGTAATTCTGACTTGTACGGTGGCCCAGAGAGCTCAACAGATTAATGCTCGCAAATAGATAAAAGCAAATGAAGAAACAACTTCATCAGTAGGAAGTTCTGCAAAAAGTCACAACACAAGCAAACTCAGAAAACATCATCAATATGACGACGCACGTGCTGCAAAAAAAGTCTCAACACATGCAAATGCAGAAATGCATCCCAAATAGAATTTTTTCCTGGAATCCAAAAGAAAAAAACGTGACTTTATTGAAGTCTGTGACTCGTCATTGGTGATGGAACTGAACATAGATTCACTGTATGAATGATTTAATGTAACATATCTGAGAGATGTGCAAATAGGATTAGGGAAATAAAAAATAACTGAAGGATTTTCAAGCAGAATATTGAACCTCTGGGTCACAATTCAAACACCAATGACGCACAATATTGCACATATTCATTATTAACTACTATAACTATTAACTGTTTAACCAGATAATTGGGATTGTAAATGTATGCAGAGGAAATACAACCCCCCCTTAAAATCCATAAATTGTTCCACACCAAAGTCTAATGGGTTCTTCTTTGGGTCAAGCCTCACACCACTTTTTGTGTAAACCTGCTAATTAACTAACAAACACAAAGGAACTTTAGGAGATATAGAGAGCTATAGAGAAATCTATCACCTTATAAATTCAAATCTTGAAAGAACCAGAATCCATCCATCCATGCACCCTTTATGAGCTATACTGTTTATCCTGTGGGTGGGGCTGGAGTCAATAGAAACCGAATCCTTAAGCAGCTTCCCTAATTTGATATTGCTCAACCTTTTCACCATATTGTCATGAATTATCAAAATTCGAAACCAGCTAGAGCAGCAGTTTCCAGTTCCGGTCATAATAACATCAAAGCCTCGCTCTGTACTTAGAACTGCACTAAAAAATGTGTTGAAAAAAAATGGTTAAAACTATCACTCTTCTGGGTCATCTTGTGACAATGGGTCATATTTATTTTAATATGTCCGGAGGCAAAAAGACAGGAAGCCACAAAGTGAGCATTTGTTTGGTGCAAAACTTTTAAAATGCCACACATGCAAATTGGACACAAGCTTTCACCACACTTCAGTCATTACGATCGCAATCACCACTCTATCTGAGTGCTGTGAGGCTGCAGGAGAACTTCATGTGTCCTTGGTGCACACTCGCTGTGAGGCCGCCTCCTGCTCTTATCACACAAACACATGCTTCATTCTGCCCCATGTGTAATTCTGAGGCCTGATGTCTCCAGTTCTGACCAAAGGCGTCCTGGTTTCATGTTTATCTCATTAAACTAGAAAGAGACTCTCATGGATGGTGCAGGCCTGTCAGACATTTTGATGTATAGCCTGTACACACACACACACACACACACACACACATACACACACACACACACACACACACACTGGTCTGCCTGCTCCTCTGCTGCTGTTTGTCTTGTAGAGGATGTTTGGAAGGTGCTGGGGCAATTATAGTAACCTATTAAATAATGATGAACAGCATGCAGATGACAGATGCTCACTTCATTGTAGGAAAGTGTGTGTGTCTGCTTGTGTCTGCTTGTGTCTGTGTGTCTGTGTGTGCGTGTGTGTGCGTGTGTGCGTGTGTGCGTGCTGGCATGGCAGGGAGACATGAAACAGAATCCAGGGTTTGGGTGCCTGCTCTCACTCACCCAGTAATTAGGTTAATGCAACAGAAGTCCTAATTTGTGTTGGCCTTTTTAGATATGTGTGTGTCTTTCTATCTGTATGTTTGTATGTGTGTGTCACATTGTGTGAGCATTGAGGCGTGACATCTGTGTCAGATGGAAGACTTACCAGCTTCTACAGTTACCCCCAGCGACATCACCTCAGGCCCCCATCACCATCATCATTAGCCGTGCTGTGGATACCTTGTGGTAGTTTCCAATACATGCTGGAAATCCTGCAGCAAGCTCTCACCCCTCACTGATACTTATCAACTCAACTCAAGTATCTGCAGCATTTATTCCAGTCTTTTTTAGAGCAGTTGATTGAACAGAGAGCTAAAGGAGCAGAAACCTACATACCCCTCTGTTAGCTGAGTTATGTGCAATTAGGTTTTCAACACTGTCTCTAAGCATCACATTCTCCATGTCTCAGGTCTATACGAACAAATAAACATCTGTACTACACAAGGATCTTCATAGTTTCTGCAGCTATTACACACGGAAGCAACAGTTGTTATTGAAATACTAGAACTGTTTCGATCTGCACCAGACACTCTTAAGTATCACTCCCCGAATGTCTGATTTCATGAAATCAACAAAAACATTGAAAAACGCCCGGTCTCACAACGTTAAAGAAAATAAATCCTGGATCCTCACCGGAAATTTGATGGGGTTTTTACTTGGGCCACGCCCCGACCCTCCACAAACATTTCATAGAAATCAATTGAGTAGTTTTTGTGTAATCCTTTTAAATAAACAAACACTGATGAAAACATAACCTCGTCTGGAGGAGTTAATAAAATATATGTCTTATACAGGGATGTTAATAATTCACTGCTTCTGCAGCTGTTACACACAAAATCAACAGTTTCTATCAAAATTATCAATAGTATACTTTATGTTTCAAATACTTAGCATGTCCCTGGTTAATAAAATACACAAGCCCCACACAGCGTATACTATATTTCAAATGTATTCAAGAAATACTATAGACCAATCTTCATAGTAAAACGTTTAAATGGTAAATGGTTTGTATTTATATAAGATGAAGAGGAGTTTGGGCAGTTAGTCGCTGCCAGTGAAATACCACAAACTAATGTTGCTAGGTTTTAGTTTTTTCTGTTTCTGATCTGTTCCCAGATCAGTTTTTTTTCCAGCATCAGCAATTAGTTTTAATTTGTTGCAGATGAATGTCACAGTCAGTTAAATTTGACATGGAGAGAGCATTAGTGCATCGCTTCATGACGCAATATATTCCACAGCAGATTTTAGTCATAGCGAAAGCACAGGTGTTACTGCTAACATTAACAATGGCCAGCATGTACGACGGCAGCACACTGAGACAGAAGAGGTCAATGGAATCCAGCCATTATCAAGCATTTTTACTGCGACATTTCAAAATGTTCACTGTGAAGGCCTTTTAATGTTAATCAACAGTGTGTATACCGACGTTTAGTCACTTCTTTAGTGTTTGACAAACTGATAAGGTGCATGGAATCAGGATGTGGCTATATGACACCTGATGAAAGCATAGATGTTGTTCCTGTGCATCCAGCGTGTCCAGCAGTGAATGATATGAATCAAAACTTCAATCTGCCTCAGGTCAGTTCAGACGAAGACGTTGCTTCAGAAGGCTCGAAGATTCTCTCAGTCACAGCAGCGTTAGATGTTTGAGCCCCGACTAGTTTAACGTAATATTTCTCAGCTGAAGTGGCGCCTGCGTCATGTTTTTCAGCTCATACACAGCACAGTGTGTAGTGTACTGCAGGCAGACGGACAGCAGGCAGCAACTTGAGCCTGCAGCCTCCCTCAGGCTTGTGGGGATCAGATGTCCACCGTCAGAGATCACAGCTCCCATTGTGTTTACCTCAGAGACTCCCCTCCTCTTCATCCTCCCAGTGCTCCCTCTCTCTCGCTCTGTTTACCTCAGAGAGCCTCCAGCCCCCCCTTCTGCTCCTCTTCCTCTACGCTGACATCACCTGTCTGTCTCACCTTTCTGACATGTTTGTGTTCAGAGGACAGATCCAAACATATCCAGTTCAAACACACTTTCATCATGTGGTCTCACTAACAACGAAAAATGAAATGTTTTATCGACATTGCTCATCATTTGTAGATTAAAATAATAACTCAGATTATTTTACTTTTTAATCGCTGTATTAACTCTCAACCCTTATAACAGTATTCTTTAAATGTAATCATTCAATTTCCTGTCAATATTTCATATTACTACTAATATTACTATTTTCACCATACAAAGCATTGTAAATGAGATGGAATGTTTTAATCTTACTAGTACTCAGTTAAACTATAGTACATTATATGATGATTGCATATAATACATTGAGAATAATCCCTAATCTTAATCATTCAGCTGTGCATAAGCATTCCAAGGTTATTATGCACATCTCTCTGTTATGCATTGCAAACAAACGATGCACTAAATAACTGAAGGAAGCCGTTTATCCACCCGGAGACCAATGTAAATACATTTTCCGGCAAATAAACTTCATCAGAACTTCTGTTGTTAAAAAGGATTGTAATTACCAAGCTAACAGCACAATGTCTGAGTGTCTGAGATACGACCATATCTCAATTCTCCTCTCCACTTTTTGTCCTTGCCTCTCACACTCTAGATATGGAGTCTGCAATTAAGACATTGGTGACCACTTTTATCACTTCTGCCAAGGGTAAGGAAAACCTAGACGGCAAATCATTCCAGAAGATGGTGAGGTCACAGCTCGGCTCCATCATGGAGGTAAGGACCTGCAGGTTTTTTTTCCTGCAGACTTTTTGAAACAAATGATCCAAGAAAGAGTTTTTACTATGCAATAATTCCTGTTTGTGTGTGTCTTGTTCAGGACACAGGCAGCACCTCTGCCGTTAAGGAGATGCAGAATGGACTGGACGAAAACAGCGATGGGAAGGTCAGCTTCCAGGAATACCTCACGCTGATTGGCTACGTTGCCAACAGCCTCAGTCAGCGCCAGTGTGGATCCCCCACGGACGCATCGTAGATGCTTGTGAAGCCGCTGTGTTCGATGGATTTGCAAATGATCCGCCTTTGCTCTCTCTTTTCTGCACCTTTTCCGTATCTTTTCTCCATTTGAATGTTCCAGCAACCATCCAGTAAACTTGTTCACAACAGTCCATAATCATCTTAACTTACTTAAATCTAAGTGAATCTAAGTAAATCTTAAGTTGTGTAACGCTCTGAACTTGAATGTCTGTCCAAGTCTATTTCTTCAGTTACATCATACTGATCTCTTCTGTCAAGGATACATTGAAGGACTCTGAGCTAGACGTGTAATTTTCATACCAGTTACACACAGGATTTCGACCATATTTTCAAAAATAAAAGCTTTATATTAAAACCACATTGTGTGTGCGTTTTCATTAGCATTTCATCAAAGAGCAACCTATTAAACCTATGGAAACCAAACACAAATGTATGCATGCAGTGGTTTTCCTGACATGGCTTGACAATGACCCACAGGCACAGCTGATACCTGATGATACCTGCTCCTTAGCTGCCAGCAACACTTGCTAAATTTAGCCGTGACAGTCAAACTCAGCAGCTTTTAGATGCACCAACCAATGAAACCAGATCCTGACAGTATACGCTTCCCATTGTGTACCATCCTCCACTCTGCAACACTATACATACGTATAGACATATGGTGCATTCAAGTGTGCATACAACACTGTGCTCCCCCACTCACAGACACAACACACTGCAGCAACAAGAGGATGCTCTTATAGAGTAGATGGCAGATTCGAACATGCGTTTCAGGACATCCTGCAGCGACAGTGTTACTGCTTTAATGTTGGTCATGTTTGGTTTATAATTACGACCCTAGAGATCATTCAAGTGAACATAATTGTGTGTGTTCCTGCCATTGCTGTTGCTTTTCATTTTCTCTTCATGCCCTTTGGTTTTCACTGTATCCATTATATCGCTTTAAGTCTGATGGATAAATGACATGAAATGTTTGCTCATCCAAATGCATTTGTGGTCTGAAGTCATGTGTGTTGTGCATCCATGCTGCATGTTTTAAGGTATTTGAGAAAGTGTACCTGTGTGTGTGTGTGTGTGTGTGTGTGTCACCTTGAGTGAACATGTATGTTATTGTAAAGTCTTTGTATTAG
The DNA here is from genome assembly GCF_024713975.1 of Paralichthys olivaceus. Taxonomy (NCBI): domain Eukaryota; kingdom Metazoa; phylum Chordata; class Actinopteri; order Pleuronectiformes; family Paralichthyidae; genus Paralichthys; species Paralichthys olivaceus. The sequence goes on from NC_091105.1 coordinate 10,223,983, forward strand.
GATTTTTCTGCATGGCTGCAAGGTGTGATGGCTCCATTCATCGCAGCAACAATAATCCTTCGGATACTGTATCAGACATGACCCGCCTCTCCTCCAATAAACATCTCACCCCAGCACTCACATACCCTCTGTGCTGATTAAAATCAGAAACATTGGGAGAGCTGTCAATGTTGCTGATCTTTGTCTCTGTACAGTATTTATTTTGGCACTCCCTTAGAGCCGTACCTTTGACATCAAGTCATAAAAATGGTTGCACAACATCATAGCAGGATAATCCGCTGTCATAATAGAAAGCTGTCAAGTAAATTATATGTCATTGTCACTGCACTGCAGCTCAATATGCTGCTGGTTGAGTGAGATTAAATCAACAATGTATGAAGTTAGAGACTCAGTCTTTCTGCCTGAACTGGTGATTCACACCCAGTAGCTGTTGAGAGATTTAACTTCCACACAAGGGAACATCTGAGAATAAGAAGAGGTTTACTGATGGCGCCAAAGATTGTGTTGTGTCTTGTGGTCAAATTAAGGCCACATCAATTTACCTAATGTCTTGCTGTAGTTACAGTACTATTAGTGCCATCTGTCAGTATGTGCGAGGAGGGGGGGGTCCTCACCTGTGTCCGCTCATAGGTGTCTGATGAGTAAATGGAGAAGGAGCAGAGGGGTGGGGGTGGGAAGGAGCAGAAGAGTGTCAGGTGGAAGGAGGGAGATGGGACGAAGGGAGAGGTAGGATGGGTGGAGTGAGGGGTGTATTTAAGACGTTGTCCCCCTCATGCTCCTCATCATCTCCATCACCTTCTCTCACTGCACCTGACCCGCTGGCCAGCACTCGTCCTCCTCCTGTCAGGTAAGAAACTCAGATAGAAGGATGCAGAAAACAGAACGCAGGACTTTTGTCAGTGCATGTTTGAGTTAACATAGAGTCTTAACAGGGCCACTGGTGCATAATGTTTATCCTGTAGGTGGACTGTGTGTAAGACAGGAACTTCTGGAACATTAAATAATCTTGTTGTCTGGACAACTGCATGAAAAAAGCTTAGCAAAAAATGTATTTCTGGTAGTTTTTCTTCTCTGCTGCTCATTCATGTCAATTTGGAACACGTGACTGACAGTTAGGAACAGTCGACACAGTTCAGAGGCGATGTAGGTGGAGGAAAGTAAAAGACTTACACCTGTCTCCGGTCTTTTCTACCATCCAGCGGAGCTAAAGTAAAAGCCAGATCAGGTTGCTCTGTGTGTCATGGTTACATCTCCTCCACTGGTTCAACTGCCATACCAGCTTAGAGTTTCACTCTTATCAGCTGGCTCACATGTCCGGCCTCTGACTCCCAGAGGTTCTCTTCTCTGGGACAAAGCAGCAAAACAGATGGAGGATCTGTCTATCTCTAGAGCAATCTTATCAGGACTAGTGGCACGGAGGAAACACTCCTGATGAGGAAAAATGTTAGAGCAAACTTGACTCCGGGGCTGTGCAGGGAACTCTGACTCTGCCAAATACCTCAACTGTCACTCGATAGATTATTTAGACACCATATGTTGGAGGCTGCTTGTTTTTCCTCATGCCTTATCTATCTGTCACTCCGTCTTGCTCGATTTTCTTAGAGAAAAAATAGTGTGTGCATGCATTTGTTTACGCCAAAGAGCATTAAATCTGCATTGATTCACAGCAGACTTGTCCTCGATGCTTGAGAGAGCAGAGTTTGCAATGACGTGGACCGCTCACGTCTTCTCCTCATCCCTTCTTTCTCTTCTCTCCGTCTCCAGAATGTCTTTGCCCAACTCAGAGAACGCCTCCACCCTGGAGAACGCCATGCAGCTCATGATCCAGACTTTCCATAAGTACTCTGGAAACGAGGGTGACAAATATACACTGAGCAGGACTGAGCTCAAAGAGATGCTTAATTCAGAGCTTGGCAACTACCTGGGGGTAAGGAGCGTGCATGTGCAGGCGTAAGAATGCAAAATGCATCACAGGCTTCATAGATACGACCTGATTTCTATTTTATACCCTCCCCCCTGCAGAATGCCCAAGATAAGGAGGCAGTGGATAAGGTTATGGGAGACCTGGATTCCAACAACGACGGGGAGGTCGACTTCACCGAGTTCATCATACTGGTCGGAGCCCTCACCGTAGCCTGCAATGACTTCTTCCTGGACTACAATGAAAAGCAAGAGAAGAAGTGAACGCCCTCGGCATGGAGACGCCCACTCTGCAAACCTGCAAGGTCCAGGGAGAAAACAGTTTGGACTGGAGAGGGGGAACATCCTGTCATGGAAGTCACATGCCACAAATACACACACACAAACACACGCACACACTAACACATACACTAACACACAACCACATGCACACACACTGTGGGTGTTTGTGTATTTGTCTGCTTTTACCCATCAATCCATTAAAAGCTGTATCATTTGCAATGTGAAAACCTGGAGAGTTTAAGTTTGTTTCAGCACCTGTCATTGTTGAACACGTGAATCTCTTTTTCTCTTCATGTCATTTTGTAACACATTCCTCCCTGGAAAGAATAAATGGGACCTTTTCCCAAACAACACCATGTGGGTTGTACTTTATTACAGCAGGGACACATGACGGGCACCAGGTGGCAGCAAGTGGCAGCAAGTGGCCCTCGTTCGAATCTCGCAGTTGTGATTATTCCACTAACTATGGATTGAAAATAGATTTTTGTTACAATCACTGGCAATATATCAATGTAATAATACTAATGAAGTGCGTATTAGCATATTAGTGGCCCTTTGCATTCAAAGAATTTCCAATTTTACAAGAACAGGTAGTTTTCCTGTTTTCACAGCAGAATAATCAGAGCGTAGAGTGACCTTGTCTGGGTTGTACACCCATGATTGTTCAAAAGCTGTGCTTCCTAAAAGAAAAAAAGCACTACGTGAGTGTGGGCATGTGTGTGTGTGAGTGAGTGAGCGAGTGTATAAAAAGGAAGCTGCCAGCCTCAATATTAGAAAGACAGGAAATGTTTCTTTCTTTCAGGCTATCCTGTGGTGTGATTAATGGGAAGTTAGGGTACTACAGTAATTTATGGACTATAGGTTGTGCGTGTGAGTTTATCGTCTGGGTATTTGTCATGTTGTGAGGACGTAAATCTTTTAACACAGCCACATTATGGGGACAAAAATCAAGAGACCACATAATGAAGACATGATTTAAGGTTACGTTAAGGTTAGGTTCAGGTAAGAGCAGGGGTTAAATGTGGTGGAGTTAGTCAATAGTGTTTGGGTCTACTAACCCTAAGTTGACAGGAAATCAATGTAAGTCAATATGATGTCCTCTGAAGTCATGGAGCTATGATGTGTGTGTGTGTGTGTGTGTGTGTGTGTGTGTGTGTGTGTGTGTGAGAGAGAGAGAGAGAGAGAAAGTAAAAACACGCAGCACAGGCCCATACTTTTGTTAATCTGAACCTACAACCTTTATTGGACCGGTTAAGTTGTGCACAGGAGCAGATTTGACAGTCAGGAAGGAGAAGGTGAGAGATGAGGGGCGAGGATATACTGAGAGAGAGGAAGTGAGAGGAAAGGAAGGACAGAGTGGAGAGGTTAGAGGGAGAGGACAGCAGCACTTTGTCCGTGTGGAGCCGTGCGGCCTACAGTTTTCACAGGTCTCTGATAGGCTTTTCACACTTGTTTGGGATCTGTATGCCCCCCCCCCCTCTGAGTAATACCATCCTCCAGAGACAGAGAGAGAGATAAAAACACAGCTCCCAGTCCAGTGTTGAGCTGAGCTGCAGACATGGCAGCTGTAAAAAGCGGGGGGGAACTCACAGCGAGTGACAGTGAGGATTAGACAGCATTTATTTTTTTTCTTCAGATATTTATAGTGGCTTTCATATGCAGTAACAACAACACCAACAGTCCTTTGTCTCTGCCGATCCTGCTTTAACTCACTACCTGGATTGTGCTTGTTGTGGTCAGATTATCCATTTTTCCCCCAGGTCCGTTAATCCTCAACTGCAGCGTCGTTAGGAAGTCAAACACGTTTTTAACTTATTGCCTGGTATGATTGCTTCAGTGATGGAAGCGCTGTCATTCCTGTCTTGCCCGTTGAATCAACCCCCCCCCCCAGTCCCTGCGTGTTGGAAAAATAACCTTTTGGAACATAGCGGACATGAGGAAAATAAGCCGCTCCACGATAAAAAAATCAAAACTGCCCAAATGAAAAAGTTAATTAGAGAACGTAGGTTTTTCAAATGGGGCTAAATGTCAGAAATGTGTTTGTGGAAGACCAGATAAAGAGGGAGAGGACTGGAGGGAGGTTGTCAGACATTAATAGAAAGGGTGGGTGGGGGGGGGGCAACACAGTATGCTCTCCTGAACATTGTATCTGAGAGATATGATAATGGATTAGAGTACAGGGGCACGCATACATGTAAACATATGCTCTTCACATTACATACATGAACAGAATCCACTGCAGAAATAGATACACCAGAGATGGAGAGGAGAGGAGAGGAGAGAAACAAAGAAAGGAAGAACAAGTGAGACACTGTCTTACTCTGATCTGATAATCACAGCAACGACAGGCAATAAGCAGTTGTGAAATTACATACTAATACACATAATAGCTTCATTTCCATGTTCTCCATGCTTCCACCAATATATTTTAATTTACATTAAACATTTTTCCAACACTGATCTTTGCCTCAGAGCTCTAAATACTCCATCTTGGAGAAATCATATTCCACTGACCGTCCTATAGGAAGTCCTGTCCACCATCTTAGCTCAGATTGCCCAAACTGTGCAGGACTGTGCACGGCCGTTCTCTACTTACTTTGCATAACTCTCGAAGCATAAAAACTGTCCATGCATGATTTATTTTTCTTTATCCCTTTGACCTTCATCACATAATACGTCCTGACTCTTGTATGCATTTTCCTTTGCAATCTGTTGCTTGTACACATATTGTGTGAGTGTGTGTGCCACGGGCTGTGTAGTACAGTTTATATCACATTCTTGTTATAGCTATACAATCATACAACACACCGTAGCCTCTCTATCAGCACTAGACCCTGGTATGAGCTAACACAGAGAAATCTTGATAATATATAGTCAATGCTTTACTGTGGTAGGCTGCTATGCTATGATAAAATATATTGAGTTCACTGGCGTAGTGGATTTCTGGAAAAGAAACTTAATGCACAAGAACCTTGATATGAACCTTCCTTCCCTTTCTGATTAGCCCACACTGACATCGGTCTATTCTGTGGATGAGAAATGTCATAGTTTGAGGAGGGCACGTTGTCGTTTGTCAATTAAGAAGTCAGCAGCAGGCAGAAAAGTGTTGATTGGCTGGCGTGAGGTTTCTTAGCATCCTCGCTCCCTGACTGGCTGAAGAGGAGAGCTGGGAGGGATGTTTCCACCAGAAAGGGGAGGTCAGTCCGTCAAACATCTGGACAAAACACTGCAGGTGTATGATGGCCTTCTCCTTAGTTCTTCATACAAGAAAAATCAGTTGTTCATTGCAAAAATTTTTACTATATAAAGGTAATGGGCGTGATTGCTGTTCAGTTCCACTTCTGGTTCCGGTTCCATAGATACAACAAAATAAAAACCCGAGACCTGCTTCCCCCTCCCATCCCCGCCTCTGGCCCTCTGCTGTTCTGCTATGCTGATTGGTCGGGGGAAGCTGTCCGTCAGCGTGTTCGTGGCTGGGGAGAGGGGATGGTCAGCCCGGCGTGCTGGTGATGGTCTTGGCTGTGTAATTCTGGAAGAGCGGCTGCAGGAACATTCCCATTGTTCCGAACACGCACACGAAGATGAAGATCCACAGGAAGAGGCGGTCGATCACCATGGCGACGTACTTCCAGTCCTCGCTCACCTGTGGATGGAAAAGGGGGGATGAGGGGGTGGGGTGGTGGTGGAGAGAAATATTAAGGTGAGCTGAATCACACCCTCCCCACATCCTCTCATCATTGTATCACTTTATGTATGCAGGGGGGTTAATAGAGGTGAAGGGTTAATGTGAGCGGAGACTTGTTCTGCCACAAAGCACTGATGAGGTCCAGCAGGAGTCAAGGAGGGGGAGAAGGACATGGGAGACAAGAGAGAGTGATGGAGGGCAGAGAATCAGAGGGTGCGCTGACATTGTAACCCCGGAGATGATGACTTGGGGAGGAGGGGAGGCGAGAGGGATGGGGTGGGCTGAGGCAGGAGAGGAGAGGGAGGATTTTCAAAACAGTCGGCATGGAGATGGGATGGTAACTATGGCGATGATGGACAGAATTACAGAGGATTGTTAATTCCCATGTCGGTTTCTTTCACTCCGAGAGAGTCTCCTAAGATGCCTTGGGGGGGAACGATAAAAAATGCCACCCTCGCCCCACCGCCGTCTTGTCTCCTCCGTTCTGGCGCTTTCCCACTTGTACTCCTTCTCCATGCACACGTCAGGCCACTGCTATAATTGCATGTCTGCGTTGAATATTTAGAGGGGGCTACGATTACGTCACCAGATCTGTCTCCTCTGCTTATGCTCTGGCGTAGTCCCCCATGCGTTTCAAATGGCAGCGCTAAACGGCACGGCTGCGAGGCTCTATCATCACTATAACATGATATGGCACTGAGAGAGGACAGATCCGCGCTGCTCAGAGACGCCTTTTTACGGCTACCAACATATTCCCATGAAAGCAGGTGATTTGTGATGTGTTGTTATCCATATAGAGACAAGATTATATTTTATCGTGGTATGAAGAAGGTGACACACAGGCAGCCTCATTTTACCACCAAATCTTGTTGCCGATACATTGGTCTCAAATTGAAAAGCAGTAAACTGCAGCAATGAAAGATTTACCAGCAGCATCAGCAGCATGTATCTTTTACTTTGTCTGTGTCGTTTTCTGTTTAGTTATTTAAACCTACATTTGTGAATTGTCTTTTATCTTCAGATGACAAATTCTCTATTATGACACCAGTTTGTGTCTTTGTCTCAAGTATGTTCGTCAACTTTTTTGTGTTTTGTTATTGTCAACAGCTGACTGCAACCGGAAGCGACGCTGATCAGAGCTGTGAGAGTGAAGGGAAAACAGTCGAGTAGGAGGCCGAAACCAAAACAATGAGCTTAAATAAGGATTCTTTGTTTAAGGTAGCAAATCAATTAAGTCAAGTTGAGGGGAACTGCAGAGTTGGGTGACACAGGCTATGACTATAACATCTAGAGCTCGACCGATATGGATTCTTGGGGTCAATGTCAATCAGCGTTGCCAGATGGGAAATGTTGAAGAATCGTACCAGAAGCTTTAATTTATCGTATTTTGAGGAAAATGATTGTACGTGGCCAGAGTAGGGATGGAACGCTCAATACAGCGGCTTTGAAGCTGTGTCAATATTCTGAAGCACAGTTGTTTTTCCATCACGTGACTATGGTTAAGTGAGGCTTTGATGCATCACACTGTGGGTATGAGCTATGGATATGATTCTTGAAAGTCAATGAGTACTCAAACTTTTCTTGCAAGTCAGCAAATCATTGCATAAGATTATAAAGCAAACTATAGTAGGTTTCATGTGATTGAACAGATGCTGGAGACAGCCTAGCCAAATCTAGCCAAATTTTAAGATTTTTGAACTTTAGCAAGTACATATATCCATATTTGTATATACATTGGGTTCTGATAATGAGGTATTATTATACATATTACTGTAACCTCTGAAAAGAATCCAGCTATAAACCTGATTTACACTTCACAACATGTTTTTATGTGATTTACTCTTGATATATTGTTATTGTATCAGTCTGGTTGTTATTGTATTGGTCAGTCTCTGATAAGGAGCAACAGAGATTGGTACACTAATGTTGTAAATGGTATTCCAGAGTAAAAATACAGTGACACTCACACTTTGATCATCATCTTCACTCTTCATGTGGTTAGCGATGAAGCGAACTCCTTCCACGGCCTCCTCAAACCCAGGACAGGCCTGAGCCAACAGGGCCTGAGTCAGAGCAGGACCTCCTCCTGCTTGTTGGCCCCGGGGCAGGTTTCCAGACCCCCCTTCCCTGCCCTCCCTCACCCTATTCAGACCATCCATGGATCCACCGCCTGCACCTCCCAGTTCCCCACCAAACTGTTTAACAGACGCTCGGTTCACGTAGCAGGTACAAGGGTCACTGTCTTCTTTGCTGAATACCCCTGTGGTGGTTCCCCCTCCGCTCCCGCCACCACCACCCAGCCCGAGACCCACCATCAGGGCCCCTGCCTCCCCGCTGCGCCCACCCTCTTTCTGCTCCTGGGCCCTCCTTCTTTGGCGCAGCCGCTGGCGCTCGCAGCTGTTCCTTGGCTGGCGCATAAAGAGCAGGGCAGGAAGCTTGTTGAGGAACACCAGTTTAACCCAAGGTGGCATAGTGTGTGTGGTGGGCGAGCGGTGGTGCACATTTAGTACACACACACTGGTGACGATAGAGAAGGTGACTAAGACCATGGTGAACATCAGGTACTTCCCCACCAGAGGGACGTCCAGTGAAGTGGGTGGGACGATCTTGGAGATCAGCAGCAGGAACACAGTGAGTGCCAGCAGCACTGAGATGCAGAGCGTCATCTTCTCTCCACAGTCTGATGGCAGGTAGAAGACCAGGATGGCCAGCGAGGTGATGAGGACACATGGGATGATGAGGTTGATGGTGTAAAAAAGAGGCTTCCTGCGAATGATGAAGTCATAAGTTATGTCCACGTAGGTGGGGTCAGCCGGGTTCTCGTTCCGCCTGCCTGGCAGGGCAATGATGTCCCACTCCCCGCTGGGCGTGAAGTCATCCATGCTAGCCACATCAGCGCGGAGCACCAAATCGATCTCGGTGCGGTCATAGGTCCAGGAGCGGAAGCGCAATGTGCAGTTCTGCTGGTCGAAGGGGAAGTGCTTGACCTCGATCTTACAGGCTGACTTATAGATGGCCGGGGGCAACCAGAAGATGCTGCCATCGTAGGAGACCACGGCGTTAGAGTAGAACGACACCTCGTACACACCGTCGGCACTGAGAGACAGGTTGAGAGAGATAGAGAGGAGACAAACATAGAGAGGAGTCACACAGAAACATTTAGTCTTTAATTATTCAACAATTTGGTTCGCATAAATTATAATGAGAGGCCAAGTTTCCCCGGAGTCTTATGATCTGTGACACATCCCGTTATGCAATACATACTCATTCCAGAGCAGGACACAGACAAACAGACAAACACATAAACGCAGATACAGAGGCTGAGACGGTTTGGTCACAGACACCTGCTCATACAAACATGAGGAAGGAGGAAGATCAAATGATCACTCAGTCTAGACAGGAAACATGGCTCCCAGGTCAGAGTGGGCTGAGTCAAACAGCTCAAATTAGACACTTCAAATTAAAGCCTGCTGACGACATTAACTTCATTGATTGAACTTAAAATGCTGTCTGGAAAACTACTTGATTATGACTGATGGTTTAATGTAGGATATGACAAATGTAAGAGGATTATTTGTATTTTCTGCTTGTATTGACACATTTGTTCATTCTAAGAAACACAAACTTTCCTGCAAATGTAGTTGTAAAACAGGCTCTGTTGCTGCCATACAGAGATAATCCTCCTGTTGAAGTGACTGACAGGAGTCCAACGCAACGGAGAGGGAGGACAGCGAGTCGAACTGGGGTACATGGGATTAACAGGATAATTTTATCCACAGTGAGGCAGGTCAGAGATCTTTTAATCTTTACTGAAGTAAAGGCTGAGGCGGGGAAAGAGGAGAAGGGCCAGAGAGATCACTGTGCTCTGATGAGCAGCTTCACATACAGCAGACTGATTCTCAGTTTCCATTACACTAAGACAATTGTCCTGTAACAATCTTAACCCTCTCTGACATACAATGAAGTTGTAATTAAAAACAGGTCATGTTTCTGTTCTACGAAGATATTTGTGTTATGCAACACATTGCAGTGAAATACAGTGCATTTAATATAAAGTTTGTCAGTTGACATATTTAGATTTAGATCATATGCATGACAATGGGAATGTATGTGGTAGTGGCCCCAGGACTGAGCCTTGTGGAACTCTATGACGACTTAAACCAGCACAGTGGTGTTTATCCCTACATGTCGTTCCTGTGTCTGTGAATCTTGTGATCTATGGTATGAAACGCAGCACTTCAATCCAGCAGGATGAGTACAGAGTCCATTGCAGTAGTGAATGAATACATTCAACTTGTACTGTAAAGCTCTTTGAGGAATCGATAACACTGGAAAAACCCTGAGCCTCTGCTGTAGTTATCTGCCTGTAATCAACACAACTCATTTTACACTCACTTCTAATGTGTTTGAATGTGTGACTATATGTGCAAGTTCCCTAAATCCATCATGCATGCATTTACTTTATTCGCATGCATGTGCTGTACATTTATATGCGCCAACCTGGTGTGCAGTGCAGATGACTCCATCATTCTCTCATGAGAGCTGCAAACACTGTGCAGTAATGTGGCATGAGTGATGTGAGCAGTGGTCATATTCAGTCATGTGTGGCAGGCCTGGACATATCACACTTATACAGACATAAGCACCGGGTAGTGATCTTTAAAATATGATCAGGTTATGTATGGGAATTCCATGTGCTGTTGTTGTGCATGATTTTTAGCTTCCATGTATGACTTCTGGAAGTCGTCTGCAGTGAGGACAGGAGGGTGAGTGAGTGACTCACTTGTTGTAAAGCACCACGTCAGGCAGCCAGATGTGTTTTGAGGGCAGCCTGACCTTCATCATCCCATCAAACTCCTCAGGGACCCAAGTCAGACGATAGTCCTGCCACTCCTGAGGGTCAATAAAAACACAATGCTTAGTCACTCATCAGCAAATCACACTGCAGCAAGAAGACGTGGTGACAAGCTTGGACGAGTGCGTCTGTCTATCCATCTTTTTGTCTGTCAGTTGTCAATATAATACATCAGGAGCCACATAAGCCCGGGTAATATCCTGCGCTGTCTGTCCTGCATCATACCTTTAACTACGACCCAAAGAGGGATAGAGAAGCACTCGTGTCAACCCTGACCCTGAATGGTCTTTTAAACACACCCGGCCACAAACCAATCAGCTTGATTAAAATGGCATCTACAATGAGGCTGTTCCCAAGTGTGTGCACATGTGCGCTTCAGCAAAAACCTCTGTGCCCTCTGCATAACCTTGCGTAAAAATACAGGCATTATCTTGTTCTGTATGTTGTTGGTCAGTCATTGACATTGGCACACTGAGGCCTCCGTGACCTGTGACAGCAGCCCTGTCTGGCTCCTCTGTGTTACTGCCATGTTGGAGCTGTAAATCCCACACTGGGTTGTCTGCAGTAACTGTGATGCATGATGGTCATTATAGTTTGTCTTGGCTCAGGACAGTTGTCCTTGCTTCCCCTGCTTACAGACAGCGAGGAATCCACAGAGCACTGATGGCCATTCTACGCTCCGTTCCATGCCATAAATCCTAACTTACTCAGCTGCAAGTGTATGTGCTTCAGTGTGTGTGTGGTCCAGGTATTAGTGATGTTGTAAGGAAAAAAAACACGTCCACATAACGTAGATCATTAACTTTTAAGGTGAAAACATGTTTTAAGGTTAAGGTTAACGTTAGGGTTTGGCTATGGTCTCCGTGATCAGTGTAAGGGAATGTCCTCTGAAGTAATGGAGACAGGACTGTGTGAGCTTATGGCAATTCTACGCTCCGTTCCATCCCATAAATTCTAACTTGCAAAGGTGCAGTTGTATGTGCTTAAATTTGTGTGTGCACGTGTGAGTGTGTGTGTGTGTGTGTGCACCCACTAGATAGAAAAATGCATGGAGCTATATAAAATCTAATGCAAAAAGCAGCATCCATTATATATCCATTATATACAGAGAGAGAGAGAATCTCATCTGTTTTATCTTAATTGACATCCAAACTCAACATATGCCGGCAAATTGTTCTAACACCTGCTCTCAAAAGCAAGCGCATATGTTGATAATGTGTGTGTTGATGCATTTGTTTACCGTGTGTGTGTGTGTGTGTGTGTGTGTATAAATGTGCACACCTACATGTTCAGGCCTCAGCTGTAAGCTTTACTAAGAGCCAGCCATGTAGAAGAGGGTCACCACTCAGACAGAGTCACATTATTCACAGGTTTTACGAGGTGAGCTCATAGGTCTCATCCAAAAATCACAAAATCAACTTGGAGACATTGGTCCAGCATTTTGTGTGATGCACTTTTTGTTTCAGATCTAAAAAAAACATCAAGCCGTGATTTTTGCTCATGATGTTTCACTTTTCAGTCATTTTTCTGTCTCTTTCTCTCTCACTATCTGATGCTTCAGCGGGCTTGTCAGATCTGAGGGCTGCTGCTCTGTGTGAGGAACACATAGATGCATCTTTCCCCTCCAGTAACTGGACCACTGCACACATGCTGGTGTGATACTGGTATGACACTATTACGCTTGATTACATAATGTAAATCAGCATGATTACATATAGTAAATTGCAGAGGGAGCGTGAGTCAGTGTCCGATTTTTCTAACTACAACAGCTGTGTCTCAATTCAGGGGCTGGATCCTTCAGAGTCTGCATTTGAAGACCGTTTGTGTCACTGCAGCATTACTAGACTGTCCCGTTTCGTGGGCTCCTTCAAATGTGGCCAACAAACGCATCCAACAGGTTGATCCTTCCTGGTTCAACCTATCCCAGGATTCATGACGCTTCAATGACGAATGGTTTTTCAAAGCGGTAATGGTGCTGCTTAGTGATGAGATGTTGAGAGACATGCTTTAGTATCACTCTTCAGCTCAATCAAACAACGCTTAACACTTTTTAAAAAAACAAGTGGCATTAAAACTTTTTCGTCATGTCCAACTTCAGCTCTGTTGCTAGGCTACAGCAGTATAAGGGGGCAGGTAAAGCTGGTGACGCCGATCATGGAAATCCTCTGCAGACCAGACAGTCTCATTTCAGTTCAGCCTTCACGGTGGCTACCCCTGAATTGGGACACAGCTTAACTACATTAGAGTCTGTGATTTACTTCCACTGACCTGAATGTCACACTGTGAAATCCAAAGCAAAAACAAACTCGTCAGTTTTTGTTGGGTTTTCATTTTAATAACCTGACTGTCTTTATTGTCCTTTCGGTGTGAGGCAGAATGTTTGCTTTAGTAAATTAAAAGAGAGAAAAGAGTGGGAAGTCTCACCTGTGTTAGCCAGACATTAGTGGTCATCACCTGCTCCCTTTCATGCTGCAGAGAAAGAAGAAATTACTGTTAGTGAAGGCGTCTATGCTTCAGTGGTTCATTACAGCACTTTCAACAAGCTGCGCAACATATATGTGACATATTTTTTCAATAAATCCGTAACAAGAATGCAGGGAGGCCGGAATATCCTGACATTTAGTCCCTAAATGCTGAGTCATGCTTCAGAAACAATGGCTGCAATATGAAACCTGATAGCATCTTTCATTAAACCCTTCCTACGTGCTTGATGTAAATGTCTTTCAAACTCCACGACCCAGTTTGTAACACAGACTTTCTGTAATAATAACAATTAAAAAAAACACTGAGGTCAAACTCCAGTCAAGATAACACTGATTATGTCATCATCAGGATTAATTTCTCAGACTTTTAGAAAGCTCCTCCAGAGCCACCGGAGCCATTATACAACTGTTTTCATAAGCTGAGTAGTACTCAACATAATGAGCCAACCAGTCTTTGTGTGTGTAAAATCACTTGGGCGACACTTTAACCTACACAAAGATGAACTAACACACTTCTGTGCAGCGTTTTGCTTAAAGACAACAGTGAGTTCACACTTATCCTTGAGCTTGTTTATCACCTACTCTGTATTCACATACAGTTACAGTTACTCTATACCTAGTATCTTAATTTATACTGCATTTCTACTTTTACTCCACAACATTCAATTACAATGAAGAATTTGTGAATAAAAAATATACTAAATATACATGAACATCTAAATTCTCTATTGTCTCCTGAGCTAAGATAAGAGTGAGATCTTGGTTTGTGGCGCCTTTTCTTTATTCTTTAACAGTAACTCATGATGGATTTTATCAAAAGATTATGATGCAAAAATAAAAAAACCATAAAGAACATCTATAAATATAATATATCTAATAAAATATAACCATAAAATACTTCTGAGTTTGTCAAAGATTGGAAGGAGGGGGAATTCTATTGTTATGTAACCCTAGTGATATTAGTCATAAGAACAGTCTTACAGTCAGAGTGGTAGACAACAGTGGGGGGATGGGAAAGAGGAAAAGAAAGAACAGTGAAAAGGGAGAGAGATAATCTTGTTTATTAATCACATGGATTAATAACAATGATGAATTTGAAGTAAAATGCTTGATTAAATGGGAATTAACCATTCATCTGCTGAGTGAGGAGAAAGTGAGAAGTGTTGCTTTGTGATATAAAGGGAAACAAGAGTTTGGTGATGAGTGGCAGAAAAGCTGAGTGGACACAAATGATAAAAGGGAAGCGCATGAAATAAGATGTTATGACTAATGATGATTGGTTGATGAGGCTCGTGTCCATAGAGATGACCAAAATAACCAGGACGGGAACTAACTGCACATTAGAGCTTTCTCAGCATCAGCAAAGTTTGTGTCACACCAGCTGGTCACGCCACAATTACTTCCGCCTATCCTATCTCATGACAGGAAGTGGCGTAATAAAGGATGTCTAATTAAGGAGATACCAGTATTCAAGTGATCTCCATGTAGTGGAACCCCTGTAGGTTTAGGATAATTAAAAAGAACATCCTCCAAATGCCTGATGAATATGGCAATGAAAGAGAAAGGAGAAGAAGAAGAAGAAGAAGCAGAAGCAGAAGAAGAAGACTTATGAGCATGAGCATGACTTTTAAGATTTTGTGGAACCTTTTTATTTGAATCCAATAATCCTGATAGAAATTAAAGGCATAGAATAATTACATGTTTGAATCAAATGTTTTATTCTCGCACTCGTAACTCCTGAATCAAACTTTACTGTTAAAAAATGAGCGATTTCCTTTAGTTACCATGATGGAAAATAGCCAGGGCTGTTGTACAGTTGCAAATTTGCCGAATCAGGTTGTATGAACATGGTGCTTGTGATGATTTAGTGGTTTTATTGGTTTTCTACCAGGCTGTGTTGTTCTTACAGGAATCCAGTGTCGTGATTGATTGTGGTTGGAAGGGAGAGTCAGCAATTAAGATGGTTTTAAATTGATTTTGTGACTGAATCTGGCCATGGGTTATTGTAGATCTGTGATTGGGTCTATTTGAAAACATATTGCAGTTTATTTGCCAAGAAGTAGTCGAGAGAAGTATAATTAAATGTTGGTATTGGTGCTGTATTCAAGTGCAAAAAAAACTCAATACTTCTTGAACCGCTGCTTTTTTGTCTTTTCTCTCTACAAAAATGTCTAAAAATTTTCTGAATAGATTTCCATTAAAAGGTGGAATGATCCACATCACGCTGAATCGTACTCTTCCTGAGAAAAATGGTGCACACAGATTCAAACGCACGAGCACACGCGCACACTCACCACGCTGATGAGTTGGGCCAGCGACACCATCAGCTGCACAGTAACCAGCTCGGAGCCATTAGTCGCAGGACGGATCAGTTTGTTGTAGTGGGCTGGATTTAGGAGATGCTCCACCAGCCGCTCCTCCGTGTCCGCCCCGAGGCCGCCTGTAATGAGAACACATTATTATCATCAACCTCATCTGTCTCGATAGTGGAGACAGAAAAAAAGTTGCAGCCATCTGTGTCTCTCCTGGCATCAGTTGAAAAGAATTTTATCGTATCGGATTTGCTCTGCAGACTTACAGGGGCAGGAAATCAGTTTGGCCGTTGCCCTCACTCCCAGCACTGAGGGATGCATTGGCTATCCATGTGTATTGAGAATGCAAAGGTTTTGAAGCATGGCATTACTCATCACTGGCGGCTGGAGCACGTCAGCACAGCTCGATACACACTTCTTACAAGATCTGACATCATAAGCCTGAGTCAACCAGTCTGAATGTCTCTATCACTATCCTCTCTGTCTCTATCGCTCTCTTTGTGCCTCGGCTCTGTCTCCCTCTATTTTCCTCTGCCGTGTAGCACTTCTCTCCCACTGCCAGTCTTTTGTAGCTTTGGGTTATTTTCACTCCATCTCTCACTTCCCTCCCTCCCCCCTAAACCCTCCCTCCTGTCCACCATCCCTCGTCCTGCAGCCGACTGTAGGCGTGTCTCTGTGAGCGGTCGAGTTTGGGCAGAGCTGTCAAAACATGCCGCACAGGAGGGAAGCTGTTTGCACAGAGAGACATGATGCACAGAGAAAAATAACTGTGCTGTACCTCCTCCTGCCTCCCTCCTTCTCTCTCTCTCCTGCTTATTCACTCCCTGGCTCTTTGGCATCTGTTCGCTCCTGTGCTGCATCTTTTACTCTCACAATTCCCTCACACCTTCCCCCTGAATATAAACACAGGCTGCTTACTGTTAGCATGGTACCAGTGTTGTCATATTCTAACCCGCTCTTCAGAGGCTATTAGCGGCGCAGGAAAACAAACATGTAAAAGCCAATGTGGATGGAATGAACACGCTGTTATATGTTTCATTTTTTGTTTTCTCTAAATTTAAAGAAACACCCATTCAGATGTAAACTTTTCAATTTCAATATATAAACACAAAACACACTTATAAACAGAATTTGGACAGTAACAACTACAGAGGAGGCTTTACACCTCCTTCACCCTCCTCATCATCTGAGCAAAATTAAGAAGAATTTGAATTAATCAATAATAGCTATATGAAAAATCATAATGTCAATGTACTTGATCAATGACTCTAGCTTTCTTGAGTTGTTCAATTTTGAATTTCTGTTAACTCAATATCTTTCATGTGCATGCTACACAGAAAAAGTATGAGGTTCTGCATGAGGAGAAATACAGTTATGATGTCATGACATAACGTGACTGACAATGTGTGCATAGATGGTCACTGCGAAATCTCAGAAACAAAATGTAAACGTATAAAACAGCAAATGTTGATGAACCTCACTTATTTAGTTTTTCCACTGAAGCTCTGACTGTCTCTGAGCTCTCCCTCTGAGACAGGCTGTCATGTCCTCCCCCTCCTCACCCTCTATTCCTCCCTTGAGCTCCACCTCCCCCACCCTCACCCTCCAACCTGCCCTGTAGCGCTGCTGTGTTCACTGAACAGGAATGATAGCCTCTGTCTCCAGATCAATGAGGACTCTATTCACTCCCGTAATTCCTTGCTCCCCCTTCTTTGCCTCTCTTCCTTCCTGCATCCCATCTCATTCTCTTTTACACTCTCTCCATCTCTCCATCCTCCCAGTCAGTCCATATTTTTCTTTTCTCTCCTCTCACTGCCTCTCTCTCTCCTTCCTGTTATCTCCATCTCCCTGTCGCTGACAGCCACTGTCCATTTATTGCCCCTTCTCTCGCTTATTCAACATCATGAATACACAGCCTGTCAGCACATGTGTGTAGATCTTATTGTGCACGAGTGCCACTTTTCTTTTTTGTGTCTTATTTTTTGTGTGCACATATTCATGAGGGAAATAAATATTACTGTCTTTGTCTGAACCATATGAGTGGTGCATATTATTCCCAGAAGCGCAAGGCAATAACACTGTCAGAGGAGACAGGAAGCTAATACCATTCACTTGAACAATGATGAAGCAGAAAACATCCATATTTTTGTCAGCCAAGCTCATAATGTAAATGCTAGTTTCATGTCTTTCATGCATTTCTAAACCGTCAAAATGATCAAAACAAATGATATTTGCTTTACATCTCTAATTATGTTTTTATCAAGCGTCTTGAAGCGTGACCCTGTGATACACTGTTGCGTCTGTTTGTCATGAATATATGAAGAATAAAATCTAAATGCAGGGTTTGTGCTCCTAAAATAACCCATCATCTCAGCCAAACCAGACCAGCATGTGGAGTAATTCAGAGTTAGGATCACTTGAGATGACTGAGCTCACATTTATAAGGAGTTTGAGGCCAAACTGATGAAGCTGATTAATTACAAAGAAACTTCTGCGGACAATTATTTCAGAATTTTGATTCAGAATAATTATCCTTGCAAGACTTAGCCTGTTATTTTCTTTGACCTTACATCCATCTACTGGAGCCAATCCCAGCTGACATTGGGCAAGAAGGGGGGAGCAGCCTGGACTGTTTGCCAGCGTATCATACAGAGACAAACAACCATTCACTCCAACAATCAAGTTATAGGGTCTTAACCTAAATCAAATATGTCAGGAAGCTTGGGCACCTGGAGAAAAGCTACACAGACACAAGGAGAACATGCAAACTCCACACACAGAGATCATACAGGATTTGAACCAGGAACCTTCTTTCTGTTAAGGTGACATGTTAAAAAGACGATCACAGGATTCAATAGGCCAAGGAACACGTGTCTTTTGTGCAGATCTGCCAACAGTTGCAGATATAGTATTTATATCTTTACAGAATCATTTACAGTAACATGGTGTAATATGGCATTTTGTAAGTATCCTTCTATTCTGATGCAAATCCAGATCTGAAACATTTTCACTTATTAAAGTAAAATAACAAACTGAGAGGATTGTGCTGTCTTGGCTTTTATCCAATCACTGAATCTTTTGGACTCAGGATAAAAGTCTAGACTAATATTTTATGGCACTGAGACAAATTGGAGACAAATTGGAGACAAAAACCGATGTTTTAATCTTTTCTAAATGTTCTTATCTGGAGAACAGATACATCCCCACTCTCTGCTCTGATCACTGAATGTTAAACATGTGAACTTGGCAGCTTGCCTGCAGCACTCATCGATGTTTCTACACAAAGACTGATCGCTCTGTCTCCACATACAACACTCTGTCATGCTAAAGTCCGCACTGAGTGGTCCTAATGTTTCTGCTATAGCTCAGATTGTATTCTGGTTGTTTTCCAGTGCAAATATTGCAAACTTAATGTGACACCATGAATATTTCAGCAGGGCTCTCCCATTAGACCCTGGAGCAAGGGGAGTTACACACCGCCATGCACATGCAAACACACTGACACAGCACAGGAAGGGATGAGATAGCAGCAGTGAGCCTCACGACTTTGTTCCCTTCCATCGAATAGCCATCGATCTCGGCGTGCTGATGGACCTCAGAGAAAATCTACATCTAAATCCTGATTTGAGTGAATTACAGAGGCTTTTTTGACGATAGCGAATGATCGGTTATTACGTTTTACAACATCTGTAGGTCACAGCGCTTCTTAGAGACCCAGAGTCCACACGCTGTGAAGACAAATGTGCAGAAAATAAGAGCTAAATTGAATTGTCTCACTAAAACTATTACGGTGATGATCTCTATAGGGCTCGCGATCAAATGAGGAAAGGTTGGTGGGAGAGCAGGGTCGCTCTCTTCTCCTCCTCTCAGCGCTCCACTAAAGAGGCTTTTTGGCTGCTGCTGGGACCTTTTATGCTGAAATATTCTCAGATCAATAATGGAGAGATCCATTGATCTACTGGCAACACCCAATTGGCTCTGTAGTGCCCATAGAACTGAGATATTAATATTGATCCTCCATCCAGCCGCAATATCGCAGCGATCCAAAACCAAAGCCATCCCACTGTGGACTAACTGAGGATGTCGCCGAATCAAAAAATACATTCAAGTTGAGAAAAGTGCTGAGAGTGGTTGCTGTTGTATTAATGTTGAGGAGATACATGTTTCAACACTGCTAACATGTTTTATGCATCTGCTTCAGCTTTCAACACCATCATTTTGAATACTGATATTAATGGCTTCATAGAGATGTCTCAGAAAAGCTAATATTTTCATTAGCCTACATTCTTGTATCATGATACCGGACGATGGAACCATTATACTCCAACCCCATGCCACAATTAGCCATTTAATAGAAAAATGCACTTTAGGTTGAAATATTTCTGAATAAGTATAAAGCTGATATTTCCTCGGTGAAGCACTTAATGTCACATCTTTTGAAGTCAGATCAGAGTAAATTCAAGGTGAACGTGTTAAAGTGGTTTAAATTCCTTAAGAATCTTGAGCTGAAGAAGCTGCACTATCAGAAACTGTGACTTTAAGTACCCAGAAACCCTCATATTAGGAATAAACAGTACACTATGATTTATTTGTTCCACTCACAACACACGGCAGCTGTTGGATGAAAGATGGCAGGGCGTTCTAATGGTGGTGCCTATTTCAGGGATTGCAATAAAATACATCACTTGAACTGCATTATACCTCTAATAACAGCTATTATTTGGCTTCTCATAAATCCTGAGGCCATGTTATCAGCAGGTCGAAGTCTGGCGCCTGGAAGCAATGCAAGGAGCTCGTCTGTCTGTCATGTATCGGGATAACAATTCAGACTTATCGATCAAGTCCTGCATGATCAGAATAAACAAGTATTTTTGTATTTTTCTAAGTACATTACTTACCGATGATAAGCATATTTTAATCTGGTTAAATTGCACTTTATCAGGCTGGTGCACATTAAAGAGTCAGATCATTTCTACAGTGATAAAGCAATGTTATTATTTATACATGATTTCATCAGAGGAGGATTGTTGTCATGAATACACATCTACAAACACATTAATCACAGTGTGCTGCAGAGGGTGATGTGGGCATAAATTATATCATATCAGAGTTTTTTCCCTCGATATTGAAAGAATGTTGAGGTTTTTTTTTTGTTACAGGATTGATTTTTGCTCCTGAGAGGAGGTTGTGGTTTTAAACTCTTAATGAGCAGAGAACGTAAAACACAATGTCAATCAATGATGTGTTTTATTCCTCCTCACCATGAATCCTTACATTGATATATAATGGACTTTTCCTTTGTTGGTATTGATGAAAATCATATTGCGATAATGATTGATAGTGTTTGATTACCAAGCCCAAGTTGATATTTGATCTCTTTATTATACTTTGCCAGGCTGGTGTACTTTTACATGTTGGATAATGTCTATTCTTATAAAGCAGTTTTATCTTATGATGTCATCACAGGAAAATAACCTTATCTCTTACAAACACCTTCATCAGAGCAGCATAACACCCCCTCTTTCTTTTTTTAAATCATTCTCAGACAAAGTTAAAATTAAAACTCCTAACTTCCTAAATGTCTCTTATCTGCCTCTTCTTCTCCGCTGCTTAAGTTTCTATTAAACCTCTGTGCTCTCCCTCCGCTTCCCTCTAATCTCAAGGGCCACAGACTGCTGTGTGCTGCTGCTGCACATTCACTCACACTCACACTCACACACACACACTCTCACACACACACACACACACATACACACACACACACACACACACACACACACACACACACACACACACACACACACACACACACACACACACAAATGATATTCCACAGATCACACATGAGAACACACAGTTTTACACACGGCATCAAACATTCCACATCACACAGACCTGATACCAATGCAGGCCTCTGTTGTGAGTGTGCTGTGTGCTGCTAATCACAGATGCCCCCCCCCCCGTGCGCAGATCCGATCCTGTTGCTGCTGTTGTGTATTGGGAGTCAGTCCACAGAGATGGAGACAGAGAGAGAATAAAGATAGACAGTGACGGAAAGAGAGAGAGAGACAACAGGAGGGCTGCTGCGATATGCAGGTTGAGATGGTGTGGAGATCAGAGAGCTGGAGCGGTGCAGCACTAATGTGATGACAGGCCAAACTGACTGAGCAGAACTTTCTAGACTGTAGCCCTGCCAAGGAAATGATTAGTTGATACTCACCTACTTCATCATCGCTTCTTACAGCAGAGGACACCAGATTGTACCGCACATAGTCATGCATACTTATATGTGAAATAGGTTTTAAGATGCAGACAGTAGATAAAAAAGTGAAGTAAAACTAAACCAAGTACACGTTACGTCCTTGGTTGATGGAACCGTCGCACACTGCGCTCCATATCCAGTAACTCCGCATCAGGTCAACTCAGCACCACAGACCTGTTTATTATGCATGGCCTGCTGGGGAAATGACAAGAGGAGACATTCTCCTCACACAGCAGGAAGGCCGCATTGTCGACGCAGCGTGTGAGACAGGTGGTGAAATGTCCTTGAGCGCCCTTGCACAGCCAGTAGACGTTTGAGGAGATTTGTGTGTCTGTGCATGTTGAAGTCTTCTGTAACAAAGTGCTGGTGTGGACTAGTTGGAGGTGTTGTGTTATTGCTTTTCTCACCCTCATTCGATCATCACACTGGATATTTGTGTGATTAATTAACACACACACTCACTCTACACACAGTCTCTCTAATTTGCTTATATGTGTGTGATACGAAGTCTTGGGGCCGTCATGTATGAACAAACACATACGATCACATCTTTGTCTGTGTCAGTGCGTGTTTTTGTTGTGCATGTTTTACAATTATGCGCTTTGCTTGCTCCCTTGTAGGTAAATCTCTTAATCGTGCTATTATGAGCTTGTGCTCCAGGTGTGTGTGGTGTGTGTGTGTGACCACGTGCTCATTGTGAGCATTTCTACAAACATGTGTTTGCGTGTGTTTGTGTGTGGATCCAGTTTACAGTCTCTGAGGATGCAGCTAATCAGATTTTCTACCTTAAGGGAAGGTGACTCATTAGTGCTCGGCTGCTGATGAAGCTCCTTAAAGTGATATTTCACGTTGGCAGCATTTTTCTCTCTTAGTGCACACACCTCTGTGAGATCAACCAACAGAGCCTAATGCTCTGGGTGACAAATATTATACACCATTAGGCACTTAATTGATATTCTAATAGTTTGCTCAGTCTGTCGTATTCATTTAAAGAGTGTTTTATCGTTGCTGATGTAATTTAAATTGTTTTAAATTGTACTGTAATATAAACAGGCCTCAACATTGTAAACTATATAAATGTACACTTCATGTTTTTGATGCATTTTATGTACTCTTGTGTTCACACTCATTTTGTCTGATTTGATATTTGTGCAACAACTTTGGAGAAGTGAAAATGTAAATAAAGGGTGTTAGTAACTAAATCAAACATGACTTATTACCAAAATATTTCATATTTATCTCTTTATCTGTATGTGCATGTATGTGTACTGTAAGTACAAAAGAAATTACACAAAAACTTGGTATTAAAATATCTCTTTGTGTGTGTGTGAATGTACGTGTTTGTGTGTGTGTGTGTGTGTGTGTGAGGGCAGAAGCACTATGGGCGATGATGAACAGTTAGTCAATGCAAGGCAGATGGCCAGGCATTTTTGTGTGGATGGAGGTGTTTGAGTGAGTGTGTGTGTGTGTGTGTGTGTGTGTGTGTGTGTGTGTGTGTGTGTGTGAGTGTGTGTGTATGGTTATGAGTGCTGCTATGCAGGAAGTGACAAACAGTCTTTTGCTCGGAGGCAGTGAGCTGGCCTCTACCCTGTCACTACTGTATGGATTGACTAAAAATATTAAGGCAGCCATTATTCAACCAATCAGATGATGTGTTTCCCCCTCACCGTTCTGCCCAGGGCAAATCATTGCGGAGCACAAATCAACACCATATCAGAGCCAACTTACAGACCCAACGTATGTCCGGACAACCTAATGGCTTCACACTTAACACATCTGCTCCGAGAGCAACGACAGGGCCGTAAATAAGACTCATCCGCTTAATGCACGTCCTCTAAAAAGATAAGAAAGAAAAGACCATTTATCTGCACGAGCTGAGGCTTTTTCCTGCCGGATGACACATCATCTGTCCTGTGATGACAGGAAGTAGAAATTGTTTTAGCTCAACCTGCCTCTCATTAACCTGCCCACTCAATGCAAGACCTCAGTGTTAATGAGAGAGACAGGGGGAGGAGAGGGGGTGATAACATTTCTATCTCACTCGTTCTCACTTTGATGCAGGCTGGTAGATAGAGGGGGACACAGCAGCACCTATAATGGCTTTTATAGAGTTAATATTGCTGCACATACTATAATGTCTCCAAAACGTAATTTCCCCCAATAAATCCTCCAAAGAAATGAGTCCATACCTGTGATATAATACCGCCTGGTGTTACTTATATTGCAGTGTCTGTATGTATTTATGTACTGTATTGAATCAAAAAAACATAAAGAAACTTTCATTTACATGAATCATCTTGGGTTTTAAACGTCAGATGTTGCATTAGTTTCAACTGTGTGTATTATTGTGAGGGCAGTCTTCCTCCACCACACCATTCCGTCGCTCTGGTTGCTGTTATGAGGAGAGAGATGGTGACACAGCAGTGAAAGAGTCATTTTCTCCACATCTGCCTCTCCACACCATCTCTCCTTTTGTTTCCACACTCACTCCCTCGTCACTTTAAACAAACCTACATCCGAATCCCCTGGAGGCTCCGACGCGCCGCGCTTTTTTTGGCCCAATATTCTAAGGTGACGATGCGCACACACAGACACACGCACACAAAAAGAGCGCATCGATGGAGCCATTAGACGGACAAGTTACTCACCTCCCGCAATGGCGAGCAGAGCCAGCAGCGGCAGCAGCAGCCGCGGCGGCCGGACGTCCATCATCATCATCATCGTCGTCGTCGTCGCAACCATCATCATCAGCATCACCATCCGTGCGTCCGAGCGCGCACCGAGCCCCAGGAAGGTGTTCACCGGGATGGAGAGGCCACCCCAAAAACACACCCGCAGTGTTTCTCCCCTCCTCACGACCCCCCTCCCTCCCCTTTACTCTCTACCTGGCATGGTGACGTCACAGCTTTTCCGTCCTCACTTCTTCTTCCACTTCTTCTTCTTTTTACTCTTCGCTCGATTCGAGAGGGGGGGCAGGTATAGCACGGAACAAATTTCGCCAGGTGAGCTGCGCTGCGCTGCGCTGGGTCGTGCGGTGCGCTGGCGGTGCCGCTGCTGAAACACACCGCGCAGCGATGGATGCGACGCGCCGGAGAGGCGGGGGCGGGGCGCACGGTGAGGGTGCGCGCAAGGAGCACTGTGGAGGGGAGGGGGGTGAGGCAGGAGGGGAGGATGTGGCATATACCTCAGAGGATCCTCAGCTCAGATATGCCAGTGTCTTCCCCGGCACACATCACCATATAATATTCAGCATTTGTGGGCACTTCCAGAATGTTTATGTTGCTCAGGAGCGACTTCATTAGTGACCTTGTCCGACTTTATGGCATCATGTCCTTCATGTGCTGTATCCTAAATATAAGATAAGATATGAGATATTAGTATTTTACATCCAGGTTTTGCCTGTTGTATGAGGGAACCACCAAATGCAGATGTGATGACATCTACAAGTTTTTCTTTTGCCAGCATGCCATCAAGATCTGTGGGAAAAAAAGTCAAATTGGGCCTGCAGTAATTAACAATATTAATTTAACATAAAACACAACCAAGGTCTGAATTACGTACATTACACTGTCATGAGGTGAGACTCTCCCTGCCCTGGTTTCCCTGTATATGTGACCTACCTCATTTAAATAGCCTCACCACCTCTCAGACGGGGACAGCCTGAGCTTAATGCAATCATTATTCTGTGAATAATCTTCACCCTGTAAAAGCTGGGGTAATCTCCATGGTCTCTTCTTTTGTTGCTCTCCTCTTCTTCATCTTTCCATTTTTATTTTCCCTTTCTGTGACTTATATTTCATTACATGTTCATTTGGTTGTTTTATTTTCCTCTCGACAACTGTTGTGACCTCTAATCCACTGTCACAAAGTCAAGCATGCAAGATGGGAAATGATGGAGGCTGGGGAGGGAGGAAAGAATTGGTAGGCGGATGGAGTTAAGAAGGATGATTAGCCAGGTAGAAACAAATTAAGATGAACATGTAGGCTCTTGCAGCTCCCTCTTGATGTTGTAATATACTGAGAAGGTCATTCTGAGAACTGGATGCCAGAGGAAAAGAGATATAAAACAACTAATTTGGATGATGAGGCAGAGGAAATGAAGCAAATAAAAAGGGGTACAGGACTCATTACGCAGGAGGGAGGGGGAGGAGGGGAGTCAAAAGAGTGTGGGAGGCGGATGGGGGAAGAGTAAACAAAGTAAACAAGAGTGCAGGATGGAGGGAGGAGGCGGTTGCCGTGGTGACTAAGAGAAACCCGAAAGCTCCAAGAGGAAACGACCTGTTTCTCCTTCATTTTGTCTATTTTAATCACCGACACACACACACACACACACAAAGGAGAACACACATGCGCAGCTGGCACACAACAAACACACATGCACCCGTGCATAAGTCCACGCTATGCACACAAATGCACATATGCATGCACATGCACGCAAAGTCTTCCACAGTGATGTGTTCCTCTCTCTTGCTATCTTTACCCCCCCTCTCTCTCTGCGTACAGTCCTCCCCTCTCTCCCCCTTCTGCCTCTCCTGTGCAGTGAATGAGCTGACCTGACAGTGCTCCTCCTCTGCACTGAGTGCTGTGAGTCTCTCTCTGAATTATTTACAAGCTGGGACCCCCACGAGTGCTTGTCTTCCCCTAACACCCCATCACACTCCTGCTCTCGCTCTCTTCTTTGCTCTGTCCCTTTCCTCTCTCGCTGTCATTCTCTGTCTTCTGGTGGCTGCGAGTACTTCCTGTGGTTCTGTCAAGTCCGGGCAACACTTTGATTAACAGCATACAAATCTGACCCATGAATCTCACACTGATTAATACTATAAGACTTAGATCTGTGTGATGTATCTGGAGATTCTTGAGGTACTTGTATTTTGATTATTGTGCAATGGGTTTAGGGTATAATTTGAATATCTTTCACTTTATCTGAAAACATCACCAAAATCTGGAGATATGTGATTTTAGCCCGACAGAAGATAACTTCCACGCTATCAACAAACTGAATTGAATTAAGAAGCATTTGCCCGACACCCTGAGCTTGTTGTTTGTTTAGACCTACTTCGTGATTTAATTAAGAGAACATAGACCACACCAACCATAACAGATCACACGGATGGAAGAAAGGGTGATAGTTAGGCACTGTCTGCTGTTGTGTAACATTGCCATTTGTGACACTCTGGGAAGCAGGCCGGCCAAGATCTGGGACGGCTCCTCGACTGGAAAGTCTGTTTTCAGTCCCATGTAAAAGTAAGTGTGTGCCTTTGCTGAGGTTTCTTTTGAGTGGACCAAATGGAGGTTTCATATGATCAATAAAGTGCTGAAAATAAAAATGATAACTGATTTGTAATCTGACAAAGAGAGAAAATATGTGTGTTTTATTTCATATTTCCTGGCTCTGCTGTGACATCACATGCGGTTAGTCTCCATTCACAAACCAGGCAGGCTATTCTGTGGGGGAGCACATTGCTACTATGGCAGCAGTCACAGTTATTCATAGCTTTTTTTATATTGCAGTCTGTCTCTCCTCACTCATTCCCTGTAGAGATGGCCCTACCTCACTCTAACTAATCACCATGGCAACCTGGTAATCCCTGAACAGAAAAAATCTGACTCCCTTTCTCTCTCTTCCTCTCCCTCTGTCTCACGCTCCCTCTATCTCTGTCACACACACAACAGGACTGCATGCACACAAACATCGATGCACACATTCACGCTTGCACACACCCTCACACATGCACGCACACACACTCTCTCTCTCTCTCTGAGAGATACTCTTGCAAACATATACACTGGTGTTTACTGGTAAGACATATCTTACAAAACACATGCTTCCATGCATCATTGTAAGGATAAAGCTCCTCTGTACTTTGTGAGAAGCTTCATGCGTGTGTATGTGTGTGTGTGTGTGTGTGTGTATGTGTGTGTGTGTGTGTGTGTGTGTGTAGGCAGAGGATTTGAATACACCGGCGTTTAGCTTGTGGTGTGAATAAATGCTATTTGTGTGTTCACTATTTGTGTGTGCATTTTGTATGTGCACTTCTCTGTACTCAGGTTTGTCGGGATTTGTTGACGACAAAAGTGTACGTGCGTGTACGTGTGCTTGTGTGTGTATGTGTGTGACTGTAATTGATTTCACACTCAGGTCAATGATTTTACAGCTTCTAGAGAAAAGCACACAGAATCACTCCAGTTCGCTTCTCATCTCTGTTTCAGTGCCGCTTTTCTTGGACCCAGATTTGACTTTTTGCTGCAGGCAAGTCTATTAATAACACTGTTTGTCTTCAGTTAATATGAATTTCATTTTATTTACTGAATAAATGTTTAACAACAACAATACACAGCCCACATCATTGTGCAGTTGACCCAACAATCATACATACATCCTTTATGCATACAATCAGTACATTTTTTTTGGGTGCAGTCACAATAAGACATCTTTTTAATCATAGATTTTTCATATTCAGGTTACACTGAAGGCCAGTAAATGGGCCAAATATCCACGCATTTGTCTGCACACTGACACACACTAAAACAATTTTGCCGGCTGGATACAGTAATGTTACATCACCCCTCCCTCTACACTAGTTCTAATCATCTAATCAATACAGCTCTTTTTCTTGACGGACAGAGCGGTTGGAAAATCAGCCTGATTTTCAGGATAGATCAATAAGCTGATTGACATGTCAGATGGATGAATGAATATACTCCAATCAAGGCTATCGATCCCACAGACCAAGACCTAACAGGATGGAATGGTGCTAATTGATGATGTCAGCACCTCTGTGTAAGGGCATCTGGTGAAGAGGTTATACGCCTCGTCTCCATTTACTCCTGTATTATATTGGCTATAGTAAGAGCCGTGCTTCATGTGCATCGTTGCAGGCATTACACAAATCAATGGTTTTGCAGGGGAGAGAGTGGATCTGTCGAGTCAATGGACAAAAAAATGGTGCAGACTGAGGAAAGAGACATGTTTTTTTCTGTAACTTGACAAACAGGGTGGTGTGTATGTATGTGTATGTGCGTGCGTGTGTTTATTTTAGATTGGAAACAGTCAGCACTAATAATGTGATCAGTATTTGTTGTAGTATGTAATTTTGACCACTAGGTAGCACTTGGGAGAGCTAAAACTTCTTAATCCAAAGCAACACATCTTTGAGTATGCATGTATGTGTTCGCATGTATTATGTGTGAGGTTGTGTCATACGTGCTTCTGCTTGTATCTGCACATGTAATGCGTGTATTCCAGTGTGTCTGTTTGTCCCTTTTACACATGTTCAGTGCGGCCTGAGCACAGGATGCTGCAGGGTCATGTGCTCGGCTCCAGTGAAAGGCAGTCTGTGTGTGCAGTAGTGGTGGACCAGCTCAGGGATGCTGGAGAACACGCAGCTACTCTGATTCAGTGTGTAGCCCAGGCCCTTGCTGCTCTTAGTCTGAGCCACAATGATGTGCACACAACTCTGACTGGTCCTGGTGGAACAAAGGACAGAGAAAATGTCAGTGAAGCAAGTTAATAGAAGAGAAGTGAAGCAAGTTATAGTAGTTATCAGACGTGGGAGAGCATAATATACACAATGTAAGAAGAAGCGGCTCTCTTATCAGTCTCTCCCAAAATTAGACTTGCTGAGCACAGTGGATGTGTAAGTGGGGTTAATGATGTAGACGATCAAATGTACGAGCAATGTGCAACAAATGTGCACTTAGACACACACACACACACACACACACACACACACACACACACACACACACACAAACAAATACACACACATACACTGTAACACAGGATTCCCTTGAATGCCCGAGAGAACTGTTTTTTTGTCTGTAGTGTACAGCACAAATTCTCATGCATTAACATTAATGCCTTGTAGGTTACAGGCTGATACTGTGTCTAATTAGTAAAAAGAGACCAAACAGCATCTTGGTGACATCTGCAAATATTAACTCCCACTTTCAAAATTGTAACAGAGCTCAAGACAAACTGAAAAACCATAAATAAATGTTGCATTACAATTATCATAAACAAAAATGTATACAAAAACTAAATATATGCATGCACATCCCCAGACTCACTTCAGCGCAATGGAGTACTTGCTGGTTCCTGATTCGCTGTCCCTCACCAGGAAGCTGGCTTCCCTGCAGCGCTGCAGCTGAGCCTCAGCCTGCTGCCGACTCACACTGCCATGGTACCAGCTTGGAGAGAGGGTGGGGGGGTGCACAGAGAGACAGTAGATCAATGACATATAGCTCTCTGACATATGGAGATAAGTCAGATGTCAAGTAAACGATAGGCAATGATGGTGAGAGAAGAAAGTGAGAGTGACAGGGGGAATGAAACAGGCTGACAATGGTTTGCACTGGACGTAAATCAGGCAGATGGATGTATGTTGTGGACTGAACAGGTTAACAGGGTCAAAGGTGAACTTGAGAGGGCAAAGAGATAAATAAGGATAAATATGGGAGGCCTATGAGGGACACATGGTGGTGCTGGCAGCTGACTACAGGCGAGAGCTGTATATATAAACATGTGGCCTTGATGCTTGGAGGCAAAACACATTGACATTCAGCCACAACATGAGAGGAGCAAATGTGAACATGCCCTGAGCTCTGAGCGAGTTCCATGTGAAAGCTTCACCTTCCTCCAGCATTTATATTCAGCACATCATGGGCTGCTGCTGGCTCATGTTTGCATTAATAAGTCCTCAATTTCACTTAAACAAGTGCCAAGTGTTAAATACAAATGAGATGTTGGCCAAGAGGACCATCAGCCTCTGATCAGGAAAATCGGCTTGATTGCTTTTACAACTTTTTCACAGAGGAATTGATTTGTAGCCACACTGAGGAGGCCGTGTGAAGGTGTGTGTGAAGTGTTTGAGTCCACAAAACACTTTAGGAGTTTCAGGGGTAAACTGTTTGGGCCAAACTCCATTGGCATAGTAGTGAGGAGATAATGAAAGAGTTTTCATTATTTGTTGAACTATCCCTTTAATATGCAGACCTCGATCCTCTAATCCAGTTGGAAGCTGTGGTGGGCGCTAAAGCTCATGCCAGACTGTAAGAGGCAGATCACGTCGATCAACAAACTAAAACACAAACAGACCTTTAAAGTCTTTCTCGTGGATGTGTTAGAGTTTCCACTTTGTCAAACCCGTTGAACTGTGGGAACATACTTTTTCAAAATCAGCCTGGATCTGAAGCCAGGACTTGTTAACTTCTATATGACAAGTGACTTCTTATTTTTTTTAATTATTGACCGATGGCTCTCCAAATGTGAAGCCAAAGCATCTTGATCGTCATAAATCCTACCTCCTCCATGTTAGTGGACGGGACATGGAGTCAAAAGTCAAAATACATGGTATATACATTTTTCTCAGAGATGTTTTCTTTCTAACAATAAAAGTAAGCTAACTTGAATAGTTTTGTATATTTTGTGAGGGGAGTCAAGGAGGATCTTTCCTTCTTTTATCATTATATCATTTTCATAGTCAGTGCAGTCAAGTGGATCTTTATAGTGATGTCAGAAATACTTTGTCTATGTCACTATTTTGTTTCATTTTGTACATTTTCCTGATGAGAACTAGATGAACTAGGGGGAAATGTCTTATAAAGTTTGGGAGCTACAACAATGTTTTCTCTCTTCTTACCTCTGCTTCTCCAGGGGCAGGCCGGGGTCCACTTTAGCTTCATCCCCATCCAGTGGGGCACTGAGGGAGGTCGGGGATGGAGGTGAAAGCTTGTTGGGGCTGGATGAGGGTGAGAGTGGTGAGATTTTGAGGGTGGGGAACGAGGGAGACGGGGGCGTGAGAGGGGAAAGTTTGAGGATAGGGGAGGACGGGAAGGAGGAAGAAGAGGAGGAGGACGGAGGAGAGGAGATGAGGGTTTTATGGTTCCAGTTCTTCTGTCTCAGGGTGTGTTGTTGCTGCTGCTGCTGCTGCTGCTGCTGTTGTTGCTGTTGCTGCTGCTGGCGGCTGGAGGCAGAACTGTTCTCTTTAGTGGGAGAACAATCCACTGCCTCGAATTGAGCTGAAGGAAGCAAAAGAGACAAAATCAAGCTTTCATAACAGAATTCTATCAAAGCATACCAGAGCTACCAAAGTAAACATGTCTCTGGAAATTGATTCAGCGGGATTGTTGTGTTTCCTCTCTAAAGCAAACGCAAAATTGTTGTGGCATCACTGTGCAAACAAAACTCGTGGCATCCTTCCTCCACACCCTAACTCCCCATCCCCACCCCTCCCGTCATTCCTCTCTCCCTCTCTCTACCTGACAGCGCTCTGACAATGTCCTCCTTTCTCCACTCCCAGGGCAGTTCGTACTCTCCGGCGGGACGGACGTCAGACTCTGGTCGCGTGACAGGGATCCACACCCCCTCGCTATCGCCCTCCATTCCACCCTCATACGGTGTGTCGTAGATGTTCGGAGGCGAGGGCTTCCCCTCTTCTCCCTTCCCCTCTCTGTGGCTGCGGTCCAGCAGAACACACACTTTCAAAAGGTCTTTGGAGCCACGTCTACGAACCTCTACAGCAGAAAGGTCACATGATTAGTTGGTTAACAGCTTTCAAGTGTAGGAGTTTACCTCATATAATGGTAGATGGTTATAGATGGTAAAGGTTTTCTTTTCATCTTAAACACATTTTTCTTGTAACCTTTTCTTGTAGCTGTGCCACTACAGTCAGTCTCCCCATCTGTTTAACTCACCAGACAATTAACCTGTTCTCAGAAAAATTAAATAAGTGCTTGATTTTCTATTGTATTAGTGAACTCCACTTTTGTGAGGCCTTTGATGACCTTGATATGCAGTCTCTTTTTTTACATGTAAAATTTTGATGCTAGTCTAAACAAATATATTATTTGCCTAAATTTGCCTGTGACCAGACATGTACCTCTTGCAAGCATCTCAGTATTCATTTGCATAATGTCTCTTTCAAATGAGTGTGCCTGATTGTCACAGTTAGAAAGAGAAAAGGGGAAAATGTCAAAACTGGTGCTCAAGCAAAATTAAGTTCATTTAAAACACTGCACATTTTATTGACATTACGAACTGGTAGAGTTGTCAAACAGTTCTCATTGATGTTTTATTTGAGTTTTCAATGTTTTCTTAACATACATACAGATTTGATGCATGGTTCCTGTTGTGAGAAGTCGCTGCATTTTTAGGAATTTCACATGTGTTTCTCTGCTGCCCGACAGGTAGCCTGCGTGTCTGCACTATTGTGTGACCAAACAATGGACCTACAGGAAGAAAAGGTCAACACAGCTGCTGATTGGCTGGCTGACCAGGCCACTTCCTGACTGCTAGGAAGTGATTGGGACGATGGGCAGTGGGTGAGGGGAGTTGGGGGGGTTTGTAGGGTTTGGGGAAGGTTGAGGGGGGGGGGTCTTTTGATTTACGGGACAAAGTATTGTGTGTATATGTCTGTCTATGAGTGTGTGTGTGTGTGTGTGTGTGTGTGTGTGTGTGTGTGTGGGGGGGGGGGGGGGGGGGGCATTGGGGCCAAGTTCCTATCAAGAGAATGGGGCAAAGGAAACAGAAGCAGGAGACAGGAAGTTGGAAGAGGAAGCTGCACCCATTGTCCCTGCACAATACTGTTCCTATGGCAACAGCCAGCCAGGAGGGAAGTTAGTGCAAAGACTGAGGGTCCAACCTTTTCTCTATGTGCCTTTAAAACTGTCCGTTAGCACGAGTGTGAGTGCAAACACGTGTAGAAAATGCGGGTGTACAATCGTGCATTTGTAAAGGTAAACGTCTCCTTTAATGGCACCACCAATATTAAGTTTTGATTTGCTTTGAGTTAATTTTGTCTTAAACATCAGTTTCTGAGAAAACACCACCTTTAACTGCTGAGACGGGTGATGACCCTGACCCCACCTGTGATGATGACCTGGGCGTCGTAGGGCTCCATGTACCCATCATTCACTCCGGCTCTCTCAGCCTCCCTCTGCTCCTTGGTTTTCTCTGCATCAAAAGGATCAGCGTAGTCCTCCAGGATAATCAGCTGTGTGTGAGAAGGGAAAATATTCCAGTCATAAAGGCACAATGCTGAGGTCCTGCTACCTATTCAGATGTTACATTCACCTGGAGACATCAGAGTCAACAGAGGGAGAGGGATCTGATGCACTACAGTGTGTGTGTTGTGTGTGTGTGTGTGTGTGTGTGCATGTGTGGTGTCTATGACTGAGTGACAAGTAATGAAGGGACAAGCGGAAATACTTGTGCAAAGAGGTCAGTGCATTGTGTTTGCCTGTTTGATGTCACACAATGCAGTGAAACTGTGTTCTTTTAAGAGCAATGGAAAATGAATACAGGTTTATGAAGTGAGGTGGGGAGGGAAGACACAAAGAGAGGCACTGACATTAAGCCCCACAGACAAATCTGTATTTTACACCATTCCCCATATTGACTCCTAACATGCATTCTGCTAAAAACCACCTCTGACTTTCATGGTTTGATTCTAGCAGATGAAATATGAAGATCAAAAAGTGAGCTTACATTATCTTTGGTATCATCACTCTGAGTTACTCACCGTTGTCTTGATGTCAGACCTTCCCTTCTCGTTGTCAGGCTTCTTCTTTTCACTTATCCCGTTGAGTTTGGGGTTTTTGTCTCCTTTGTCCACTTTAATCATCCTGCTGATGTACGCTTGCGCCAGACTCGAAGTCCTGACCTGACGGTTCTCGTCTGGTGCCCCCGTGGCCTCGATCTTGGAGCTCTTGCGACCTTTCCCATAAGTGAGACTGTCCCAGACGGTCCCACCAGACCCAGTGTTATTACGACCCAATTCCGTAGCCGAATTTTTCCTGTTTCTCCCCGCTAACAACCCCCCCACTCCTCCATCCTTACGTTGATTACCTTTCAAACTGTCTCGAGAAAACGATGGTTTGGCTCGAGCTTGTGGACCTGATTCAGATGCCGAGCGGACCCTTTCGCTTCCGTTCTTCAGGTTGATGGGGAAATCTCTGAACCATCTAGCCATGGCTGCCAAGGTATTAACACGTCGCACAGATTTGATATTTAGCAAATTATCTTTCTTTTATACGCGCTGCGCCACTAGAACTCACACTGAAACGTGCGCAACAGCTCCAACTTTACGCACAAGTATTTTACGCACGCCTCACATTAACTTAGGAATGTAAGTAAGTAAGGATATCTGCGTAATCAAACGGACTGGAGACCTCTTTATTCTGCTGCACTGATTCCCAGCATCTGAAACTCTCCCTGACAGTCAGAGAAAGTCTGGTGCGTCTTAAAGATCATTGGCCAGCGGCTCTTCTTTGCTGCGGTCACTCTCCAGTAACAACTATCCCTGCAGTTTGAAAAGTAACTTCTGCAGAGCGTAAACTCGAAAGAACTGGAAGTTTTTCTTTGAACCCAGTAAAGATCCCATTCCCGGAGCGTGAGGTGGTGCGTCCTGTCTGTGGAGAGTGAGGAGATGGAGAGAAAAGTCCGTGCGCGCAGACGGTGGGATGTTGCTGGAGTTTGGGGAGGGGCTGTCTGGACGGGGCGGGTAAGAGCTCTACTGTATTTAAATTGAAAGTTTCAGAACCACTGAATTTGCAGAAAATCCCCAATCTTTATCAGCGGCTGTGGAGATGTCAAGAGATACCTGGGAGCCACATGGGATTCGGAGTGTGATGACAAGTTATTGCACAATTTGAAAACGTTCTACTCTATGATTGTATTGTACATGTTTGTGCTGCATATTTGCAATTCATTCAAGTTTATTTCATTGTTATAATGATGTGGATCTACAAGTCTTTCAGCTGCTATAGTTCCATGTTATCGCTTTTGCACCTGCAGCCAGAGGCCCAGACGCTGCAGACTGAATATAATTGCGCCACCTTCTGGTAAAATGTAGAAACCAACACATGCACCAGTGAGTTTTTCACCTTGGCTCATCACTGAAGTTGAAAAAGTTGAGTCATGACGGATTTTGTTCTTAATTCAACCTGGAGTGAAAAATAAGGGCCTGACTTTTTCAACCCAAGGGCCTTAAAGTGGTCCTGCACAGTGAGTGATTGACACATTTATTCCACCAATAGCAAGCGTAGCCGATATCCACAGTCCCGCCTACGTTTGTTCGCTGGTCCAATCACAGAGCTGTGTGCTGTGAGGCTGGGCGGGACGGTCTCATCCCTGACAAAAGGTAACAGGTTGCAGTCGGACACATGAACTTGTCTCAGTTTGTCGCTTTGAGTCCGTTTTTCTCTCCGGACTTTTAACGAATGTGTGAAAACACTTCGAACCATCGTCGAACGTGAGAAGACGACGTGTCCGAGAGAAGCGGAGCAGTCACATTGGAGAATAAGGTAACTTTACGCTTGGTTTTTGACGTAGAGACGAACAGCAGACAGTCTAAACTCGACCTGTCAGACGCTTCGCAAACACTTCTCGGATGTTTTCTGGCTTTTTTATTAGAATAAATCCGCTTTATTGTTGTTTGTCCACAACACTGAGTCACTGTGAACGTTCCCTCTGTGTTTCTGTTCGTCAGAGTAGCTCGTTAGCTAGTTTGATGGACCCAGAGACACACAGGGACCAGGGCTCCCAGCTAACTCCAGCTCAGGATACTTGTTTTGATGTGGTTTACAACACACTTCAGATGTGTTTGTGTTTAACTCATCAGTCCACGAAAGACACATGAAGATGCTTAATTCAAATTAAAGCTGTTGTTTGATTTCTGAGCAGTAGAAGTGTCTCTGCTCTGTGCTACCAGGGGAGTAAGTCACTGGAGAAACTGAGCTCAAAAACAATTTCCACTCATCAGATACAGTGATTTTATTCTCCCTCTTATTGTTTTCATCAAGATAAGATAAAACTTTACTCATGTACATTTGCTGTGTTGCAGCAGTAAAGAGGACAGTCAAAACTACACACCTTGCAATATAAAAGCAAGGAAATATAACAATATCCACAGAAGAGAGATAATATATTAAGTGTGAGCAGAATATATATACAGTGTATTGGATGGCATTGGAATTAGTAACCTTTATTTAACCAGGTTAGTCCAATTAAGAGAGATCCTGCGTAGCTGCAACACAGTTTAAGTTAAAGTAAAAGACAAACACACAGATTAATAGCACAGGGGCTTAATAGCATCAACAGGCTGATGTGCATTCACTAGAAGGGAATTTTGAGAGAGCTGCCCTGTCAGTGCAGAGATTCTCTTCAAGATTAAGCTCGAGACAACGGGTAAGAAAGAAGTAAGTGCAGGTTATAGTTATGAAGTTGGTAATTAAAGGTTCATGGATTGTGTCATGAGTTTTCAATAATTGTAGCATTGAACCTGCTGAACTGCCGGCAATGGTTTCATGTTCTTTATAATAAAAGCTGGTAAAAGTCTTGCAGATAGAATCCCATAAATCAGTCTAAATCTTTCTCTCTCTCTCTCACGTACGCACACACACACACACACACACACACACACACACACACACACACACACACACACACAGCCCATGTAAGTGAGAAGCACAGAGAGGAACAAGTGTCTGGAATGTGAGGGGAGGGGAGGGGTGTATTTATGTGCTCCTAATATGCTGTCATTTGTTTACTATGTGGTAACACTGAAGTCCTTCTTTGTTATGCCAATGAACTTCTTTGGATTTGAAAAGAGGAATAAATGGCTGTTTGTTTGAGTGTGACAGAGGAGCAGTGGTGAGTTTGGAAAAGGGAGATTGACTGTAGTAGAGGGGATGAGGGCCTGGGTTTATGTCAAGAATGTAATGGAGAGGGAGAGTATTCCCTGAGGACTGAGTGGCTGCCTGTCCTTGAACGACAAAGAGGAAGAGAGCTACTGTTTCTGTTGCCTCCACGATCACCTTTTTATTTATGATCATAAAACTCAATGATTGAAGTGGAGGAAAGAGGGAAAACTGTGAATGGTCATGTTGACTTTATAGGAAGCTGTAAACTAAAACTGAAATAGTCAATTTATCAGTCATCTAGATCTAATGACTATATCCCCCATTCCCCCCGGATTAATTGTTTTCTCTATACATTGCCTGAAAACAGTGAAATTCCCTGTTCCAGTGAGACTAAAGTCCAATTATAGTCCAAAGTCCAAAGATATTCAATTCATGTAGCAGGGTCTAAAGGTCTAAGAGCACTTTCTCATTGATTTAAATGAATCACTTTCCCAGTCAAGTGAATGAGAAAGTGGTCTCAGACTCTAGCTCTTTTGCATATGAAGCGGAAAGACATAAAATACTAAAATTTAAGATGCTAGCTCAAAACGATGATTAATTGGCAATAACATGCTTGATTGGCGAATACTATGGTAATCAGTTAACCTATGTTGCATTATAACTGTGTTTATACTGAACATTTTAAACATTTACTCTCATCAATATTACTTGCCCTTTAACATAATTATTTTAGACTTTTGTTGTTTCAACTGTTGTATAGACTGTATTATACATATTCTTTTTCACTTTCTTCTATATATATTGTATTTTATTTTACATACTTTGTATTTATATTTTGATATCTATTATAATTCACTAGGTCTTTTTATATTTCTACTCTTGATTGAAGCATCTGTAATAAATCTCAATTTCCCTCTGGATCAATAAAGTATTTTCAGATTCTGACTCTGATAAATCAAGTAATGATCGCATCGTGATTGAAATCAATTGGCAGTTAGTATTGGCTGTTTATCTCTGTGTTGTAAACTTGATCATGAAAGTTTACTGTTGACCTTGTAAACAATAATTTGACATAAAAACTACAATTGTTTTCAAGCACCAACACAAAATCTTAGATGCAAGATATCAGCTTAGGAAGCTGTAGTAAAAAATGTTCACTATTTTCTTACATTTCACAGACTAAAAGAAAATAACATACATTTAAATTCAGCCTTCAGGATATCCACACATCAGGATATTATACATTATTAAACATGCATTTTTTTATCCCCACTTACTTTTTGAAAGAGACGGATAACCCTCAGTCTTTGCTACTATCTGTATCTGTATCCATTTTGGGTCAGGCCAGAAGTGGAGGGCTCTCATGAACACGTACAATGACTCTATAAGTCAGCAGAGGCATTTTCATGACTCTGCACACTTTGCTGTTGTGTCATTTCTCTCCACACCTGCTAATCTCCTAATTATATTTCCCATTCCATCTCTGAATCCGACCAGGAAAGTAGCTCCAATTCAATTTACTGCGCAGGAATTCAATTTAAGGCCAGAGGTGGACAGTCCATCAACGTAACACAAGTGGTAGAAGCATCTGAAAACAGCACTGTAAGCTGGGAAAACAAGCCTGTGAACGTGTGTCAGAATATTTTGTATTTGTGCTTGACATTTATTTCAAGCATTTAGCAGTTTCAAACTATTGCTGATTAATTATCTGACAAATTGATGAACTCTTTCAGACACAAATCAACTGAGTTTCATTTCTTAAATTTTTCTTTTAAATAAAGAAACTATCATTTTAACATTTTTAATTAACATTTAAGGAAGTGTATAACAAAATGGAAGATAACAGATGACTATTAAAATCCTACTTTCTGTATTTTAAGAGAGGTTTGCGGAGAAATAAGCTTTGGGGGAAAAGGGAGGGTGATGGAGATGAAAATGTCATTGTTGAAGCAAACTAGTTTTAATCAAGGTCAGTGTGAGAGAGTGAATGAATGAGGGCAGGGAAAGTTTTGGCATTCTCAGAATGGCTGCCCTCGTTTTCCGCCCCACATCAGCTGGACAATAGGATGCGTTTGCCCCCTCAACACAACCCCTCCTG
The DNA here is from genome assembly GCF_024713975.1 of Paralichthys olivaceus. NCBI lineage: Eukaryota > Metazoa > Chordata > Actinopteri > Pleuronectiformes > Paralichthyidae > Paralichthys > Paralichthys olivaceus. Next base: position 10,263,522 of record NC_091105.1, read on the forward strand.
GAGTTGGTAATGTGTTGGTCTTCTGTGACACAAAAAATAATCTGATGGAGATGAACAAGTATGAAAAGAGGGTTTTATTCTCCCTAACAGTTGCCTTTCTGAAATGTAAGTTAATCAGACTCACTGATTGCTCAGACTCTCAGCACTAATCACATGAGCATTTCACATTAAATCAATAGACGTTGTTTTCTGCATTCCTCATGTGGTGTCCGTCCTGAGATTGTCGGTGCATGACACGTTGGCTTGACCTTGGAGTAAATGCAATGGTCTGCAGACTTCATGCTCGAATTCACAAATGTGCCATGACGTGGTGTTTCCTCTGTGGTCCCCAAAGGGAAGAGGGGAAAAAAAAAAATCAACCTAACTGTGCATGTCTTCCTATGAGCAACCTAACTGTGCTCATCGGAAGACACGCACAGATAGGTTTATATTTATTTTTTTCCTATTTCCTGTGTCTGCGGTCAAAGCTTATGCACCACAAGCACAGATCATATTTAAAGGTCATTACACATGACGTTGCTTTGTTCACTGGCAGCTCAGACATTTACCTTCACCTGTTCTTCCTCTAAAGTTGCTTCATTATTCTCTTCTGTACAGCATTTAGCTATCTCTCAGAATGACTTTGCTGTTTTGTGTTATACAGCTTATGCTCTTGATGGTTACTTTCTGTGTATGTGGGGGAGGGTTGTTCACGGGAACAGCTTGACTTTGGATTTTATCACACAAGGCACTGATAAGGAGAAGAAAAGCTGGCTGTTTCTTTTTCGCTCTCTCACATTACCCTCCCTTTCTGGCTCCCCACCCACTCTCTCTCAGTCTCACCTTGGAAAGCTGTGAGGAGGAAGTGAAAGGAGCAGGGCGGAGAGGTCAGGACGGAGTGTTGTAATAGGTTTCAAATGGGTGTAATGAACCATACAGTTTTAACGTCACTGGGGATGGGATCATAACACAAGGCTTGATTAGTCAGTCGATGTGATATCAGGAATGTTAGGTACTTTAAAGAACTGTCAGTGTCAAATCTGGTTTGCGGTGAAGTATGGGAGCTGTGGAAGAGTTTTAGATTTACTCGTCAGGTGTTATCAAATAAAGGGAGGGAGGATTAGGAAATACAGAAAAACTAAAAAGTAGTGAAAGTACAGAGTGAAAGAATAAAAAGAATAGTTGCTGTAGTACATAAGTATTTGTATTCAAGCTGTCAAAGTTTGTTTGAGGGATTGTTGTCTGGTATCGGCCTGGGAGGTTTCCAAAAGTTGGGAAAGGCTTAGTTGCTCCTAACAAGTAGAGAGTGATATGTGGGTGTGTGCTCTCAGGTTAATGACTAATGGAGTGCATCAAGGACAAAGTCCACAAACGCAGTTGAGAGACAGAAACCGAGTCTCACTACTTATGTGTCAGTGTTGCTGTATTCGTTCAAACCAAAAAAATTCAGTAACAATAGTAATTATCACATAACATGAACAAACAAACTTGATACAGGTCTCTTATATTTGTTTTAGGACGAAGGATTGTGACCAAGATAAACATAAAGCCGGAATTTTAATGGGAACAAATAAAAGTACTAGTGCTGTTTGGTAGAAATAACTGTCTATGTCTTTCTAAATTCCCTCAAACACAGTTTCTATTCAGGACATTCTTGTTATCGACATGTACCCAAGTACCAATGTATCTGCACTATAAGCTAATATCAACAGGTCTATTGACTTTACTGATTTATCGGTTTAGAACTTATTTGACTTTTTCAGTGTCTGTCATTTTCTTGTGGGAGGTGCAGCTAAACCATGAATTCAAAAATGTCTTATTGTTGTTTTGGGGTAAATGTGACCTGTTTTAAAGTCTTAGCACAGCCTGTTTTTATAAATGTCTTAATTTTGATTAGATAGCTAATGTGAATGTAAAATTAATGAAATGTAACGTAACAAGACAAAGTGTTTTTTATTTTGATGCAGCATGGGCTCTTTTCCTGTCTTTGCTTCCTTTCTCTACTATTCAGTCTGATCTGATCTCTGTCACCAGCATGAGCACACCATCCTCTGGACGGAAGACCCCTGTTGACTATGGCGTGCAGATCCGCTTCATCAATGACCTCTGTGACGCCGGCGGCGGACAGCCTGGGCCCCAGCCCAAGACCAAGACTCAGTCCTCCTCCAAATACGGTGTGGCAGTCAGGGTGCAGGGTATCGCTGGGCAGCCGTATGTGGTCCTGAAGGATGGAGAGAAAGGAGACTCATATGGGGTCCAGCTCAAGACCCAGCCTCCACCTGGCTACAGTAGCCTTCCAAGGCGGAGAGAGAAAGCCGAGCCGGGAACACAGGGGGCATATGTAGGAGGAGGAAGCGGAGAAGGGCAAGGAGGGGCACTACGCAGGGCCCAGTCCCATGGGTCACTGTTAGACAGGGATGGAGAGGGAGGGGCGGGCAATGAGGATTTCCAGATGTCGAGGCCACCAGGGGATGGGAAGTCTGGTAGTTATGGGAACCTGGATGGAGGTTTAGGAGTAAGAGGAGAGAGAGAGCAGCCTCGGCATATCAGTGGTAGAGGTGGGGCCATGGAAAGGAATAAATGGGGTGGTTCTTATCAGACAGGACTCAACGGGTCTTTAGGGTCAGTGAGGGGCAGTCAGACCTACCCCGACCCGCCTCATCAAACAAATGATTTTCAGTCTAATCAGAGACAAACTGCTGTAAACAGACCAGTAAACAGGTTTGATGGCGTTAACAGAGGGGACCAGCAGAGAGGCCTCTTTCCTCCACAACAAGATCCTAGGGCCACATCACCTCTTCTCAGCCCCTACCCCTACACCTCACCACCGTCCTCCACTCACAGCAGCTTGGGACGCAGCCAGCACGCTGTCACCAGTTTTCCTGGACACTCTGCAAATCAGTGGCCTTCACCAGGGAGAGAAGTCGCTGTTGCAACACCGCAGGCCAGCCTCACTGAGACACAGGTAGGAATTCTGTGTTTTCTGCCTGGCCATAAAATCTTATACTCAGTGCACTCCAAACACTGCAGAACATGCAACATTGCAAGAGCAGTTTTCTGATCTATGTCTTAAGGTGACACCTGACCTTTTGCTGGACCAGGGTCAGAGTGCAGAGATGAGCCGTGAGGAGGAGCAGGTGATGCAGACCATATACAACATCCTAAGACAAGGGTATGGTCCTCCATGTCATCATCATCTTCCTGTTACTGGAATATCACCTTTTTAAAATTGAGTGTCACAATAAAATACTCATATATAGCATTAATGTTAAGCTGTTATCTTTTGCCTTTTTCCCTTCCCTTAGAACTAAAGAGAGTGATGTTGTGATCAGGCACAAAGTCAAGCTCATTGCTCAGAAGATTCAGAATATAAAGGTTTGTCCCTTTGGAAAATATCTTATTCTAGGGAAGGTTTGTTCTTGAATTTCTTCATAAAGAAATAATGCAAACAGTTACTGTACAGAATTTTAGTTTACAACTTTTTCTTCAGTCTAACGAATCCCAGAGGGAAGAGTGGATGCGAGAAAAGAAGGAGCTTGAGAGAAAGACTGTTGATCTACAAACTGCCCTGCAGGAGGTAAAGAGGGTAAGTAAAATAAGAATAAAGACGTGAGGGTATAGAGATTGTGACTTCTTTTCTTTTTCCTGCTGTTGCTTCAAAACCCATATTAGTTGGGGCTATGTCATTTTAGCCCATCATCAAACCCATCATAACAGAGAGGGCAGGTATAGAATGCATGCTTGAGTTTGGGGTTGTTACTATAGTTTTGGTTCACCCACCAAGTCTAAATTCAGCCAGCTGATTGCAACTGGCTGCCACCACGGATGCTTTCATTCAGAGGGGAACCTGCCACTTTAACTCAGCTCTAATTACAAAGGGCACCTCCAGTGTAACACATACATGCTCCTTAAAATGAGAGTACCTACTGTCAAGTGAAGGGAACAGTTGGCAGTTGGTTGGAAGTGGGAAACTGTCCTTAGAGCTTTTTTGTCATTTGGACTTATCTAACCAGGAGGCCGGGGGGTTCCTTGGAGTGTGCTTCAGATTAATCCTCTGATTAATCCCTAAAGCCCTCCAGCCTGGTCAGAGGTGCGCACACAGAAGAATCTAACCTCATTAATGACGCATCAAATGTGAGTTTAAGGATGTTGGGCAGGTCTTAATCTCTAATAGCCCCTAAGAACTTAATCCTTTATTCCTATTGATCGGCTGGCAAATGCAGGCCCACTTTAGCATTTCCTAAAAGCCCATTGTTTATGCCACCAGAGCTACCTGATGTCTCATGTTTCACTGCTCTCATTTATTCAGCATGTCTGCTTGTGTGTAGGACTCTGATCCCGCTCTGAAAGCTGAGCTGGAGTCCTGTCTGGATGAAAACCTGCAACTGCAGGAGATGCTGGACCGAAAGAAGACAGAACTAAATGAAACACAATCAGAGTGAGGGCATTACAACACTTGCACACTCAAATACACACAGAAGAAAGCATGAATGGAAATGGTACCAGTATTTGTTGTCAGGAGTAAGAGGGGTAATAATGACCCCACTTTGTTTTCACGCACACACTTCTCACAATTCCAAGAACAAGACGTTACTGTTTCTCATTCATTCGGCCAAACAAGTATTGTACTGTCATTTGAATTCAAAGAACTAATGTTTATGCTCTTTGTCGTGCAGGCTGACTCAGCTCAGGATGGATAGGGAGAATGCAGAGGCTCGAGTCAGAGAGATGGAGGACCAGCTGGCTGAGCTTCAGGACGAACTGAGAAGAGATAACGGCAACAAGACGGTACCAATGAAACACTGATACAGGGACAAATCACCACCACTGTATTAAAAAACAAATATCTATTTTGAAAAGCTGAGAAAGCAATTAATAAATAGATAAATAATAAATAAATAGTATGCTGACTGGTCAAGCGTATCAAGTTTATACTGTATGTTTTCACTGTGTCTGCAGGACCTGATGTCTTGTCAGGCACAGCTGATGGATGTCTGCCAGCTGAAACACAAGCTGGAGGAGACACTGAGACAGAGAGAGAGGGAGCTCACAGCTCTGAAAGGAGCGCTAAAGGAAGAGGTGGCCACACATGACAAAGAGATAGAGGCCCTCCGAGAGCAGTACAGTGCGGACATGGAGAAGCTTCGCAGCAGCATGGAGCAGGTGTCTCAGGTGTGTACACAAACACTTACAAACTCACATCATTTATATTTGATAGAGAAATGCCTTCAAACACAACAGACCCCCTGAGCTAAAGTGTGCATTTCGCCCTTCCTTTGATAATAATTTATAAAAGTGGTCAATGCCTCCCTCGCTAACTGTGGCAGGTGAGCCCAGTCCAAGCACTCTCTCATGCCCACCACGGATTACAGGCACCATTAACAGTGAGTGCTGGTGTTATGGAGAGGTCGGCCTGCCTGCTGAAAATTAATGGCGAAAAATAAAATACGCAGAGTTATCACAGAAAAACTTCTGATGTCTATTTCTGAAATGATACATTACAATATGCTCTCAACTCTTCTTTCTCCTGTTTCAGTCTCATGCAGGGATCGAATCTGAGCGTTTGCGTGTAAATGCATCAGTTCGCTCTCTACAGCAGCAGTTGGAGGACTGTCGAGACGAGAGCGGCCACTGGATGGAGCAGTTTCACTCCACCAGAGATGAACTTCGAACAACTAAACAAGAGTGAGTCTAAAGACATTTAAATACATCAAATGAACCACAAAGTGTATTCATCTGTACTTTCCTGGGTTTCCACTGTTTACGTTGAAATGGATTTTTCCATCTTTTCATTTTTGCATCTGCTGTGCTACTAATGTGTGTCCATCTCCTCTCTTCTTTCATTCTACTTGGTCAATGTTTCTCCCTCTCTGTCAGAGAGCCACCCAGCACTCCTGGAGCACAGTGAGAGTCACTAATCGATCCACATTTGTGTCTAGATAGCTGTAGATGTGGCTAATTGTACTAAAAACTGAATCCCTGTAGTTTCAAGGCCATCCACACGTGATCCAAGCTCAATTATGGGCCATGAACACCTGACAGCATGAGTCCTAATGGGAATATGGACCATATTTAGTTCTATGGCGGAGCAGAAATGATGCTTAGTAGCCACACACAACATTTTTACATTAGATTTTCTTCATTGTACAGATACAGAGTGAGGTGTGGATGGTCTATACCTGAGTGTTTAGATAAAAAATGTGCTGTAGACTTTGTAGTGACAGGGAAGGCTGATGTATTTCCTGTTTTTGACAATTAAATAATGATTTATTTGCTCATTGACCACATGAAAATAAACCTCTTCTGTCATGATTCACCTGAACAACCCAACAGCTACTGATCAGCTAATTAAGCAGCAACACTATATTGGTGCAGTTGGCTTACACCACTGGTATGTTCACATTTTTCAGACTCCTGCAATCTCGTCTGGAAAAAGAAGAGTTTGAGGAGGAACTGAAGGAGCTCCAGGAGAAAGTGAGCACCATGAAACAACAGATACCAGACCCCACGCACACCCACACTCTCAACCAGGTGCAGTAAACACTTTCACAGCTTAAAACCATCACTGATGCACAGTTTAATAACAAAAAAATTCAACATCAAATTCTTCATACTTCTGTCTAGGAGCTCCAGCAATGTAATGCTGATCTGCAGAAGGCAAAGACTGAGGTGGAGAAACACAGGACGGAGTTTGACAGGAAGGTTATGGAAGTGATCTCCATAAAGAAATCTCACCAGAACCAAGAGGCAGAGATGAAGTATGAGATTGACCGGCTCAAGGGCCAATTGCAGAGGGCTAAAGATGACTTTGCCAAGGCACAGGAGAAAAATAAGCGGGTTAGTTTAAACTCACAGGGAACAAAGAGATCATTTAGGATCTGTGTGAAGTTTTGTGTGGTAACATGTATGTGGCAGATGGACTTGCCTTACTAGGTGGTTAGAATCATCTCTTGAATTTTTTTGTCTAAATCCTTTTCCTCCTGCCTACAGCTCCCAGACCCAGCCACCATCTCAGAGCTTGAGCAGAAGTTAGTGGAGGCAGGTGTGGAAGCTAACCAGCTCAAAGAAAAACTCTCATTGGCTGAAGAGGAAGTGGAAAGCAGAAAAACACAAATCAGTAGAGCTCAGATGGACCTTAAGTCGCTTCAAGATTCCCAGCAGGAGCAGAAAGACGCCAACGCACGTCTCAAAGAGAAACTCTCACGATTAGAGGTAACATTACATCCTCCCACACAACACTGTTCAGCTCAGCGTGTTAGATGACCCTGAAAGAAGTAGATGCATCAAAGCATAATTGCACATCCTCTGTGGTGTCCTCAGGCTCAGCTCCAGACCAGCGCCACAGAGAGCTCAGAGGCAGAGCTCACCCTCCACTCTGAGGTGAGAAGCCTGAGAACTGAGCTAGATGAGGCCAAGAGAAAAGCCTCCAGAGTGAGCCAGGAGCACCGTGAACTTAGCCTGCGCCTGGAGGATACAGAGAAAGAAAAGGAGACACTCAGACAGAGCGTCAACCAGCTGGAAGAATCCAAACGGCAGCATGATAGAGTTCTGGAGAAACTCAACAAAGAGGTAAGAAAGGCCTGTGTAGCCCGCAGCATCCAGCTGCTCAATTGAGGACACACACACAGCACAAAATATTTGTCCCCTGTGTTTTTCATTTTGTCCCCTCTCTGTGACTCTGTCAGCACGAGTCTCTGACCATGTCCTCAAGAGAGGAGGCACAGGCTCTCAGGGTTCAGCTGGAGGAGCAGAGAGACAGAGCACGCAAGGAAATGCACGAGGTGCAGCGTCATGGAAACGACGCTCAGACTGAGCTCGAAAGAAGCCACACAAATCTAAAGAGACTGGAGGAAGAAGTGTGTGTTTGTGTTTTGATGTTTGTTTTAAGTGTTTGTGTGCATGATTCCCCTCTTATTTGGTTTTCATTATGAAAATCATGTCTTAATATGTTTAGACATAATATTCATTGTGCATGCTTCACTGATTGTATTCATGCAAAGTTGATTATATAATATAATACTATAATATAATTTTCTTCTGATGAACATTCAGTTTGACAGAGAGCATTTCTAATTATACGATAAACTTTACTAGATGTCACGACAGAAGAAGGAGATCCTGCTTGTGTCTGAGGAGAGAGACAACCACCAGCTGGATAAAGAGCTTCTCACCAACAGACTGCGCCACCTTGAGGGAGAGATGGAGGCCAGCAAAAACAACCACAACGAGAAAACCCGGGAGATCCGGATCCTGGAGGTACGATATGAGCATGTGCCTACCTCCCGGTTATGGGGAATAAACCATTCGGGAAAATTAACAATGACAACGCAGATACCAGCCTTGCATACATTGTTAGTAGGACGGTCTCTACATGTATGAAAATATCTTACCTCCAGCCATAAATTAAACACACAGGGTTTTAGATTCAAGTGATAACTTTGCACTGCACACGTGCTCCAACAAACTCTGTATCAAAACTGGACGTAATGGAACAGATCCATCTATACTTGACACTAGCTAATCTCTCACTTGAGCTAAATCCAGTGCACGATTTCTGAGCACTTAACGAAGCAGATCTTGTCTGGGCTCTATCAGGACAAGCTGAAGCGTATGGAGTTGGAGCTGGAGGAGGAGAGAAGCAGCGCGGAGATGCTGACGGAGCGGGTGACGAGGAGCAGGGACCTGATCGATCAGCTCCGCTCTGAGCTCATGCAGGAGAGGTCTTCCAAACAGGACCTGGAGCTGGACAAGAACACCATGGAGAGACATGTATGTGCACATACAGCACACCTGTCTTTGCAGACATTTGTGATCAGCAGCTTTCACCTGACTCTCCATGTGTGTTTGTGTGTTTGTGCCGGCAGCTGAAGGAGCTGAGGAGTCGTGTTGTTGACATGGAGGACCAGTCTCGCTCCTCAGCCGGAGTCTCTCAGCTGGAGAACAAGATCCAGGAGCTTGAAGAACGCCTACGCAGCGAGGAAAGGTACAGTGCAACAAATAGAACACTTACTCCAATACATCCTCATTCTGAACCACAGTTTATCACTTTTGGTTGAATCGAATATTCATATATATATATACTGAAGGATATATATATTTATATTTTGGTGGTCGTCCCAGTGCAGGTTTTCATTTATCTGCCCATTTTAATTGTGAAACTTAGACAGAAAAGATATTTTTAAAATATGAATGATAGGAGCCATGATCTGGGCTGTAACTTAAAGTTTGGTGTGATTTGACTGTATCAACTGTTTTTGATTATGATGAAACAAGGAGCTTTGGTATTGGAAACTAGCCCTTTTGCTAAAATATTCTGTTCCATATTATTTTTTTCAGTTATCAGCAGAGATACAGAGAGTAATATTCATTAATATGCTTCTATGTCTGATGCTCTGTTCTTCTCCTGTATATGAAAAGGGAGAAGAACTCTTTCCTGGCATCTCAACGTCGTCTGGAGAGGAAACTTAAAGACCTCAGTTTGATGCTTGATGAGGAGAGACAAACACACACTGACCAGAAAGACCAGGTACACACGTTTACCAGCTACCTTATGACAGTATTTACATTTCCTGAAATTAGAGGTTTGGTTTTTAAACAATGAAAAACACACATTCATTAAAATTAAACTTTTACCTTGTTGTACGTTGCAGTTTGCTCTGAGGGTGAAGGCTCTAAAGAGGCAGGTGGATGAGGGAGAGACGGAGCTGGAGAGAATCGATGGTCTCAGAAGAAAAGCTCAGAGAGACATGGAGGAGCAAATGGAGTTTAAAGAGGCCCTGCAGACCAGAGTCACAGCTCTAGAGCTCGAGCTCAAGTAAGCATTTACTTTTTTTTGTCTTAGTTTTACTGTTTGTAAACCAATTTCTTTCTCACTGTGATCTCTTGGTGTTGACTGATTAGGCAAGAGACTTCCTGGCAGCCATATTATCACAGCTGTCGGGACCATGGGGCCAGGTTCGGACAAAACTTCTCGGGGGATATTAGGGTTTGGGTCACGTTAAGTCACGTGGGCTGGGCTTTCTACTTAAGTTTTATACTGCACGTGTCTAATCAGGGAAAATACTGGGCCCGGTTTGGTTTAGACACTGTGTGTGTGTGTGTGTGTGTGTGTGTGTGTGTGTGTGTGTGTGTGTGTGTGTGTGTGTGTGTGTGTGTGTGTGTGTGTGTGTGTGTGTGTGTGTGTGTGTGTGTGTGTGTGTGTGTGTGTGTGTGTGTGTGTGTGTGTGTGTGTGTGTGTGTGTGTGTGTGTGTGTGCGCCACCACCTCCTCTTTCTTGCATCACAGAATGAGTGAAGCAGAAATGCAAATGATAAGTTAATACCTGGGAACTGTGGTGGAGATTTACTCAGCCTCCCTGACGTGCAGTATTTCACAAGTTGACGTGTGTAAAACATCAGCGGTCACCCATGAGTGAGAAGGTATTTCATTAACTCAAATGGGACATTACTCATGTATCACAGGGGGAAATAAAATGTGCCCAATCGCAAGGAGACACATGCTGTTCTTTTATATTCCCAGCAGAGGGAGCACTGTAATCACCTAGTAGCATAAACATTTGCAAATAAAGCAACTGATGACAGAGTAGCTGTGTGTTTCAGTGGTTAATTAAAACAGTGATAATTCTAATGATGTGATGATGATGATGTGTCACAGGAGGAAAACTCAGGCAGCAATGCGTCCAGCTCTGGATTCATCAGCCCTGAGTTCAGATGACGACAGCTTCTATGAACCGACCACCATCACCTCCATCCTCACTGAGGGCAACCTCCAGACCAGCTCCTGTTGAAGCTGCACTCTGGGGACAGGGCGAGGGTGGGACAGAAGAAACAGTGATAGAGGGTAGTGTAGGATATCTGGTTTGTAGTTTGGGAGTAAAGCCAAGAGGCAGAAAGGTACGACTACAGATAAAGTACACATCGTAGAAATTAGCAGGGGAGAGATTTCCCACACTGGAGTGAACGGAAGGAAACAAAACATCCTCTTCAGTTCGGGGAATTCACTTCAGTCATCTTTAATGTGCTCAGATGTTCTCCACGGCACAACTGAAACAAATCCTATTCATGCACCTCGTACATGACCAATACGTCTCAGACCAGTTTAAGGTTAAGGTTGTTGCATCAAGCACTTATGGTTCTTTGTCTGGCTTTGACTGAAGGACAAATTATACTCTCATTTTCTGGTGTAAAAAGTTTACATGTTAGACTTTTTTTCTGGCTGAACTCAGTAATTAGTCAGGTAGAACTACACAAAACAAGGACTGTATGTCAACACTGATTATAAAAGCCACAACGGAATGGAAACTGCGAACAATGCAACAAAATAACCCTCAAATTAATTTTCATAACCAGATCTAGTGGTTTAAGTACTGTAAATGATTCCTGAATGAAATCTGGATTTTGTTGACTGAAAACAAAATATATATTTTTTTAGCTCTGGCATACGTCTGTCCTGTAGATAGTTTAGAGTTTACTCCACATTCCAGTCTTCACTGTCACACGGTGTACGTTATAAAATATGACACTAATATTGTATCTCAAATGGATCTCAAATAGCACAGAGAGAAACCTCATGTTGGTACACAGTTAAGATTAATTAATGATTAATTAATTAATTAATTAATCATTATTCTGTTGAGGTTCCTCAGTAAAGATGCAAACAATGTTGGATCTCGGGAGTTGTGTTTCATAACTCTGAGCACAGAGAGATCTGTGGCTACAAAACATCTTTCCTTCAGAATATTTATGAAGGATTAAAATGGTTTTCCACTTTCAAAGCAACAAAATGGCCAAAATTTCTTCCCTGTGTCGTAGAAACTTCACAATTTGTTTGGTTGAAGCTGCACAGATTCTATGCATTCCTTTATAAAACATGTACATTCATTTCATTACAAGGCCTTAAATGATTTATGATTTGACTTGTTATTATTTTAGAAATTTGTTTTTGTAAAGTTTTGTAGAGTCTCAAACTGACTGGAAACAGTTTGAACTTATAATTGTTTTACATTCTGCTGTAATGTAACATTTCTCTCTGTGTTTCCAGCGAAACTGGAAAACGGTACGAAAATGATTAGTTAGACAGCTGAATTTAAATTTGTTGAATTTAAGGTGCTGGTATTTACTGCAATTGTTGAACAGAAAAGTTTCACCCTGTCACTGTACTTCAGAGAATAGTTTTTCTATTGAGTATGAATTTACAAACAATAAAATTATCAAGTTAAAATGATCGGTTTAATCTTTGTTGTTATTACAGAATATAAGTTTGACATTTTCACTCTGTAGTTACTTTTTAGAATATTTAAAATAAGGAAATAAGCAAATAAGATGACTAATATTTCATAATCCTCACAATTTCAGGATACATAATTCATCCTCATTATTTTTGAACATTAGTTTTTTAAACAAAAGTATTCCTCTTGTTTTCAAAATTAATCTTGATATCTGTGTTAAAGCAGAGGACGTGATGCTATAAAATGTATCTGTCGTCATGGGGAAATGCGTTATCACACTTGCCTTGAGCATTCTGACAAAAAAAAGAAGAGCTGATAAAGACTTTACAGAGATGAATATCCTTGTGTTTGAGTGACACATAATACTGTCATGCTGCAATGCTGATGGATCACAATTGCTCTGTTTTGGCTGCAGGACTGTTCTTCTGTGGAATCAGAGTTAATGTTTGTTATGTAAGCCTGAGTTCTGTGGAAGTGTGACTGAACATGAACCTGGTTAAGCACATAATGAGTATTATCACTGTGCTGTGTGTGTGTCCGGTGCACAGCCTTAATTCACACTGACACTTCCAAAGTCTTTTAAGTGACTCTGTGACTTTGTCAAAGTTATTAACCTGTGAGAAAATATTTTCTCTTACATTTCTTATTTGTATGATGCCTTAGTAAGTCTAATATCTTCTTAACTGCACATTGTGTAGAGCTGAGGTACTGAATGAAACACATAGTTGTAGAGGCCTTGAAGTGAATCTAACATCTTCCAGTGACACAGGAAAACTACAATATCCCCTAAAACACAACTAAATGTGACCAACTGTAATGTTTGCATCAGCTGTTCCAGCCGAGAAGCAGAGCGCACGTTAACGTGCCATCCACCGAACCTGCAACTGACGGAGCGTGTCAGTGTTAATGTTTCACTCTCTGCAGAATTGTTTTCGTTGTAGCTGCGTTACACATCCCACTGAGCAGAAATAAACTGCTGATGTGTTGATACAAGGGGACGACATTTTCCCATTTATGGACACGTTCAGGTGACTGTTGTGCTCATGCAAACCTGGATGAGCAGATAAGGCTTCTTTTTTATGTCAGGCTGCAAACTAACATAAAGAGGCGGTTCCACAACACACACTTGGAACATGACAACTCACAAACTAAATGCTGACATTGTCTGTGACACAGCAATACAAAGCAAGGTAGTTAAAAGAGACATACAGCTACTTCTAAAAGACAATCACTTTCTCTGCTAAGCACAATATGTTCCTTCACATGACACAGCCAGCTGCGTTGTACAGCTGCCATGTTGCAGGTCATAAATCACTAGTACAAGTTTACAGTTCAGGGGAGAATGTCCCAACTCTGAACACGATGCACTTTTCCAAAGTTCAGGCCTCTATATACTTTCAGTAATTTCAATTCAGTTGTATTTGAATCGCACTAAATCACGAAATCCTAAAAATGTTTGGAGAAATCAACAGTCATCATCATCAACAGTCCACACAACGAGCAAACGTTTCTGCCACTGTGGAGAAAAAACATCTGCCTCGACCATTTGGGATGAACGGAGAGGCATGGGGGAGAGAGGAGAGAAAAAACAATGAAGTTAGAAACATTTGAGCATTGTACAAGAGGCCGGAAAATACCAGAGCACTCCTGAGGTAGATTTAAGACAAAAGAAAAGTGTGATCAGGATCCAGGTCTCTTTGTGTGATCAGGATCCAGGTCTCTGAGTGTGATCAGGATCGTGCTGTGAGCTGCAGGCTGCAGAGGCCGTGGTACTGTGGGTAGTGATGGATGAGTTGCTGCTGCCAGGAGCGCCACAGGGTGAGGCACGTCAAGAATGTCAGCGGAGATCTGTATGAAAAACAGGTTGAAGGAAACTTTTATTAGACGAGTTTATGAAACTAAATCTGATATGAAAAGAAAATCCCACTAAACTCTGACAACTGTTGATCCAACTCACAAATCTCAGCATAATAAAGAATGAAGGGAAGGGTTCATGTCTTTTGAGCAAAGCCCAAAACATTTTTTTTTTCTCACATCCAGTGGATAGATGAAAGTCAGCACCCTGCAGGGACATTTCACCAACTCCTTGGATTTTAACATGTTTACATCCTATTTGGCACTTTCATAGCACGACTGTTCGACTATTTTGAGAAACATTTGTGATTGTGCGTCAGAGGTGTACGAGTCTCTTGCTGATTTTGACAAACTCACCCTACCTCCCTCTGCGCTATTGTGGGATTGATCTGAACAAAAGCCCCTTTCTTCCTGCTGGTTGTCGGGAATTGAGCTTTAAAATCTTTGCCTGCAACATTTTTGGGGGGCATGAAGTCACACCTGCAGTGTTTTTCTGTGGAACCAGACATTCATGATGCTACGCCTCCCATCCAGTGTCACCAAACCTGTACGCACCAACACAATGTGCACGGTACCTGTTTTACTGGCCTATAAATTATAAAGGAACATACTTTCCATGGGTGGGATTGGGTTTCCATAGCATTCCAGTTTTCCAGGCACAACCTAAAACCTGGGCGCTGATTTGCTCATCGCTGGGTGTGTTGTGTTTTGAAATCATGGTGTGTTTGCTATTACTGCATAGTTGCTGTTGTTCAGTCAGTATGTAGCCTCACGGCCGGTTTAAAAATATTTCCTTGTGTTTCCAGGTGTTACGCATGTGTGGATACAGGTGTAGTTGCGATACGAAGATATGATAATGTGTTTAATTATATAGTTCTGCATAAACTTAGACAAAAAGAAAAACAAACTAAAACATAGAGGGTGGAGCCATCACTGTAATTTCAATAGGTCATTGCTATAAATATCAACAGGAATATAAAAGCACTGAAGTCATTTTACTAATACCTCATAAACGCCTATGAAACTAATTATATATACACATATATATATATATAGAAATGATGATAAAATGATTTATTCGCTTTGCTTCCAGTCATCATTGTTTTCCAGGAAATCATCACATTACTCACATTAGTGCATTTCAACCTCTGACCCTTGAGCTGCCTTTTCCTGTTTGTTGGTCAGTTTTATATGACTGGATTATTAACCTAGTTTTAGATTTGTTGAATTTCATAGTTTCCTTTGGTTTCCAACAGAAATTAATGTTTTAACTCTCCTCATAGTGTTGATCATGATCCACTGGGAAATCATCGTTTTGTTCTCTGACAGATCTTCTTGTGATGTTCTTCATCACTGACTTACATGAGCAAATTCAAATTATTCAATACGGACACACTGAAAACACTGAACAAACAGTGAAGTGCATGCTGGGAATCTCTTTGGGCCTAAAACACTTTGACAGATTGTTAAAGATACTCAATCAGTTCAACAATCAGATATCACAACTTAGAGTGAGTTCCCGAAGATAAGAGGACCATTAAAGGGACATGAGAAAACACAGAGTGGGTGAAGAAGGATAGTGACTCACTCCGTCATCTCAGACGTGCAAGAATGTAAACACACAGAAATCACAAGCGTCTGATCTGTTGATCAGTCTGTCTGAGTGTGGTCAGCTGCGTGATGTAAACACATAGTTAGGGCTCATGTTGTGTCGTGGGACACATGATGACACTGTGTGCTAATGTTCAGGTGTGTTTGTCAGAGTGTGTGAGCTTCGTTCCAAATGATAAATCAACCATTACAAATGAACTCCTGCTCTGATGTGAAGCTTAACTACATTCTTGGTTTGGAATTCATCACGGTGAAGACTTCTGTGGAGATATTTAACTTATTAAAAGCCCACAGTCGTTACCTAACGATTTTCATTCATGCGTGATGACAGTAACATGGGAACATTTCTCTCCTTCTATGTCCTCGTTTGTGCCTCTGTCGTTTCAGCTCCAGTTTCACATTCACTCAGTGCCGTCTCCTCTGGTGCCACAGTGAGCTGGAGTCTGCTCCTCAACAGCCATTAATGTCATTAAAGTCTTAATCCAATTTTAGGCCTGTGCCCGATCAGCTGCTGCCACATGCCAGCAGAGAAGAGTTCACTCTGTTACTTCCACTGTCATTTTGTTTTTGTCTGTGACTCCTGTTGTACGTTAATGATCGAAAGATTCAAGGTGAACTAAATAAATGTCAGACAGGATACTTCATTCATCCCTCTAGGGGGGAATTGAATGTCCCCTTCAATAAATACCCACATTAGTAATTGATTTTGAATGTTTGCTACTATTATTTTTCATTGGAGCTAATAATTTGGAATTGTATTTTCAGAAGTTGTTTTAAATTTGACAAAAGACTAAAATAAAATGCTCACTGTCTGGAATCACTCATCTCAGAGCAATTGAGCAATTATTGGCAATTAATTCCAACAATGTATGGAAGTTCAACAATAAAAAAAAAAAAATATATATATTTGTATTTATTATATAGTGTGTGTACTTATTTATATTTGTAATTTTGTATCTATTCTGCGGAGAAAACCTTATCAAAGACAAATATCCACCAGGAAAACCACAGCCACAAATCAGTGGATTTAACACCCTGCTTCCTGCTGCCTTGTAATTGTAGGAGAAGAGCTTTACACAGGTTAAGTCAGGGGGTGTCATGTTTTCCAGTCAATAAGTCATACTTATAATAATACTGATCAGGGCAACATTTAGCTGGAATTGATGATCCAGAATCCAACAATAGGACAATCAAACCCTTTCACTTATTATGAGACCTTATTATCTTCTTATCTTATTTCCTCATTACCCTCCCTCTCTGAATCATTTGATGAAGATGATGATGATGATGATGATGATGATGCAAAGTTTCTGGAGGTTATTGTTTGCTCTCTCTCTCGCTGTGGGCGGGTTGCTTTGCTTTGGCACACCCACATATTGACGTCATGAGAAAAGTGATCAACAATGTGCTGAGTGGAGAGAGAGAGGAACACACACACACACACACACACACCTCTCTCTCTCTCTCTCTCTCACACACGCACACACACACACACACACCCTCGTTCTCTCTCTCTCTCTCTCTCTCTCTCACACACACACACACTCGCCGGTGTGTCTGTGTCTGGATACTTTAAACAGCAGTGGGACCGTCGACGTTCACCACAGAAGACTGAAGCTCTGAAGGAGGAAGCTCGTTTTATTATTTACTTATTTATTAGTTTATTTATTTGTTTGTGCGGCATTTATTATATTTCAGTCAAAGATGAACGGAGTCACGAGAAGTCTGTGCACATTTGAGGACATCAGAAATCAAGACTATGGGGCAAGTTACTCGACATTTTTTAAGATTTCTTCATATTATCTGCTTAATATGAGGCCTTCTGTCAACAATGAATGAAATATGAATGATTCTATGAGAAAGAAAGGACCAACATATTCTTTAGAACCAGTTTTTCTCACTTTTTTTTTGTTAAGATCTGTTGATTATTTTTCAGTAAATAATCATTTTGAGCTCTTTTCATTTTCTTTACTTGACTGCTCAGTTTGAATGGAGTCAGAGGACGTGTGTGAATTTGTGATGGTCTTCAGACTAGGCGGTAAAACTATATGAATAATTATCACAGTAGTATTTTTACCATTTGTAATATAATTACATTAGTCCAGTAAATTTGTTGTTTGTGAATGTTGCTCAGATTTTAAAAGTGTTTTGCTGTTTTTCACGTGGAGTTGAACAATTTGTCCTTTGAGTTAAAAGAAATAATGGACATGTATGATAATAATAATTGAAAAAAATGAATGATGATTAATACAAACAATCATCCAGCCTCATAACTGAGCATCGTCACCAAGTATGTTTACAGTAAAGTCTCTGGCCTTGCAGTAATTAAAGTATTAGTCCCTCCTCTCCATTAAGGCTCAGAATTAGTCTAAACAACATCTGTGCTTCCTGCCCACATCAGTTATGGGCTTACAGTCACAAGTCACAGGACGTGGAAAAGCTTTGCTTGTGCAGCATGTGCACCACCTGTGCATGTACAGTTTGGTTTAACAGGATTAAACAGTGGACGACACTTACTTGACTCACTCCGTGTACTTTGCTGCAGGATAGTTGTTTGAGTGCTCAGCAGCTTCTCATTTACATATATGAGCTTTATCTCCTGTTGGTGGGTCTGATGGCTTAATGATTTACGTGAAGAAGAAAAGTGTCTGTGTTCATGAGGCTGCCGAGCAACACTTTCACCTTATAGGCGGCCTCCTGCTGAGCTCCTGCAGTCAGCAGCAGACTGCTCCACTGATCCCATCAGCTTGTATTATTCAGTAAAGGGTTCTACAGAGAAAACATTCACATCATTTTGTTTCATAAAATCTATAGCTGATTAAGATTATACAGTTGTGTCAATGGTCTAGACTTTCTATCACTTTCAGTTGTGTAACAGTCGGAACTACACAGAGGTCAGAGCGTCCAAAGGGCAGCACCACACAAACACTTCATGAACTGAAGAAAAGCGTCATAAAGCAGAAAGAGAAACTCCATATTCGTCCAGCCTCAGCTAATCTGTTACACTTCACACGTCACATTCACATTATAACAAGTGATCGGATTCAAACACAGAACGAATTCATCGTTATCAACGTCTGATTCCAGAAGTCAAACAGTCACACGCCTACAGTATTTACATATGAGATATGGTGATTCAGGTCAGGCTAAATAAGGAAGGCAGGTGAGGGTGAGGTATTTCACCTCCACATGAAACATAGCACAGAGAGGTTATTCACCAAAGCTACGCCCTGACTCTTCTTCAGGAAATGTGTGGAGGAGGAATGTACCTGATGTAGCAGAGCCAGACCTTCAGGGAAACAAAATGTTCTCTTATTGTTGCAGATATTATTTGAAATATCTTTTATTGTGGCACAGTTTTCCCTCTTTGAAAACCCAGTTTGTTTAGACAGTTGTTTTCTCTTTTTTCAGGCACTTTACACATTTAATCATCAGTGTGGATATTTAGTTTCCCTGCAGCGAGTGACTCAACACATTCCCGCTATCTGTCCTCATCCTCAGTCGCCCTCTCGGTCAGGAGTGTCTGACATCAGTGACTAGGAATCAGCCAAGCATGACCGAACTGCGTTTATGTAGATGAACGACGGCAGCGTGTTTGAGCACACCTGGTTCACACGCCACGCCGAGCAGGAACAAACATCCAGAGACGTTATTATTACGGATATTAAGATGATGCAGGAAGTCTGTAGCTCGCACGTCACGTTATAGATCCGTGTTGCTGGAGGAGATATCTCCACTTTCATGTTCTCACATGATGATGATGAGACACACACGCAAACCACTCTTCACTTCACTTCACACCTTCAGCTCAGCTCTTTGAAATTTACCAAACCTTTGACTGGATCTTTTAGTTGACACAGACTGTCGACTGACAAAGGTCGAGGTCTCCGTCAGTCAATCAGTAAGATCCTTCACTAACTTCTGACCTACAGTTGATTTAAGAGAGTTTATCTAGATGTGCTAAAAGAGTTCACACAGAGAAAAGAAGCATATTTAAAACCAGGGCTGCACCTGTTGACCACAACAGCTATTTTCAGATTAGCAGATTATTTTCTCTATTAATTGAGTCATACTTTAATCAAATGTCAATAACAAATGCCACAATTTCCAAGGTGGACATTTTATACTGATTTGTCTAAAAAAACTGTGGAAAAAGTATATTTTAAGGTCATTTATATGAAGATATATATTTTATATACAGCCTATGGTCACATATGACAAAGAAAAACAGCAAATCCTCATATATGAGGAGATACTGCATGAAAAATAAATAACTAATAGATTATCAAAATAGTTGGCTTGATTTTCTTTTAATAGATTTCTTGATTGATCACTTATTGTTGCAGTGTTTCCTAAAACTCAACAGAACCTGCAAAAGCTGAGCATTGAACTTCAGGAATTGTCGAGCAGTGGCCAAATTAACGTTTTTTTCTCCTCTAAGTCACAAAGGACAGTCGCTGTGTTGCTGCTCCTGTTAAACAACTTTAAACTATTAACCTATAACCCTTAAGACGTCTTCATATAAAGTAAGGCACTGAAACCTGGGTATTGTTTGCTTACTAAAGATCTGAAATGGCACCTTCAGCCCTCGCAACTGTCGGCCCTCACCTGTCGGCTCAGGGTGTCACAGGCCGAGGTTTCTGATGCAGTTGGACAGAAGACAAGAGGGACATCTGTGCAGGGAGAGGAGAGCAGTGCCTGAGAGGAACAGGGATTTAAAGGATGAAGTGATCGCACACACTTTTTATTTAGGACACAGCACCTGAAGGCACGACAGGATGCTTTACAGTTATGTTTCCTGCTGCTCCCTGAGTTGAGAAATTTAATATCAGGGAGTCCTCTTTTAAAAAGCCACAGCTCTGAGGGAGGTTTTCTGTGTCTTGTCCCACATTCAGCAGCTCTGGCTGTTATTCAGTGACATTCTCAGGGAGGCAGTCACCGCTCAGCTAATTTAGCGCCGATAATTTACAGGCCTCCTGATGCCAAAGTCCAAAACAAAAGCGTCTTCATGCCCTCTAAGCCTTTCAGCTCGGCCATACCCTGTGATCTGTTGTGTCCCTTTTGTCTGTGCCTTCCAGCAGTGTGGACGCAGTGTGTGTGTGTTTAGTTTCAGGTTTCTGCCCTGTTATAAAGGTAATGTGTACTTTGACTGGCTATGGGCATCCTTGTGTGTATTTTCCAGCATGTGAGCGCCTGTGTACGTGTGCATGCATGCGTCACTGTGCACATCCAACTGGTTCCTTTGTGTGTGTTCCCAACAAGTCTAGTATTACAGGTTGGCTTTGAGGGTGGTATCGACATTTGTGTGAGTGGGAATATAAAAGAGAAAACAGAGTAGCGTGTAGGTCGTCGGTGCCAGAGTGAGGATTAGCGGAGTCTTTGTCTGCATGTCTATGAAGGGCCAAAGAAGTTGTATAATGATGGATTCCCTCCTAACAAACGTGCACTGTTCCCTTCTTCTCACCCCCTCCTCTCCTTTCTTCCCCTAATCGCTGTGGCCTAGCTTTCAGGTTACTGTAATCTGAGAGGAAGCCATGCTGAACAAGAGGGGGAATGTTTACTTTCATTTCTCTTACTTCCATTTGTCCTATAGTTGGACCCCCTCCCTAACTATTATTAGGCTATTTCCTCTGTTTCCTCCTGTTGCCTGGTTACTTTTTCTTATATCTTTTATGGTTTTCAACTCAATCTGCTCGTCTCTCTCTTTACCTTTTTTTCCGTGACTATATTTCCTGAATAGATACCCAGCTGACCATAAAGGCCTATAGTCTATAGAACACATGGCTTTTCTTTCATAACCTCTCTCCACTCGTTATCATTGCATTAGGCAACGCAGTTCATTTCCTCCGTCTGGTTTACATCAAGGCCGAGGCATTCTCCATATCAGGGGTTCTCTACAGCAGAAGAGGCTTTATTCACTTTGAATGGCAAAAACCATGAAGTTTAAAAGTCAGTTCTTGATTCAGGATTCAGCAGTCGCACATCAGGGTCAATTAAATCACCTTTCTGGAGATTTCAATCATATCACATGAATGTAGATGTTTAAATTTCCAGTTTTTCTGAGCACTTTAGATTTAAAGACTGATTTAAAGCTTAAAATACTACAAAATAATTACATTCATAACCTTCAAGTAAGAAAAAAACAAATAAATCTGATGTTGTAAGTGTGCACACTCCTCTGTAGTTGGTTGCGTTTGTTTGCATTTAGTTATTTGACCCCAGGAGAATGTTGCAGCCATGTGTTCTCTCTCGGCCTGTTTCATGTCTGTGATGTGACATTAACCAAACACCAGCAGGACACAGAGAACACGGAGATAAACAGTGATTTGCGTTGGCTGGAGGGAGTTGTATAATGTTTTTGACCTCCTCCCTCACATCTGCATATTTGTCCTCGGACACACACTCACTGGGCATCACTTGTAAGGGGATTCCCTGAGCCGGAAGACACACACACACACACACACACACACACACACACACACACACACACACACACACACACACACACGGTTACGTCCAGTTTGAAACTGTTATTGTTAAAGAACTTGAAGAAAAAATTATGAAGGTTTGTGTGTTGTGCTTTTTTCAAAAGTTCTGCGTCTGATTTACTCCTCCCTTGCATACATGCCAGACAGTTTATGGTTGTGAGGTGTGGTTTCCATGGAAATGTGTCTTGCTCAACATTACATTTTCTGCCCACTTTGCCAGAAATCCAGACGTCGCTTACAATTGGCTGTGAGCGTCTGGAGGATTTCCGCCTAAGTCCCTCTGACGTCCACAGCACACAATTTAAACCAAACAGTCTGTCTCTGTGCAGCTGGGGAGAACTTTCCCTCTCACTCTGACGCTCGTACCCCTCTCTTCTACTAGCTGCCCCCCCACCCCTCCTTCTCTGTGGAGTATGACTCAGTCTCTCCTCCTCTTTTCCCTTCCCCTCAAAATAGTCCTCAATCAGTTTCTCCATCACATCACATAACGGTCTCTCTGTGGAGTCGCTTCAACTTCTCATTTCTACGTTGCCTTTTCAGGAGAGGTGCAGGCGGCTGCGTCTCACACTGCACGACCAGAACCAGGCAGCTCGGAGCACAGAGCAGCACAGGGACAAGGTAAGAACTTTAAGGTTACGCTATGAACTTTAACAGCAGGGGACAGAAGAGGCCTGGACATCAGAAGAGAGGAGAGTAATGTTGGAAAGTTACATATAATAAGTTTAAAAACAGGATTTGGACATTTGAGGGGAAATGTTGGAGATGATCTTCCAGACTCTATTATATTTGAATTGGCCTTGGATCTTTAATGCTTTAACGGACACTGACGTACAGTTAAATACTTGAGTGAGAATATTTTGACTATCTCTGTCTTTATGGCATCTCAGTGGAATTTAGAATCAAGGGTCAAGGTTTAGTGGAACAGAGGAGGAAGAAAAACAGATCACACACTGCCTGATCTCTGCAGAGGAAGAGATGAGCTGCAACTACTGTCTGTTTGTCTGTATTAATATCTACATTTCTTACACTTCACTTTCACTCTTTTATTTTTTATTCTCTACGTGTGTATTGTATTCTCATCCTCAAAATTTCTCATTGTGCCTTTTATATTAATGTTAAAAATGTAGCTTCTGTGGTGAAGGAGCAGTCGTTAAAGCCATATTTGGATCTTAAAGTTCCAACGTGGTCTTGATGAATTAGCTCCAAGCCACCGTGCGTTCACACATCTGTCACGCCACATTCCTGCACACAAACCGTAAAGAGATGCCAGCGGCGAGTACACATGCCATGGCTGCCATCAGCTTTTCATCAGCACGATTCCCTCAAACTCAAGTCAACCATTGTTCCACCAAAACCAGCCCCAAAGTTAGCAGTGGAGTTACATAACGTTGCCTCTCCACCCGTCCCTCACCCGCTCGCTCTCTGTTTATGGTTATAATGAAGTCTGTTTACGGCTTTCAAAGACACACCAGATGTTTATGGGTGAGTCTCCACAGCGATTGGGAGAAAATGCTCCTGCCTCTCAAGCTTTAAATGCACAAACTCAGTGACATGCACAATCAGGAATTCTTTTCTGAGAGAAGCATTTTATTCTGACATTATTTAAATCGTTCCTAGCAGAGGTTTCATAACAGTTACCAAACTCGTGTTCTTTTGTCAGTGCGTCCACTCACAACAAACATGATCTGGCTCCTGTTCTAGTGTTAACAAAGCCACAGTGACCTCACTCAGGTTCACATTTGCTTCGGATGTTTGGAAAAGTACCACGACCGCCCACCTGTGCTCGTTTATCACAGACAATGCCACAACAGGGCAGCTGCCTTCAGGCTGTAGAATGAGTCGTCCACTAACCAGAGGGTTGGAGGTTCTATCCCAGTTTCTCCCTATTCCTTGGGCCGAAGTGTCATTGGGCAAGAAACTCACACCCAAATAGCCCCTAACGCTGCATGAATGCACTGTATGAATGTGTGAATGAGTGAAAGCTTCTGTAAAAGCACAAGATAAATACAGACCATTTACCATTTATCAATAATTCTCTGCTCTCCAACCACTAGCCAGTGGGACGAGCGTACGCACTGGTGCAGCCGGCCATCGACAGAACACCTGTGACCCCCGAGCCGGTCAAACCTAAAGAGGAGCAGGTCGAAGTTATCAAAGTGAGTGGGACGGACTGTTCTCTCGTGTTTTGTGGAAATCTTACAGTGAATGACCGTTTGTTTTGTGGTTGCGTTGGTTGTTAACATGCATGACTCTCCCGGGTCCAGGTGTATCTCGAGGCGCGCAGACAAGAGCAGCACAAGCACCAGCAGAGCCTGAAGATGCTGTCAGATGAGGTTTCACAGATACAGGAGGTCAGTATCTCACTAATGCACAAACACAGCTGCAGTGTATCAACCCTGTCTCCTGGGCAATGGGAGAATTTGCATCATGTAAATTCCTTGTCGCTCTCGTCTGTGTCTCTTCCACCCTTGATTTTCTCTCTGTCGAGTTTGAATATTTAAAAAAATCTATGACACCATCTCACTAAGATAACATCCAACTTACTATTATACTCTATCGTCCTCAGGTGAGGTATTGCCTGAAGTCGCTGAGGGAGCAGATGGCAGCCAAAAACAAGGTATGTCTATTTTGGGGAACTTTGACGGGACTTTGCTATTGTTTGACCTCGCATCCTGTGCTGTTAAAGGCATTTCCTCCACCTCTCATCTCTATCTTTCCTCCCTCGCTCACTTCTTCCTTTTTTCTCCCCAGCCGCACACAAATGGGTGGAAAGTCAGCGTCCCCTTCAGAAAGAGCTCCTCGTCTGCACCCAAGGGAGGAGCCAAAGCTGACACACAGGTGAGCAGACCCCCAACATGAACAGAATATGTGGACGTGTCAAATCTCAAGTATCGTAGCCGCAGTCCTCTGTGAGTTCTCTCTAAAGAATGTAGCACCCAGAGGCACGCAGATAAACACGAATGAGACAAACTAAGAAGTGATACAGGCTAAAGGAGAATAAGATTGAAACTGAGAGTAAATACAGTATCTGTACAGCACCCCGGGGAGTTTGAAAATGTGTGAGAACACTGTTCGAGCACAAAGTGTTCCTCCGCCTGCCTGTGTTATTGTGTTCAGGCCTCATTGTTCCCAGCATTCCACAGATGCTTCATCCTTTAATAGTTTTGTTGCTTTCTGTTGAAGCCTCTTCTGGTTTGCATGTCAGCAAAGTTTTGTACCAGCACAACAAAGCTGACAGCTCCATGTTTGGCTAAATTGTTTTCGAAGTAATTACAGCATTTATCTGTGACTCAGGTTACACACTGAAGTGTTGCAGAAATACAGACGGAAACACTAGGCATGACCTAACTGCTCCAGTGACGCACAACGGCACGCCTGTTTTCTTTAAGAACGACCAAACCCACCGAGCTTGGACCAGATGTTATATTACATCATCAGAAAAGTATCTTTCTCTCTATTTGATTATTTGCTGAAAATGTCATTGTATATATCTCAAAGGACGAAGATGATGAGGCGGAGAGGACCAAGCTGAGGGAAGTCAGCAAGCGCTTGTATGCGCAACTGCAGGAAGCTGAGAAGAAACACCAGGAGGAGAAGGAGAGGCTGCAGGTAAGACACACATACACACACACACACACACAGGACGTTTTTAGATGCACAAACTTTTTTGTCCGTTTTATCAAACAATCTTTTTCTCTCCAGGCTGAGGGCACCAGACTGAAGGAGCGTGTGAGCGACCAGGAGGAGAAGTTGAAGACCACAGAGGAAGCAAGCGAGAGGAAAGACAATCGCATCGAAGAGCTCCAGAGGCTGCTGGGAGGGATGGAGCAGGAGAGCTCCACTCTGCGGGAGACTATCCGCAACCGGGAGGAGGAACTCCGAGAGCTTCGCAAGATCAGAGAGGAGGGCCAGAAAGGGGACCAGAGGTCAGCTAATAGACACACAAACACACACTTAATCTCCGTATCAATCATTGCCAATCAATTCACAGATACTGTTCTATAAAGTTAATGCCTGTGGATTTCTTTCAGGGCTGAACAGTTGGAGAAGGAGGTGGCCATTCTCAAAGAGAAGATCCACCATCTGGACGACATGCTGAAAAGCCAACAGAGGAAAGTCAGACACATGATTGAACAGGTGAGACACACTTGCGTGAGACTAAAAGCAAACACGTCGCCTCCATGTGCATATTTGTGCAGGATTTACTCACTGTTTGATCGTGTGTTTGTTCGTCTTCAGCTTCAGAACTCTCGCATGGTGATCCAGGAGAGAGACCGCGTGATCAGAGAGCTGGAGGAGAAAGTAGCATTCCTGGAGGCTGAGGTAAGAACAGCTTCTGTCTCTGACTTTATGGCATCTCAGTGGAATGTAGAATCAAGGGTCAAGGTTCAGTGGAACGGAGGAGAAAGAAAGACAGATCATACACAACCTGATCTCTGCAGAGGAAGAGATGAGATGCAACTACTGTCTACATTTCTTACACTTTCACACTTTTATGTTTTATTCTCTATGTACCTGTTTCTTTTTAAATGCTTCTTTTGTGTATTGTATTATTCTGCTCTTAAAATGTGTCATTGTGCATTTTATATGAATGTTAAGCACTTTGAATTGTGTTGAACTGACCCCTGACCACTGTTGTGTGTGCAGAACCGAGAGATGCATGACCAGATGGATTATTTCCTGGGAGGACAGAGGTCCAATTCCTACCTTTCATCAGAGCGCAACCCCCAGATTGTCTACAGGTAACTTCATTATTTATTTATTTATTATTTAGCCCTTATTCCTTTAGATTTTTCAGAAGCAAACACACGCATAAGAGCCAGAGAGGAACTGTTCTCTTGCTGTTACAGGAACACAAAATAACAGAATATATCATGTCTCTCGTTGCCACAGTCGACCACTCAAGCCGTCCAACTCATCTAACAAACCACTCCCTTTCATCAAAGTCATCGAGATCAAGTCATGAAGCGACTGTTCAGGTGACGGACACGGGTCTGCGGTGACGGCCACAGAACCACGAAAACCTTTCCCGTGCAGACTGAAACCATATAACAGCTCCACTCCCACGTATGATGGCGTGAACGGTCCGAGCTGAGCGTCCTGGACTGCGCCACTTCCACTAACCACAAACGCTCTTAAAGGAAACTGTGTGGCATTTGGCAGCAGACATGGGGTTGGTTGTGTGTCTGTGCATAAAGAGTGATTGTATGTCAGCTTAAATTTGGATACATTAAGTGTTCAGATACACCTGATGTGCTTTTAAAGTTCATCATATAATACAGCAGCATACTGTTTGCATGTGTTTACTAGTCCTGCCCTGTTTCATCACTATTTGGACCCTTTGAGTTTTTGGGGATCTGTGTGGTTGTGTTGAATGTGTGTCGTGTGCATCGGGCAGGATAGCAGAGCTTTTGCAGCAAGTGGGCAATGATGTAATTAAGTCCATATACAGTAATGTAGCACCAGTATACTGTAGTTAACTCGGCTGTTGTGACAGATCAGTTTCAAGTTAAAATCGTTAACCAGAGGATGTGAATCCAGTGTCCTTATCTTCTTTAGCCACTGACACGATTTCACCATCACTGAGTGAATGTTTGTTGCTTTCATCATGTAAATACTGACTGGAGCCTCGACGTCACCCTGTACTGTGCTCAAAAAGCTGTTTTTAAAGAAGTATGACTTTAAATCCCAAAACAACAACAATATGGCACTTAAAGAAACTGTGAGGAAGCAGAAGGATAAATTCATATTTTCACAAAGCATTTCAGGTCCCTGCCATTATGTGTATTGTCTATTTGTTTTGTACATAATATTAATATTTGTGATTTGATGTTTTAATTTCTGCTTAACAACTTTCTCCTTTGTATTTATTTATATTGAATAAAAACATCTAGACAGACTTTGTATGGTCATTATCTGTTTGTAGGTTTTTCTGAAAATTAATAAAAGGCCTCATGTCACCTTCTACTAGAGTCACGTCAGTGGATTACTATGGAGAGGGCTCCATCTGCTGGACACTTTATACAAAACAATGTAGAATGGCACTCCAACGTAAAAACCTGAAGTCCTTTTAAATTCAGTCAAGCCACTTTATCAAATATGAGCCTATCAGCTCCCTAAATATGAATATTTTTTATATTAAGATCCATTAATTATTTCTTCAACCAATCAGTTCAGTAGTTTTGTGTAATCCTACTGACAAACATAACATTCTTAGCAGTGGTAATTACTGCCATGTGTCGACTGCTTGTAAAAACATTGCACAACAACTCAACTTTATATCACTGTTTTATTTAGATGGCAACTTAACAAGTAAGCACCAGAAACAAATTAAATCATTCAGGCACGAAACGCCTCCTGGGGAATCCTGAACACCTCGCAGGCAGAACTAAGTCAGAGCCTATCCCAGGAACAGAACCTCTCAGTCAGAGGAAATGGATGCACTGGAATACTGTTAAATAACATTGCACTGAGGGAAATTATTAAGTTAAAAGAGCACTTAATCATCAAAATTCATCAAATATGGCTTCTGTAAAACAAACATTTGAGGCTTAAAACGAGGCTGAATTCACAGCAGCACAGGAACAGTACAGACGTAAATAGACGCAAACAGACGTGACATATTCGTGTTTTTCTCAGTAAAGTGAAGCAGCCGTTAACACCAGTAACTGTAATGATCAGCATGATTAAATACAGTGGGATAAGTTCAACAATCCTGCATAGGCTTTTACATTGTGCAATAAATACTGATTGTCTTCTGCCATTGCATAGCCACACAGCTCATATAGTTTTTGTTTTGGTCAAATCAACCACACTCATTATAGTCACAGTAAATATGTTATTCTCCCCAAATATACCATTCACACATGATGTAATACAGAATATACACTTTAGCTACACTTAGGTAAAGAGACAGTAGTCAGATTTGGACTGTGCAGTAAACCAGGTAATATGTGTTAGTGTACACAGCCTTCAGTGCGGAGACAGTACCCCCATCACTGTCCACAGCAGCTGTAATATGTATAATAATGCTGTGGACGGTGATGGGGGTACTGTGATGGGGGGGTACTGTCTCCATTACATGGTGTTTCCTTTGGACAGACATGAGAGATCAGAGCGTACTGTCCAGGGTGTTGTAGTTGTCTTTGAAGTTCTTCAGCTCCAGGAAGTGTCTGGGCCTCTTGCTGCGCTGCTGCAGCGTAGATATGAGGTAGGTGGTTTGAGTCGGGGAGGAGGCGGAGCTCGCCGGCTCCGTAGTGCTGGTCAGGTCTTTGGCTGCAGACTGATGGTACTGGCTGGGAGTGCTGCTACTGCTGTGAGACTTCACGCTGCAACAGTGAAGAGAGAAACAGCTTGTACCCAGAGTATAATTAACATTCCACATTGGGATTAAATTAAGAGCAGAGCTGTAAGAGAGCACTGCGGGCGAGAGGTTTGTTTTTACTCACGCAGAGGCCAGTTCAGTTAGAGCTTGCTGGTATTTTAAGAACTCGGCTTCACCAAAAGCCTGCAGACAAAGATGGGAGCCAAAAAGGGAAATCAGTTAAGACCAAATCCACAATATGTTGCTCACACACCTTATTGACTCTTTTAAAGAAAGAATGAAGATTTTCATTTTCATACATCCTCCCATCAGTCAGCTGCAGATTACAGCACACATCACATTGGACTGTATGGTAAAAAACATGATTGTAATTAGAATCCTATCATGTAACTTTGTGTTTGGCCACACATGTGAAATCATTCATGTTTATTGTATTGAACTTCATGGAATTATAAAATAAAAAAAATACATAAGATAATTATCTCTGACAAGGAGGTCATGTTCTCATCCTCCTCTGTTTGTTTGTTGGTTTCTTTATATGTCTGATTGTAAAACCACTAGAAGGATTACCATGAAACTTGGATCTGATATGGGTCAGAGAAGAACCCACACACATTCATATGTGTGTGCAATTTGGTGGAGCATGATTGAATCTAAGAGGAATGTTGGGCCTACACTCTACTATGTGCATCTAGATCTTTAAGTCTTTAGATGCAATTTATTTGTTATTAGCTTTGACACAGGAGTGCATGGCTTCATAACATATGTCCTAATGTGTTTGCTGAGATAATAAATGACAATTACTGATTACCTGTAACACTCGAACACATGCACACTCACATACTGACCTCAGCCCCATATCTGGCTTTATTGTATCCATCCAGCACCATGTCAATGAGGGAGCTTTGGCTGTCTCGGAACATGCAGTGGTTATTGCGTAGCTGCAGAATCCAGGTACGAAATCTTTTCCCCGTCACAGCGGTGGACGTCCCACCCAGGTCACGGAAAGGGAGATCTTTTGACAAGTAGCACAGGCAGTACTGTAACAGTGGAGCAGGATTCAAGTGCTGCCATGGCAACGCAAAACCAAGCAGTGACAGGAAAGCTTACCAGTGTCTCTGATGGCATCCAGCGCTCGCATCCTGTACAAGTAGTCATAGGAACCTGCAACACACACAGATTCTTCTATGCACCAGAGAAAAACTACTCAGGATAGTTTTAGGACTGGAGTGTATGCATGTATGCATGTATGCATGTATGCATGTGTGTATGTGTGTATGTGTGTATGTGTGTGTGTGTGTGCTCCTCTAACCATTCTGTTCATTCTGCTTTATCCGATCATCATCTGGGGACAGCAGACGCGGCTCAAAGTGGATGTTCTGAACCTGACACAGTTTGGCTTCAATTTCTTGTTTCAGCTCCTACAGCACAGACGGAAAACTTCAGTAAACAAGCATAAAAAGTAAACTTTCAAAACCATAGTTAAACAGTGCACAGCATCACTCTGTTCATCACTCTGGTTCATTATGTGCGTGTCTTACTTTTGGTGCATTATGGCCGAGGGGAACATGTGGTCCTCTCCGAGACTTCATGGCAAACCGCATAATTTGTCTTTTGACAAAGATGAACAGCAAAACAAAAACCTGGAGAAACAGTTAGGTAGTCATCGGTAAGTATATTTTTGATTTACTCTTACTTTATTTTACTTTATCCAGATTACGATCAATATCAGGTATACAAATATAAGGTGATGGGGTATTATGTAAAATAAGAATCCAAATCCCACAGAAATCCGTATTTGAAATGATGCACACCTCTTGGGAACAAGTATCTTATAATGAAATCATGATAACTTTATGTCTGAACAATGTAGAGTGTGACACTACAGTAATTCTCATATTCATAGCAGGCAAAATTATGATTGTGCATACTTGAAATGTATTTTTTTCCCCGGTTATGTTTGTAAGTCATGGTTGAAGAAAGATCTCAGCTTTAACGTCACTGAGAGAACGGCGATGCCTCGGAGGAAGTGGGGGAAGTTTATTTAGGGACACCGGCAGCCCCCCCCCCCCCCCCCCCCCCCCCTGCAGGTCCTGTGAGGAAGTGCAGCGTGCTGTGGGCGCAGCAGGTGTGGGCGCCAAGTGTTTGTGGCGGTAAACAAGAGTGTTAGCTTAAAGTCCCTGTCGCGTTGTTTGAGATCACAAACGTTTCTTAACCATAACACGCATTTCGCGTGTGTGTGTGTGTGTGACGCTGTAATCTCCTCCAGTCAGCGTGTTCACACAAACCAGTGGGAACGATCATTGTAAGTGAAGCGCCTGGCGCATATCAAGAATGTATCATGTTCAGATATAAATCCTTATTTAGATGATCTAACCTCTTGTTCAGAAATACTTTTCTTTCTGCTTCATTTGTTTGACATCTGGTTTTCCTTTATTGTATTTCATTTTGTTCTTGGTTTAACGTGCACTGTGCAATCCTGGTGTATTGGCTGAAATATCTGTGAGTTATTGACCCTACTGATTAATTGACTGTATAACATCGCTTGCAGTGATAATCCACTGTGTGATCTTTAACGTGTGCGTTGAGTTTTTAACTCTGTTAATTTGAGCCTTTAACTTCTTCCCCGTTTTATATTGACTGTTTACATCATGCTAGCTGTCAGTACCCTACACCTTGTACAACCTCACTGCTGTTGAGATCTCCTCACAGCTGGTCCATCGGTATTCATGGTTGAAGTGATGAGCAGATAATACGTGTTGTGTAGTGACACTGATCCAGAGCCGCCGTGAAATACCGTGACCGGGTGAACTCGTGTGTATCTGACACTTTCGAGGTCTCGTGTCGTTGTTATTGTGAGTTTAAAGTTGAGTTGGATTCAGCGTTAGAAAGAGCTCATCGATGACAAAGTGACACAGACTCACCAGACTCCCGTAGGCCATGACAAGCACCACATTGACGCTGGACAGCAGAGAATCATTTTTCATTTTTCAAACCCACCAGATAAATATCAGCTCAAAGAGCGAACAACACGCCAGAACGAGACGCTCACGGTCGCATTTAGGAAGTCGTTTCTTTAGAGAAACATGAAGCCGAGGGAGAGACAGAACGACAGGAAGTTAAAGAGAGAGAGAGGGAGAGAGGGAGGGAGAGAGAGAAAGGATGATTGTTGCTACATGTCGCTGCTGCTTTGTTGACTTCCGTGTTAGTCACATGACCGGTACGGACCGGCTGACGTCATGCCTGAAGTTGTCTTTGTGCTCTCCTGCCCTCTGCTGGTGACTCATGTGTTATTACCATTAAGTGCGTAAACGAATAAATAACATGAATCCCAATAAAAATCATATAAAGATATTAAATGTGTTTTATCGATACACAGCAGCTTTCTGGAAAAGTGTGGATTATTTTGTCACAAAAACCAACACATATGTTTTAATACAACATGAAGATACAAATAGAGAGTTCAGCAAACTACCAAATTATTAATTTTAATTTGTAAATTCTATTTCTATGAAGCCAAATTTTTCCTTCATTTTTATATTTGAACAATTGATTTATTCAATGAAAAACAATCATCATTTGTCATTATTCTTCTTCATGCTATTATGATATTCTGTATTCTAATTATAATAATACACTTTTTTTAAAAAGGTTTAAGAAGTGCATCATTTACATAAAAACTGAAAATACATGCAGTGCAATAACAACTGTTAACAACTTAATGCAACAGTCCTGTTAATATAGTAATGTAAACTAAATAAAGCAACTAAACAACTTAGTTAAAAGTCATTTTATAGAAGAGGCTCCTGGTGGAGGGAGGTTGTTTCACAGCTGTGGAGCTGTAACAGTAAATGTGTTTCCGCCCTCTGTCTACAGCCCTGGGTGGTGAGAGTGACAGCTGGTGAGAAGAATACACATTTTTACAAATTATTATCATATCATTTTGTTACACTCATGCATTTTCTTTATGTCATATTTCCTCTGTTATGATGCCTAAAGTTTCTATTTCCCCCCTTTTTTAGCTTCACAAAGACACAAACAAACAAAACAACAATAACTCCTGATAAACAATCTCTTCACTGACAAAAAAAGAATCACTCCTGTAATTTCCAGCTCCAAGAGTCACATTAATGAAACAATACAAATCATTAAATCACCCAGTCGTCCCATTGTTGCTGTGTACTTTTGT
The DNA here is from genome assembly GCF_024713975.1 of Paralichthys olivaceus. NCBI lineage: Eukaryota > Metazoa > Chordata > Actinopteri > Pleuronectiformes > Paralichthyidae > Paralichthys > Paralichthys olivaceus. Next base: position 10,297,193 of record NC_091105.1, read on the forward strand.
TTTGCTTGAAATTCAGTCCACTATTTATATCCACTGTGACCCACTGATTAAAAACCACAAACTCATTTCTCACAACACATGTGCTGAGGCGTGTTCTTATAATCCTACACCCTGAAGAATGAGTTTAAACCAGCAGTATGTTTGTGAGCAGGACAGTGATTTGCATACATCTTGCAGAGACACTGAGTGCCATTCTTCTGTCAGGAACAAGGGTGGGTGTCTGTGGAGCCATGCTGGAGTTATTCACCCCCGCTCACACACTCTGTGTCCTGAGGAGACTGTGCAGCCCACCAGTCCTCTGTGTGTACGGCTAAACATTGACTGGATCCTGAAGACCCCTGGAAATGCACAGAGACAAACATGTCTCACTTCTACCTTGCAGCTCGCTCATGTGGTAACCACAGTTTCCTCTGTCTCATTGGAAGACAGGCGTCAGTGAGAAAAGCAGCAGTGAGAAGATGAGACGTTACACAACAACTAACAACGAACTGTAAGTACTGGTGTTTTGTACTTGATTGCTTCCACTTTGTAAATCTGTGACTCAATTGCTGTTTGTCCACCTTCCTACTCTGCAAATTCAGTTTTACCACAAACAATCTTTCTTTTACGATGTGGATAAATAGTATCAGCAGTATCTAAGGCCTCTCCCCTTCAATCAACATTACAGTCCCTAACATTCTCTGTTTTTGTTGAACATATCACACACGAGAGGTTTTATTTTAACAATATTTATCTCAGTTGGTCTTTCAGAGTGTGTATAAAGTCCCTGTGACCTCTGGTTCCAATTAAAGGTGCTGTGTTATTATGTATTCTGACACCTGCTCAGCCCAGACCATTACACTCAGGTTGGCCTGAGGTGTGGTGATATTATGAGCTTACGTTGGTAAAATGTCATTCTTGTTCCATTTCACACAAATGATCTGAGCTGCAGCTCCTCTCCCCTGAGCTATGAAATGCTGATGTCACATCTTGTACACGAGGGATGGAGCTGTAGGTGTTGGTAGGGCGTGTGTGTGCGTGTGTGTGTGCGCGCGCGCGCGTGTGTGCACTCCCTGTTGAGCTGTTCAGTGAGCTGTAGTCAGGAATGCTACCCTGTGAGAGGAGGAAAAGAGGGAGAAAACAACAATGGGAGGGGGAGGAGAGAGGGAGAGACAGACAGAGAGAGAGAGAGAGAGAGGATAAACCAGTGTGGCAGGTTTGCGTCACTGTACACAGTCCATCATGCAAAGCTGATGGAAAGAGAGAGAGCGACAGAGAGACAGAGACTTTAGGAGCTGAAGTCATTGCAGAGCGCTGCCTTCATTATGAACCTGTGTCAACACAATGGTACGAGACAGAGGTCCCTCTGAGAGAAGGTAAGAGGCGTGTGTGTGTGTGTGTGTGTGCTGATGGATCAATAAGTTAATTTATAATTAGAGTGTGTGTGTGTGTGTGTGTGTGTGTGTGTATGGTGCATTTGTGTCTTTTTGTGGGAGTGTGAAGTAAACGGGGCCTTGTTGCCGGGGTTACCCAGATGGGAGACTGCTTTGTGACCTGGCGCAACAGGTGTTTCTGTAAACCGACACCCACACTCACATATATCTGAGAGACTGTTTCTCAGACTTCACGACAAGAAACTACTACAAACAACCTCACATCTTTAGACATTTAGTCATGTCTAGTCTCATCTAATGCTTCTGTCCTGTTGTGTTCATGCAGTTAGTCAACACTTTAAAGTGTGTGCGTTCGATGTCAATAGAGATGATTGGATCCCGATTGTGACCTGATAAATGATCGCGCTTGCATGCGTGTGTGTGTGTGTACTCAGATATCCCTGATGAGCCATTGTCCATCAGTGCCATTATCTCTCTTGGCTGTATGTAAATGAAAATAGCTTTATCTTATCTGATGATTTCATGTGACTCCTTTACAAGGTTTCGACCAGTCACTACTCAGAGACTGATACATGGTTGCACAAAGGATTGTACCACTTTATTGCAGTTGTCTTTGCAGAGTGGATTGCTGTTAAGGGAGTTTTTCCAGTTTTTGGTTCAGGTTTGGCTGACGCTGACTGATAGTCATGAGTATGTTGCTTGAGTAAACAGTCGTTATGATATGTGTGTACAACAAAGGGAGCCACCAGAGATCCACTGTTCTGTGAATGGACTCATTCAGTCGGTGTTTGGAAGGTAAAATGTAAAATGACACAACTGACAGATGTTTGGAGGGAGGAAACAGAAGTGTTTTTGTTCTCTTGCCCAATTTCTTGTCCCCTTCAAATCATTTTCACATCTGCTCCATTCACTGTTCACTTTATGCGTCACTGTAACGCCCTGTGTTTGTTGTCCTTCACCACCCTGTGATTCTATTTGACCATTTTTGAGCAGCCACAAGTCACCACAATCCACATATCTCCAACATTCCAGCAGAATCCTGTCCTGACTATGGAAATTTGTACATTTTTATGCTTGGCAGGCGATGGGAGCTGTTGGCTGAGGTCACGCTGGGAAGACGAGGAGCCCAGAGGAGTCGTCACTTCTCGACCACAAGTCAGAGAATCATCGAGAGCATCTCCAAAATATCAAACTTTTTAATGCACAATTTGTGTCCGTGCAAGAAACTAATGAGAAGCCTGTAATACAGAGTCACACTGTCTTTTGCATCCACAAAACTGTAGCACTCAGATGAACTGCTCCCAGTTGCTTGGAATCGCTTAAATATCAAGTTCACTCTTCCGCTCTCTTTTTGGGATTTGGCACTTGACAGGAGGTCGTTAACTTTGTTTACTCTGAGACAATGGACTTGTCATTTCTCCCCACTCCAGTGAGTGAGTGCGACACACGGACAGGGGCGCAATTTACTGTCCGCTCGGCCAGCTCTCCCTCGTACAGCTTCACCCGCAGACCAGGTGTCAGGAGATCTAGAGGTTTTACTGAGGAGGTGAGGGAGGGTACTGAAGGAGAAGGAGAAAGAGAGAGACACGGGACAGATCCTTACACAAATGGTACAAATAAGGAAGAGGATGGAGTCATTAAATATCAAGACAGCACTGGTGGCCATAGCAGTGTCAAGGGTCAGCCTGAGGGGAAGGAAACATTAGGCCATGAAACGTCCCCCAAGCTCAACCAGAATGGTGCAGGAGTCAAAATGTCCACAGAGTCCAGCACCGACCCTGCGTTTGAGGGTCTAGGCAGGACAGCGTTGAGGAGATACAACCTGTCAAGCAGAAGTAGAAGTTTAGATTGGGGAGCAGAGGAGAGTAGTCCTTTTGGGGGAACCAGAGCTGACATGCTGTCAACCAACAGAGGAGGGGATGTCACTAAACAGCCTGGAGGCTTGGATGAAAGTCAGACTGGAGCTGAAGCTGTGAGGAGCAGGGTGATGTTTTCAACACACAGCTACAGCTCTGCAGGTAGAACTAATGTTGTTCAGGTGAGGAACCCAGTGAGTCACCTGGGCCAGACGTTGGTCAGGGTCAGCAGGGGTCATTCTCTCCCCTCCAGGCTGAGGTCCGAGTCTGGACCAAGTTCCAGGTTCACAGAGACAGCTTCATCACTTGGGCCCAAAGGAGGTCAGAGTATACTGGAGAGGATAGAGAAACTCTACGGATCTGCTGGTTTCACTAAAGCTGAGGATCACAGCAAAATTAGGGACTTCTCCACCTCTGCAACATCTGCAGACTCCTTTATGTCATCACACAGGTCATACGAAAGGGTAGCTGGGGGGACCTTCCCTAGGCGTTTCTCATTAGGGGAGAAAAATAGCCTCAGTCCAATGCAAAGCTTTAGGTCTGTCACCTCGACACCTCAGAGGGACGTGTCAGGTTCTGAGAGTTCACTTTCTCCAGGGAGGAGCAGGAGATTGTCTGGGGGGCTGTGGCACGGGCAGGTCCAGGACAGGTATCCACTAGAAAGTGGAGCCAAATGGGGGAAAGGGTTAGTGGATATAGGCACAAAGTCTCTGGATAGAGCGAGGAGTAGGAACACTGTCGCAGCTCAGATTAGATCTGCCAGGGCTGCAGCAGGGTTTATTTCACCAAATCATTTCTTAGAGGAAGAGACATCAGCTGCTCTCAAAGATTCATCTAGATTCATAGAGGGGGGAATCAAGGATCAGGGCTGGGTCAACGATGGAAAGGAAACTAATGGAGTATATGGGGCCAAAGAAAAAACTGAACTGAAGAGCAGCATCACTGATGATGTATTTGAGTCAAGTCCAAATAAAACCACACCCAAGAAGAACTTCTCAGCTGCAGCCAGCGTGAGGAATAAGATCAACCAGTTTGAGGCTCTGACACAGAGAGCAACAGAAAATATCCTGATGCCCAGACGAGCTTTCTCTGTGCCGACGCAGCTCAACAGGGGCTATGATGACGTGAAGAAGAGCATGTCAGCAAAAGCGATAGGTGGGTTGAGGGACAAGTGGGAGGATTTGAAAGAGGGAGGAGAGGCACATAAACCTGATGAGAAAGGGACAGGGGCAGGGAAGAGGCTGCTGTTAGAAAGGTTTTTATCTGCGGATGGGATTGGACTAGAGAGGACAGAGAAAGGATGGGACGATATGGCTGAAAGTGAAAGAAAGGAGACACATAGCCAAGAGAAGTTTTCTGAAGATTTTGGCAAATATCTGAAACTCAAGAGTTCACTTGAAATCCCTCTAAATGGAGGACACGGTAAAACATTTTTCTTCGATGAGACAGATTTCGCAAAAGTGTCAAGTCCTAAGGAAGCAAGCGAGAAAGACATGACAGACAACAATACACCAACCCTGCTACTGTCTAACTTCAATGACACCTCCACTAATGTGCCCTCTTCACCTGTTAGTGATGATGACAAGACCCCGACAAACACCCCCAACCACTCGCCCGTTGATTCACCTACTGCAGAACTGGAAAAGGCCTCCCCAATTGCAAATAGAGATGACAGCACTTGCGCTGCTAAAACTCCTGATCCAGACTCCTCGCCTCCGCCTAATCCCCTCGCCACCTCCTCCCACAGCAACCTCCCTGATCTTGTCTCTCCAGAGATCACCACCGCCAAGCAAAGAGGGAAGAAACAGGAGCTGGACCTTGAGGCTTGGGTAGCAGGCTTGAACTCAGCCATTAAGGTCTGGAATGACGATGGAGATTATGAGGATGATGATGAAAGCACACAGAGGGATGAGGACTCCAACTATGATTCAGATTCAGATTCAGGAGAGTCCTCTGTGACCATCACCAGCAACATGAGCCAGTCAGATCACAGGAGCTTCTGCGTCAGGTGGGTTCTGTGGAAATGCAACGCACAATCAATTTTCTTTCAATTCCTGAGCGTTTTTAACCCTCGATACTTTCCTCTTACAGTCTTTCAGAGCTGTGTAACTTTGCTGGGGTTGACTACGAGTCAGACAACGACAGTGATGAGTGGCAATCGAGAGGTCGGAGGACCGCCTCACTGAGCTCAGATGTGTCGGCTCTGTCCTGCGTGTCAGTGATGCCAAGTGAGGAGCTGGACCGGCTGCTGGAGGATGTCAGGAGCCTGGGCGAAAACACCCTGCAGGTACAAACAGCTGGAGGAACATCTTACATGCTGCAAACACAAATTGTTTTGCACATTGCAGCATGAGCAAGGTCCAACTCAAAGCAGCTACACCTGACCACAGCTAGTTTCACTTCCTTTCCTACTTCTCTTTCACTTATCTCAAAGGAACTATGCTCTGGCTGATGTTCAGTGGTTTAAACACAATAAATACAAATGCACACATAGGACCGAAAACAGTTCCTGCCAGTCATCTCCCACTGTTTTTCCTCTTTGCTGCTCTCTGCCATGTTATATAAGTTTTTTTTCAATTTAACTTGTAATGAGATCAGCTGCTCTTCTGTCTTGCAGGACTATGATGATGTGCAGGTGGCTGTTCTCCATAAGGAGGTGGGAGTGGGACTGGGCTTCAGTGTGGCAGGAGGCGTGGACCAGAGCAAGCCAGTCACTGTGAGGAGGCGTCATGTGTTTGTTTCTCTCCTGAAAATGTTTAAAAATCATTGTCCCCAGTCTTTTCATTAGTCTCCTGGCGATTATCTCCTCAGGTCCATAGGGTCTTTCACTCAGGCGTGGCAGCTAAAGAAGGCTCCATCATGGAGGGGGACCAGGTCTTGTCCATCAACGGCACAGCGTTGAGCGACTACAACCACTGGGAGGTTCTGAGGGTGCTGAGAAGGGCAAAGAGTCGTGAGACAGGAGTGGTGGTCCTGAGGAGGGGAGGTGTTACCGACATCTCAAAGAGTGGAGTGCAGACGAGTACTCCGGGACCAACACAGACTCAGTTCACTGATGCTGGTGAGACTCTGAGAAGACATCAGCCCTGAATTTGCAAGTCGTTCAAAGTGAGATACAGTGTCTGTGTTTTTCTCAGGTCAGCACATGTGTGTTTGTCTGGAGAAGAACAGCAGGGACCTGGGCTTCAGTCTGGAGGGAGGTGTAGGCTCCAGTCTGGGGAACAGACCTCTCATTGTACAGAAGATCTTCCAGGGTGAGAACTGACAAAAGTGCAGACATTTGAGCATTATTATGACCTCCCTTCACTTTAAAGAGGTGGATGAGAAACAGTTTGTATCAATGTCAATCAATAGATACAACTCTTTGACTCGATAAGAAAATGTGGAGGATTTTTGTCATTTTAGACATTTTCTATTACATTCTCGTCACTCAAGAGACAGCAATAAAAAAAAAGACCAAACAGGAATATATATTTTTGGGCTACTAAGAAAAATTAAAGTCTCAGTGTGTAGAATACAGTGACCTCTGGTGGTGAAGTTGCATGTTACAGCTGAATACCCCTCACCTCACCCTCCATTACAAACATAAAAGAGAACCTGTGGTAGCCTTCAGTTTTCATAAAAACTCAAAAGGTCTTTAGTTTGTCCAGTTTGGGCTACTGTAAAATAAAATGGCAGCCTCTGTAGAGAGGACCCGCTCCATTCTAGGGTAAAGAAAACAACAATTCGTATAATTTAGATATAAAACATAAAATAAAACAAACATAAAACATATGTCTATTTTTTTGTTTGCTCCAGACAGAGGTGGACTGGGTTAGACATTGAAGAAATGAGATACAGATTAACCACACAATGACGTTCTGGCAGAGAAGTAGTGATCAAACCGGTCCTTATACACTGCAGGGAGTTCACAGGGTTGACTGCTTGGCTCAGGACAGGTTTGCATTAGGTGTAGGAGACGACACCGAGCCAAGAACACCCAGCAACGGGCTCATCACCAAAAACGATAAGAATACACACAAGATGACATGGCGACTTTACCGGACTGTTCACAGAGTTAATGCTTCTATATATCAGCTGGCCCTACTTGTATAGAACCTTATATTTTAGAGAGAAAACAATATTTATAGCAATACCTGAAACTTTTAAACAAAACATTTGATCATGGCTGCAGAGACAAAAAAGATTCTCTATAAAAAGGTTTCGTTCATCCATCAATTCCTATAGAGCTGATTCATATATTTATCAGAATTAGGACTCTGAAAGCACACACACTGTATACAGATGTTTTAATGACAGACATTTTTTTAATAGTCTCTGTCTCTGTTGTTTTTTCAGGTGGTCCAGTCAACAAGGTGTGTCCCGGCGATGAGATCCTGGAGATTGAGGGTGTGAGTGTGGTGGGGATGAGGCGTCTGGAGGCCTGGACTTTGATCAGAAAACTCCCCCCTGGTCCCGTGGACGTGGTACTGTCCCGCCCTCTGAAACATCTCGAAACGTGAGGGTTATGGAAGCACAGTAAAGATCAGGGAATGATGAGAGATAGTGTAAAGTACAGTGGCTTGGATGGAACATGGCGTGAATTACCTGGGAATATTTAGGCCTTTGAAACAATGCAACAGTTTGTTTACACATAGTTTTCAAGCCCAGAAGGAAAAGTCCTTTTAAAGACGAGGGCAAAAGTATTTATTTTTTCTCTTTTACAGGATCACATCTACCTCAAGGCCTGTGATATTTATGTATAATAATTAAAATGTACTAATGGCTCATGCATTTATCAAAAAAGAACTAGCTTTTATGCCAAATATGGCACTGTAAATTAAAAAACACGTTGTAACAGGTTGTGAATACATGAGTGCATTCAAAGTTTATTTTACTTTTTTAAAATAAATCCTAACAAAGTGACGCTTGTTAATGTTGTGTCCAGCAGAGGGCGGAAGAGTGGCATCATGTTCTCTTTTCTATTAGTTCTCAGGAAAAAAAAAAAAAACAACCTGAGGACAAAACTGTGGGGTCATGGTATTTGCCCTTCTATGCACCAAACTGTGATGTGTCGATAAGATATCAGCTTTACAGTCTCCACATTGTCAAGGTTTATGTTATGGAGGGATAATCATTGTCTAAATTTTACTTATAGCCTCAAACTCAAACTATACCAGTTCCTTTTCAGATGAAATAACATCATCAAGCCGTCTTTGTGAGCTTTATATCTTATCTGATGGGAATTTGTCTTTATGTCACTGCCAGGCGCCTGTCAGAAAATTATCAGCAATAACACAGTACTTTTACTCCAACATAGCACTTATGTACTTCACTTGCATAATCCATTAGTGGTCCAGAGTTCAAGGGAGTTGAAAGGGGTTGTGGTGGCATTCAGCTTCCTGATGATTGGAAGGGCTTCCCTATAAACCACCTTAGCTAACCAACCTCACCAACAAACATCTCACCACACAAGTCCTGATATAAATATGTATTTACTGCCAGAGGCTACTTTTTTTTACCACTTTAGACAATCTCAGTTTTTTGCTACAGAACCTGTTACTGTCATTTAACTTATTATGTTGTTTTTGAGAATGATTGGCTTGAAGGAATGTTTGCATTTGGGTTAATCTTATTCTGAATAAAAAATTGTGATGAATAAATATTAATGATCGATGAAATAAAACAAAATTTTGTTTTATTTCAACAAAATAGAATCATTACACAATATTTCTTTAGTTTAGGTTAAACTGTATTGTTCTTATTCTAACAGCATAGATTACAAATATAAACAATTATAAAGCTCTGAGTTTTATTACAGACAGTTAAGTACAGTTAAATAGACCCATTCCAAAATTATTCATGATTATTATATACTTATAATCATAAATTACAACCATATAATTAATGACTTCCCAGTTCAATTGCACTTAGGACAATAGATTCCTTCTACACACTTTTTTGCATGGTTTGATGCAACTGAAAAAGTTTAGATTTATTTATATATATTTTTTATAGTCTGTATTGTTGCTGAATATTTATTGGGGTTAACATTTATTTTATACGTGAGGCGTGAGGGATATATACAGGTTCAGTAATAGAGGATAAATATATACAAACCCTTTTATACACATAGTCAAATATGCACCAGTAATCGTGATACAGTGAGTCATGATGTAAATCTGTGGCTGTGCTGATTTAACAGGCCACAGAGTGCCAAAATAAATAGGTACAGGTGGATTTGTCATAAGCACCAGTAAATGTAGCTGTATGTACACTGTAGCTTATTGCCCCATATCCGTGCTGTCAACACATAACCTGACTGTTTATGGCCTCTGTTCACACATCCAACCTCTAACAGCGGAGGCACATTACACTCTGTGCACCAGCCAATCCGGAGATGTCACAAACGAATAAATGAGTGATAGTGTTTGATCAGCTGTGGAGAGGTGGGATACAGGTCCTTGGATGCTGAGGTGAAAGATCGGCACTGTCTCCGTCACTGATACCAACAGCTCCTGGACAGACTCACAGACCAACAGCTGGTCCAGTTGATAACACAGACAGTCCAGTGTGGGATGAGAGGAAGGATTTCATTTTACTCCTGCCATGATGAATTTACGTTTTCTAAGAGTGAAGAACCCTCTGATGCGGGAATGCATGGCTGAATTCCTGGGAACTTTTGTCCTGCTGGTGAGTTACACTGACAAACACCATCCACACACAGTTACATCCCTTTTCTTGTTCTGTCATAATATTTTAGCTTCTCTTGAATATTAATTTGTATTTGTTTTGATTTCATATTTCATTTTTTAAATCTGGGTGCAGAGGGTAATCAAGTGACGCACATTGCATATTATTTATTTGCATTTACAGTTAGGATTATTTTATTATTACAAAAATCTATTGGAAACACAGATATTTGGGATACAGTATTCCAGTACATATAAATATATAACACTCCAGTTGTCTTTGTATTAGTAAAGCTGGTCAATTTGAACTGTAGTCCATGTATTTGTTCAGTAAATTAAAATGCAAAGATTGTACAGATGTGTGTTTTGGTCTTAATTTCCATTTTTTAGGCAGGCAGTATACAGACACATTTTCAAAAATGTAAACGCAAAGTACTTACTTCCTAGAATCACGGTGATGTTAGCATATACCCAATTTCCAGTTCACAATGATAATACAAATAATAAGAAATAACCTAGGTATCACAAAACAGGAACTAACTTATTTCACTGGCACCAATTTCCTCCAGTTACAGTCATTAAAATCTTTGGCCTTTGTATCTACTGGATGTTATTTGTTTGCCTGTAATTTAATAAAATAATATAACTCTGTCAATTAGTTATTTATTGACCATAAAGTTCGGTCGTCTATGTACTGCTTATGTTGCCAGTTTTATTACAGTCCAAGTCCAAGATCTGTGATGAATAATCATCAATTGCAAATCAGACACATTACATAATATATTATTTTCTGTGTTGGAGGATCATTTGTTGTTCAACTGAAGTTTGAATTTCCGAGACATCTCTTACCACTGTCTCTAATCTGTCTCTTGTATCTCAGCTCTTTGGCTGCGCGGCTGCTGCTCAGGTGAAGACCAGCAGGGAGACTAAAGGCCAGTTCCTGTCAGTCAACATGGCGTTCTCTGTGGGCGTCATGTCGGCCATGTACCTCACCAAAGGCATCACTGGTAAAAAACTGCTAAAGTGGACATCAACATTATGATATTTTTACATGATATTTATATTTCTACCCGACAGATGCAGTAAAAGATCTGACCCACATCCTGGGTTATGGTGTTTGCATTACTGCAGACATCCACTGATCTGAGATTGAACTCAATTAGATCAGATTCTCTCTGACTCTCATTGAACCTAAAACTCCACCTTCTCTGTCTTTCTCATCCTGCAGGTGCTCATCTGAACCCGGCTGTGACTCTGAGTTTCTGTGTGTTAGGCCAGTCGCCCTGGGGAAGGCTGGCTCCCTATTCCCTCTCCCAGCTGCTGGGGGCGTATGTGGCATCAGGGCTTGTCTTCCTGGTGTATTATGGTTTGTATCAAAGCATTTCAAAATACAAATGTCTTCGATGTACTGTATATACCCACGACTCTGCATCCAATTTGTCTAATGTTTGCTTCTTGTCATTAACTCCTTTCCTATCTCAGATGCTATAATGTCTTTTAGTGGAGGGGTTCTGACTGTATATGGTCCAAATGAGACGGCATCTATATTTGCCACATATCCCTCAGAATACATGACTTTGGCTGGAAGTTTCCTCGATCAGGTCAGTTGGGAGTGTGTAAACTTTAGTGTGTACTTCAACAGCTGTTCAACTCATCATTGCTGTTTGTACATATGTCAACAGCTAGTGGGCACCGCCATGCTGATGTTGTGCATCCTGTGTTTGAATGAGAAGAGGAACACCCCCGCTCCCTCAGAGTTAATTCCTGCAATAGTGGGGGTGATTGTCCTGGGGATCTCCATGTCAATGTCAGCTAACTGCGGCGCTGCAATAAATCCCGCTCGGGACTTGGGGCCGCGCCTCCTCACACTGACTGCAGGATGGGGCACTGAGGTGTTCACGTAAGTGTCCTATCTTACTAAAACATATACATACACCCCCCCCCATTACACATTTTGAGACGTGCTTAATGTAGCTACATCATTCATTCAAACTGTTTCAGTTCCATTTTAAAATGTCGTGGTTTGCTATCGATCCAGGCCTTTGACCCTGTGTTTATCACGTCTGTCAGAGGTTATCAGACTTCAGAGCTGTTTCCTGCAGGATGAGCGGTACATGAGATAAAATCCTGTGTTATCCATAATACAACTTGTGGCTCTATGTAATCTTGCAATCAAATGGCTTTTCTGTGAATTTTCCATGACTGCGGAAAAACTTTATACTTGATGTAATCTATTTAAAGCTACATTCATTGATTGTGGCCCAGTAGGGGGCAGAAAAAACACCAAAACAAGCTGACAGACAAACAGCCTTTGCAAACTTTCACCTGTTTTGACTTCTGTCTATACATCCCACTGACAGAGTCATGTTATCATTATCCCATTGGACATGTGTATCTGTTCACCTGATAAATATAAAGTTCAATATTCACTTAAACCTTTAGCTCCTATTTGAGCTGAAATAACTGAGACAGATGATCTTTAACAGCTAGAACTATTATTTTCTGTCGTTGTAGGAAAAATGGGACTGAAGCATATAGTAGATGTGCAGGTTTCAAAACCAAATTGCCAAAAGAGGCTTAAAAAGGCTTACATAAGTCTGCATAAGCATTTGATTGAAAAACATAGTAATTTGTCTAATAATAACCAGACATGGCTTTAGAACACACTTATTGTTGTATTGATTGATTCTTTTCTCCTGTTAATCTGGGTCAATCTGTCTATTCTCCAGATGTTACAACTACTGGTTCTGGGTTCCTCTGGTGGCCCCGCTCATCGGAGGGGTTTCAGGAAGTTTCCTCTATACGATCTTCATCGAGCTGCACCTGCCTGACCCAGATCTGGAGAACCTCTCCACTATCTCCACCGTCAGTGACAAATGCAAGCAACCAGCCACAACATGGGAACATGGATTTGAGATAAAAACTGCACATTTATAAGTGATACTGGAACGTATCATTTGTCCCATGTGACACAAGCACTAAGCTTCAACATTGCCTGACCAAAAACAGCAACCAGGTGGTAAAGAAGTAAATATTTGAGCTTCACGCACATCTTGTGATCATCTGTAGGAAAATAACTAACTATAGGAGCATCCATTGAACAGATTTACTTTAGTAAACAAGACATCCAAGTCCTCATTAAATGCAGTTTCATACAGCTTAGTTCAATAATCTGAGTGTGTTTTTGTGACACAAATTTCCATTTTATTTAAAGAAATTCAAGAACTTTAAATTTTTCCTTCAGTGTTTTTGTGGTTTGTAATGGGGGAAAAAAACAATACTTGTTTTAAAATTGTTTTATCTGCAGCTATTGATGACAAACAGTTAATGAGCTTAAGTCGATTATTATTATTGATAATATTAATTATGTATTTCTCATGTTTAGGTGATAGAAGGAAACTATGCCATTGTTCCAATTGTCCTACCTGATGGTTGATACTTGTCTTTGTTCTAAGAGGTTTATTGTATGTGTGGAGACGAGGGTAAGGGACACACAGGTCTCCACCATGATTATCCCTTCATCAGAGAGTCAGATTGCTTTGGTCTCTTGAGTCTCTCAGGAGGAGCTCATGGAATAGGTTGATTACAGAGTAGTGATGTCTTTGAAGCGTTCACAAAGGTCAAGTCTGTATAAATTGACATCAATTCACATGCAATTAAAGGGCAGGAAATGAAAAAAGGACAAGACATTGTTTTTAATGTCCTTTTTTTGCCTATATATATATGTGTTTCTTTAAATGTTGTTTTCTTTTTTTTACATGCTCCCACTAGTAGACAGATTTTCAGGTGACAAGGTAGAGTTGGCTATTCCACTCTGTGCCACAATGTATGGGCTTTGCTTGTGACATAAATACATTATAATGTAATAGGCACAATCTAGGCTGGTCCTTTATGACATTTACTTAAGTGTCATAAAGGGTGACATGCTAATTAGATAAGATTATTTCCCCATACAGTAATCTTATCTGATCTTAAGGATGTTGTCTAACACCCGTATTTTTCCATCTGATTTAATCATTAAACTTGTTTCTTTGTGCTGACGGATGTGTATTTTGAACAACTTTGCTTCATCGATCTATTATTAGAGCTTATGAAGATTACTGCCATTGAAATACCATTGCCCCTCTGCAGGATTTCCATAAGATGTCACACCTTCAGACAGAAAATACAGAAAAAATGTTTGTTTGTTTTTGTATGTTACATGTGTATATATTGAATATTAAGTTCATCCCCATGGTCTAAGCTTCATTCTACAGCCTTCTAAAGAGGATTACATTGTTACTTCACAACTTTAACTTGCAAGAGAATAACATATGAAACATGTGTTACCATTGTAAATGTTTAATAAACATCTGGACGTAGGCCTGTGAGTAATGTGTGCAGGATGGACAGATGCTTGCAGATGTTACGACCTTGATCAGCTAACAGATGTTGGATGACGTTACGCTGACTGAGCATTAGAGGGCGGTGTGACACAAACAAACGCACATGGCAAAGTGTTAAATCAGCTGTTAAGAGACATTTTGAAAACAAAGTGATAAAAACAGAGAGATGCCACCACAGCTTGAACTGAAATGATGGATGAGATGTTGGTGTTAATGTCATCGCCTCAGTGACTTTAGGTCTTGAGAGCAGGACTTCAGATGGAAGTGGAGAAGGTGAAGGGAGGAAGCGGCTCCTCCCTCTCTATCTCCCCCTTCTCTCTCTCCTCTCACCTCCGCAGAGAGCCTCCTGCAGCGCGCCCCCGGTCCCTGCTTCAGCCTCCCTGCACCTCCGTGGCCTTAGAGCAACCTCCTCCTCCTCCTCCTCATCATCATCATCGAGCCAAGCCAGAAAACTTCACCATGACCTCGGCGAGAGAAGCATGTCTCCACCTCAGCCGTGTGAATAACAGCTTGTAAAGGTAGGTGGCTTGTGCTGGTTTTCATCACGGCTGCCCTCACCATCATGCATGGCTTCCCGTGCGGTTCTGGTTTACTTTCTCAGCTGGAGATATTGATGTGTGTGTCTCGGTTTTCATTGTGAAGTGTTCAGCTCTTGTTACTGCACCAGACAATGCCATGTTCACTAAAGCTGCTCTGTGAACACTGTAGATACAGTTCTGAGCTGCAGGGGGTTTTTACATGTTCCCAAACTCTGAGTGAAAGTTTCTTAAGTCACTTTGCAGTGACCTCAGACATCACTGTTACACATGTTATGCAGAAGACGGTCAAATAATTAGCCATCAGTAAAAGTTATAAATAACTAAACATGCTATATAAGTGCAAGAAAATATAACATTTAAATAGAATAGAAGTAATCTATACAGTGTCAACAGAATGAGCAGAATATATACACAGACATATATACTCTCCTTCTGCTGTTTCACCAAGTTGTTCTGTGCTTTTTATGAAAGTTACTCACCTCCAGTCTTGTTGTATTTAATAGAATCTCATGCAGATATCACAAGCTTATTAATAATAAACCAAAAACAACCACTGGCATCCTAATTATTATCTTAAGACAGATATTGAGCAGAGTGTATGGAGCAGACACCACTCTGAGCTCATCAGACACTGACTGATTAAAAACAACATTAATTAACAATCACATCAGTCTATCTGTTTATTCAATTTCTAGAACCAGATAAAGTGAAGTGTATCGTGGCTTAACTTTGTTACAATCATTCCAGTCCTCAGTTGTTTTGATTTGTTGTCCCCTGCTTCCTGTTAGTGACCTACAGTAATGTCGTAATTCATTTTAACAGGATGTCAGGCAGATATCACAAAAACATATTAGTATTTATTATGGTGGTGTAGAGGAGATTAAAATGTCTGTAATTGAATTAGACCTCAGGAAATACAAAGCCGGATGTCAGAGCAGGTCAATTGCATAAGATTTAAGATTGTCAGAGTTATTTTAGTCTTTTGCTGTTTCGGTTTGTTGCTTGGTTTCGTTTATATCAACAGTTCAAGTTTTCTTTTAGAGATTGAAACCTTTGCATTATAATTATATGTGGGGGCAGAACATTTGTAAAGTATAAACACATAATTGTTTTATAAATATGTATATGATCGGAGAAATGGCGTAATGATATAACAGTTTAAGAGTTATTCAAATCTGTAAAATAAAAACAGAACATGTGTGCTGGTTTTTGTCATGCTGAGGAAATGAAAAACGGGTATTGGTGATGCAGCTGCAACCAAACATTTTTGCTTCAAATCCTTCAAAACTTCCGCCAGATTCCAGCGAGAGATATGAAAATGAATTCCGCCCAGATGCCAAGAAAGATGTTCAGATATTCAGTGGTCTCTCTTCCTCCCTGGGCTTTATTTCATGAGGGCCCTGCAGGTCCATGGGGTTATACAAAACAGATGGAGAGTGAGGGAGGGAGAGAGGGATATGGCACCTGAAAGACTGGAGAGGAGAGAAGTGAGAGAACATGGCAAACAGCTCTCGTCCTCACTCCCTACGCCTGATTATATTGATAAATGGGTAATAGTGTAGATAGTGAGCAGAGATGCAATAAAAGAGAAGAGTGTGTGACAGGGAAAGAGGCTGGAAACTGTAGCTGAAAGCTGATCGGCCTAAATCACATGGAGACAGGCAGAGCTGCTCTCTCCCTCTGGAGTATTGATTGGTCACTCGCTGCCTCGAGCTGTTTAGTACCTTTCATATGCACGAGGCAAATATGCATGATGCCTCGCCTCTATGGCGTCATCTTCTGCAGCTTCACACCGTTAACTTAACTGAAATAGAGCACTGTGAGTGGGAGCTGTGAGGTGTCTAACTTTAACAGGTCAGCATTAGTGAGGACAGAGAGGGGAGGGGAGGGGAGGAGAGGAGAGGGGAACATGTCGCTCCATTACTCTTTCTCATCCTCACAGGAGGAGACTGATAGTGGATCTGGCCGGAGCCACCGGTCCCCATAGACACAAAGTACAACAGAGACAGAAGCTGGCCTCTGCTGAATGTCATTTCCTCATTATGGTTCTATTCTAACACACCAGAGATGGTCTGTTGTGTGTGTGCGTGTTTGTGTGCGTGTGCTGTTGTGTAGTTGACCGAGTTTCACTTCATCACAGTGAAGATGCGACATGTAAAAAAAAAAAGTAAAAGTAAATAAAGTGCATCAGCTGAATACAGAGATGATCTCTGTTTGGTTAAAACAATACAGAACTTTTCTTTCTTGAACATTTTGGATTAGAAGAAAAATGTGTTTGTTTCGTGCAGTTCACACTTCACCTCACTTTAAGCACTCAACACCCCACTGTGTCCTCCTCTCTGCTTCTCCTCCTTCACCACCTCCTCTTCTCTCCCTCTGCAGACAGTCTAATGGGCCATAGCCGAAGGAAGCCGGCAGAGTGGAGATGTTCAGAAAGAGATTTCCTCCAGGTCAGTCTCCGAATTTAAACACACAGCCTTTTTTTCTCCTTTAAATAATTGTCCACATAGAAATAGAAAGTAAACCACACATGAAGTAATATATCAGATACATTTATATATATATATATATATATATATATATATATATATATATACGGTATGTGTGTATGTATGTATGTATGTATATATAGTAAATATTTGTTTTTAAATTGATAACAAATAACATCTATATATTAAAATTGTATTAATATTGAGATTAAAGTTTAAGGTTTTCACAGCTTTTACTTTTTTAAGGGAGGGTTTGGCTTTTAACACCTCGAATTTATGGATATAGAACTTGGCCTGCAAAATGATGAGACTGCACAGAAGTAAAAATATTTTCTAATCCTCTCCTACATATTAAATACACTCATTAATTACCTTAATGTCAGTGTTACTGGTGATTTAATGGAATTAATGCACACTGGAGGTATGGGAATAGCTCATAATATGATCAAACAAACTTGGTTTCCCGGTGTTCAGAAAAGCAAGTGCATGCAATCACGTGTTCAACCCACATACAGACTGCAATTTTAAACAGTCCTATAAATTGCATTTTGACAATCTTAATATGTAAAGTCTCTTTCATGATGTGCTCATTATTTAACTGCCCTGTCGTTCTCCTGTGTCTCTGATAATAGATACATTAATTAAATTAACTTGGGAACTTGACTGATGATACTCAATCTGCAGCAACAGTGTGATGACACACATTTTTGTTGTTGTTTTTACTTTTTAGCATCTTTCCACTGCCTCAGCTCTGTTTTGTCTTAAGTATCTTTATGTCCCAGTGAGTTTCCTTAATGACGTCACTTTTGCAGACCCCAATTGCTCCATGAGTGAACATGCATTTGATAGATGCTGATTAACTTTGGAGAAATAACAGTGGCTACTTTATGCACACGTGTGATTACCTTTAGTGGTGAAACATCACGTGCAGTAAAGTTAGTTCTTGCTCAGCTTTATGCGTGTGCCCGATGCAACATCAGGAGAGTGCACAAGGGACGTGCGTGAGGTGGCCGATCTTCACTGGCACGAGACTTGCGGAGCAGCACGTGCATGGGCACCTGCCTGGCCCCTCCCACTGCGGTGCGGGGAACGAATGAAACTCGAGCTCTGCAGGAGCCACTTCGGCTCCAAACGCCACGGCCGGTTCGCAGTGGGTAGATCCAAAATGGCGGCCAGTTTCCTCACTCGGCCACTCGCCCTGCAGAGGCGGTTTCCACGGCAACGTCCGTCAGATGCGGAGCCGGTGTGATTACGTAATGCGCAGAGATGTTTATGTTGTGGATGAGACGTAAAGGAAGGTGCAGAGAGCACGTGGGTGCGTGGAGGGATCGGTGAGGCTGTTGTCGAGCAGATCAAAACACAACTGATTTCGGTTTTTGCAACAATAACACAAACATTTGAAAACATCCAGGACATTGAAATTCACTCATAGACTGTTTATTTAAAAGAAAATCAGAGCCTATGATGAAGAATAGAGATAGAGAGTGACCTCAGTGTTTCTGCTGAAGGAGGACTGTGTGTGTGTGTGTGTGTGTGTGTGTGTGTTTGGGGGAGCCGAGAGAGAGAGAGAGGGAGAGAGGAGGGGGAGGGGGGGATGATGGGACAGCACATCCAACTTGTCTGAAGTTGCGGAGCAGTGGAGCTTCATCCCCGCGTCCTTCATGCGGGAGATGTTGCGGTCACCTGCGCATTTATTAAGATCATTCATCCACACGGTGACCGTCAAAGTTTAAAGAGCAAAGATGACGGTGCTGAAGGAAATCCCGGAGAAATGGTTTCCGGTCGTTCTCCCCCTGCAGAGAAAGAAACAGAAAGGACTCGATGGAAGCAAATCTAAAAAGGGGAGAGGAGGTAGGAGTTTGTTGGACGGATTCACAGATATCTGGACTCTTCATCATTATCATGTTTTTCGTTTTTTCCTCACCAGTGGTCGATGGTTGTTCAAACTGTATTTCACTGTATAATCATCATGTATAAATCATCCCTCATCCTCATAAATGTCCACGTTTCATCCACACTCCCTCATCTCACTCAGCCCATCTCATACTGAGGTGTGTGATGTGGACATGTGTGTACATCTCATCATGTCTCCAGGAAACACACACACATATAGATAAACCATATGTGTTTTTTGGTTAAGTCTCACTTTTTTTTGTTCAGTCCCAATAATATCCTGCCATATGTGACTCATTGTGAGTGTTGCTCAATCTTTTGCCTTTTTTCTCTGATGTTTCATTCTGAAAAAAACTGAGTTGATGTGAAGTTGAAATTTGTGCACATAAGTAAAGAATGTCCTTGTTTCTGCTGCCTGAGACACTGATCAATCCTCCAGGCGCCAGCCTCCGCTGTCCCTGCACAGCCTCATCTGTATCCTTATTCCTTAGCTTAACTATCACAAATTGTGCTGGACGTGCACCTTCATTTGACCTCCAGCCCATCAGTCAGTCACTTGCATCGTTTCCCAAAAAATTAGATCACCGGGCGCATGCGTGTGGTTGTGTGAGTGCACGCGGCTGACTGCAGACGCATCTCCTATCCCCGTGCACATCTAATTAAATCAGCCAGAGTGATGATCACTTCTCCACAGTCGGATCCTGACGTAGGTTTTATTTATTTCAGGGACAAAAACATTCCCCATAGCTCAGACTGACTATATGGTCTTAGCTCATTACTGCTGTGACTTCAGTCTGTGTGATGAGAGTGTGTGTGTCATGGAGACAGAAGGGGACTCAGAGCTGTGGCACGTGTCCCCCCATGTCCAGGCATCGGAGGAAGAGTGTTAAAGAGACAGGGGGTGGATGATAGAAGACGAATGCTTTTGTAGAATAAGCCATTCTGTGTAAGGCTGTGCAACATTATTACAGTTTGAATCAATATTTATTTACTCTTTTACCTCTCAGTTGTTTGTGGAGACCTAATGCTCGTAGCACAGCAAGTGTGCAGCTCAGAGTTTCTCAGTAATGGAGCTTTATAGATTTATACAGACATGCTGTGCAGCAGTTAGTCTGCGTCAGGGCTTCTAATGCCCTTGAAGCTATCAGAGACATTTAACACTCGACGGGCAGTTTGCTAAAGATGCTCACCCTGTATTCAGGTTGGGCCGGTCAGCTCGCACAGGAGGGACAGGAGGGACCCACACTGGCTCCTGACTCTGTGCTTACCTGGCTCACTTCACGGAGGCTCAATGCAGCTTTGGCACTGATGGATCCAGTCGGCGAACACTTACCCCAGAAATTGACACAGCGACCTTGAGATAGAGCGGAGAAAACAGCCAGAGAGAAAAAGCAGGGGAGCAGATAGAGGACTGGAAGATGTTCAACAAGATAAATTTAAGTTGGATCAGACTTATGTGATGTTGTTCTATTGTATTAAAGTTTAAAGAGGGGACATATCATATAACATCAAACCTTAACTGTATATCTATATCCCTTTTTTATGTACGCTCAGAAATCTGACAACTATACCTCAAATCAACCTTAGATACACATAATGTCAAATACATGAATATACAGTACTTTGACTTGTTGTGTTTCCCTTTTACATCAAATTGTATCACCACTCTACCAAAAAACACCTTAAATGTGGGATTTTTATACATATATTTCCAAAGAGGCACACTCCTAAATATTTTAGATTAATGAGTAGGACTGCCTTGTGGCAATGTAGAATTTTATCAATGTGATCAGTTATCTGTATTTTTAGGGATTTTATGGAATAGCCCAAAGCAAACATTACTTCCTGGTTATTTTTCAGTTTTATTCATTCATTTTAAATTCATTGTATTACAATATTTATCAACATTATAAGCACATGGATACAGGATATGCATCTCACCCCCTTTGTTACACTTATAACTCTCACCAGATGTGAGCATCTGCTCCAACTTTCAAATGCGTAACAAAGCCAGAGATGGAGAATCATTTGTATTTTTTTAACTTGACTAAATCAACTCTGACAACAGCCCAGCTGCCCTATAACCAGCCAGAGCTCATCTGCCAAAGTCGATCTGTCGCACAACCTGACAACAAACAGGAGCTCGCTCTCCCTACAGCACAGACATAGATGAGAGGTGTGAGCTGTAGGAGGTGAGACAGGACTTATAACTGCTGCAGAAATACAGGAAACCACATTGTTTGTTTGTTCATTTGCATGCATGTACTTCTGGGGTAATGGCTTCTTCTGTTTTGTGATGTCCCTTCCTGTGGCGCCACTCTGCCTCTCCCTCAGACTTCAGACTTTATGGTTTCAGAGCTGTACTCGTACCTCTGTGCATAACCAACAATGCTCTGGCCATGAATTTCCTGTCTGCATGCATGTGTGCGTGTGTGCACTGAGCTGTATAAAGCCCCCATGTGCAAAACAGGCCAGTCATTTCATTTAAAAAGCAGTCTCATCAATATTAGAGGAGAAAGGCCTGATGGACGGGGAGGAGGGGAACTCCCAAACTACTCTGCATCAGCATGAACAGAAACCGAAAAACAGCAAGAAGATAAAGAGCAGGGTCAGGAGGAGAGAGGCACACAAGCTCGACACAAAAATAACCTTTACTCTCTTCAAGACTGTAGTTTAATGTAATGTGTGATATCCATCTGTGAATACCCGTGATGAGTCCCAGTCCTCATTTTAACTCATGCAGATAATAATTATAATGATAACCTACATTCAAATAGCACATTTAATAGCATTAAATGCAGCTCAAGGTGATTAACACACAAAGGGAGCAACCGAAGATGAACTACTAGGGCTACTTGGGGACATTTTTTGACTTTTTCAGGTTTTATATTTTGATCATTTGGGTGTGTTAATGCGTACAGCATGACATTTTGCCAAGGGTGTGTCATTTTTTGTGAAATTTCAAAATGTCAAAGTCTGTAATATGTTAAAGATACACAGTGTAAACAAAATGCTCCCTCTCAGAACCTTTCAGACAAAAATGCCCATATTGTCCCATACAAATCTTTTGTCAGGTATTTCACCCTTTTCATTCTAAAGTTCCAGCTTAATATTATATTCTTTGCTATTTAAAATTATATTAACTCATTTCCCCATGTTTGGCATATTGGTAAATTACATACATTTTCCTGGTTTCCTGTAGTGGCACAATTTGTGTTTAATAGAACTCATTTAAATAATTTTTTGCAACTGAAGTGATGTGTTTGTTTTCATCAGATAAAATGTAGCTCAAAGTGGTTTACATATTAAACATAACAACACAAACAGAACATAATAAGGGAGTTAAATATGTTAAAACAAAATGTATAAAAAAGGGCGAAATCAATTTTAAGATTACAGTAGAATTAATAGTTGAATTATTTGAAAGCACAAACATATACGTTTTGAGGTGTTTTTTAAACGTGTCGACACAGAAAGCATTTCTACCATGTCGTGGGATGTAGTCAGACACTCATACAGTTGCTTGTTGTGTATTAAACCCAGAGACTAGGTGATTTGTTTTTTTTATATGGGTGTTTATGTGTGTGTGCATGAGACAGAATGATTCTCTCTGGCCCTTTGTCTCCATCGATGATGCTCAAACAAACTCCAGCAGACACTCCAGCTGCACTGATTTAGAAATAAATGCACAAACATCAAGTGTCTGTCTCTCTCCAGGTCTCCAGAGGATGTTAATGATACTGATGTTTGCAGTTTGATACACACAGATGCAGCAGTTTGGCTGCTGTCTGTTTATTCTTGTTTTTGAACTGTGTCATCCTTTGTGATTTTGCATCTTGTGTTTCTGCAGAGGAGGAGAGAAGGGTCAGGGCCAATGACAGAGAATACAACGAAAAGTTTCAGTATGCGGTGAGCGAGCCTCCTGTTTTCTCCTCTGTGTGCACAAACATAATTCATCCTCAATGTGATCAGAGTTCATATTAACTTTATCTGTTATCCCCTCCAATCGTCCAGAGTAACTGCATCATGACATCCAAGTACAACATCATCACCTTTCTGCCCGTCAACCTGTTCGAGCAGTTCCAGGAAGTAGCCAACACCTACTTCCTTTTCCTGCTCATACTACAGGTGAGGAGAGGTGCTGGAGGAGGGATGGAAAAGAGGCGTGTAAGAAATAGAGAGAGGGAAAGATTTGTGCGTCTGTATCAGTGTGGGAGGGTTGGTTGGGGGGGTTAAAAAAGTTGTGTCAGAAAGTGATATTTGGTTCAAGACATGTAAACCAAAGATATTTGCAGGTAATACAAGTTAATCATAACTGGACAGTTGATCATACAGCGGAAAGAAAATGCAAAAATAAATATCTGAAAACATCTCTTACATAAATTCTGTGTGTTAAGAGCGCTTATTTATAAAAAATAAAAAATAATTTAACTTCTGTTTGAGTTATGAGACTCTTTTTCCATGTGCCATTATCATAGAAACAATCTGAACATCCCCCCCTCTGTCTCTGTCTCTGTCTAGTTGATACCTCAGATCTCCTCCCTCTCCTGGTTCACTACCATTGTGCCTTTAGCTCTGGTGCTCATCATCACTGCAGTGAAGGATGCCACTGACGACTATGTGAGCATCATTTTCACGCACCACACACTGACACTATTCAGATATCTGCACGAACAACTGGCAAATGGTTAAATGTGGCAAAAAGCTAAAGGTGCAACTTTGCCTCCCGCAGTTTCGTCACAAGAGCGACAACCAAGTGAACAACCGTCAGTCTCAGGTCCTCATCCGCGGCTCGTGAGTCTGCTTGTTCTTCTTCTTTTTACTCTTAAACTGGGTCTAATTAGTTAATCCTTTATTCAAGGTTATTGACAATATTTCTTAAATTGTGCAACAACTTTGTAGCTTTTGTAACGTCACCTCGTCTCTTGGTTTCTCTGTTGCAGTCTTCAGAATGAGAAGTGGATGAACGTTCGAGTGGGTGACATCATTAAACTGGAGAACAACCAGTTTGTGGCAGTAAGTGTGTGTCTGATGCAGTGATGACCACTCACACACTCACACACACACAGTCAGTGAGCATCGGTCCTGCAGGGCCTGTTAAACATCAGCTTTATTACAACTTAGCAGTGGACAGAGTACGGGTCTCTTATCCTTGCCTGCATGGTTGTATATGCTGTGTCATTGCCAAAATGCTATAATGCTAAAAGCCAAATTACAGTAGATTTCAGTATATCCCTCATTAGCATACACTACTTTTTCGAGTACTTGCAGTCGATATGATGATTTTTTGCTTTGCTTGTCGACACAGACTCTAATCACTGTCATCCATGCTTTACTGATTATGTTCCTGTGCCGTGCAGTGCGATGCCAGCCTCACCTCTCATATCTATTTTCAGGCTGACCTGCTCCTGTTGTCCAGCACTGAACCTCATGGGCTCTGTTACATCGAGACAGCCGAGCTGGACGGGTCAGAAAACACAGCACACACCTCACAGTGACACACAGAACCTCACAATCTGCCACACTACATCTCAATCACTGCGTGCTGTTGTATTATCTTTGCAGGGAGACTAACATGAAGGTGCGTCAGTCGGTATCGGTGACATCTGAACTTGGAGACCCCAACAACCTTTTTTCATTTGACGGTGAGGTTTGAAGTCAACATGATCTTCTTATGATTTCTCGCATTGATTCATCTTCCTTTCTCGAGATCATAAAGGTCAATGGTTTTCGATTTGACACAGATGTTCACACTCTCTGCATATCACAGCCTTTCATCATCCGCCCACTGGTTCACACACACACACACACACACACACACACACACACACACACACACACACACACACACACACACACACACCTAAGGTGATATGAGGCAAAGTGTGAGTTGATTTTCTGCAGTAATGCATTTTCCTAAGCAAGTGAGCAGTGTGTGTGTGTGTGTGTATGTGTGTGTGTGTGTATGTGTGTGTGTGTGTGTGTGTGTGTGCACTCCAGCTTTTATGTGTGTGACAGCACCATGATGTCAGGTGGATGATTAATCCAACACTACATCATATAGCCGAGAAAATGAACCTGGCACCGTAGTAGGGTTTAGTGGACATCTGTGATATAGCATCCTAATTCACATTTTGTGTGTTTGTGTGTATTTGGATTGTTCTGTGTGTTTGTGTGTGTGTGTGTGTGTGAAGGTGAGGTGGTGTGTGAGCCCCCTAACAACAAGCTGGATCGTTTCTGTGGGACTCTGTACTGGAGAGACAAGAAGTATACCCTAACCAACCAGAATATGCTGCTGCGAGGATGTGTCCTCCGCAACACTGAGGCCTGCTACGGCCTGGTCATCTTTGCAGGTTGGTGTGTGCATGCGTGCGCGTGCGTGTGTGTGTGAGATTCATGTAACAGATTGCACTTTCTCTGTTTTTGTCCCAGGCCCAGATACCAAGCTGATGCAGAACAGCGGCCGCACTAAGTTCAAGCGTACGAGCATCGATCGCCTCATGAACACTCTGGTCCTCTGGGTAGGACGTCCCAAACTTCTCACTTTCCTGGCTCATAACTATTTCAGGATATGATGTCAGCAGCTTCAGTCTAGTTTCATATATCCCCTCTAATATTCAAAGATCCAATTGTAAGACATCGGATTGTCTCTTTCCTAAATGTTTCTCCATCTGTGTGTCTCTGTCAGATCTTTGGCTTCCTGGTGTGTATGGGTGTGATCTTGGCTGTTGGTGACGCTGTGTGGGAGAGGGAGGTGGGGTCCCTGTTTCAGAGCTACCTGCCCTGGGACCCTCCTGTGGACAACTTCCTGTTCAATGCCTTCCTCTCCTTCTGGTCCTACGTCATCATTCTCAACACAGTGGTGCCTATCTCTCTGTATGTCAGGTGAGGAGAAGTCAGACACAAACTCTGTCAGAAAAGGTCCAGAAAAATGATGTACATACATTTTGCGGAGTTTGCCTTTTGCTCTGGGTGGGAGAGAATTCAGGAGACAGGACACTGTTGTCTGATCAGTAAAGCTCTCAAATCTCCTTGTCTGTCCAAGTTATCTTCGTTGGTTTTCATCCTAAGATATTTATATTTCTTTATATATATATAACAAAATAATGTTTCAGCATGTTTAATGTTTAATAATGTTTAGGTACAATTGAATGATCACATTTTTATATTTTCAATGGGCATTAGGTTAACCGTATAGTGACTGACTAATGCTAAAGACGTATCCAAATAATCTCTTCAGGTAGTCAGGAAGGATTTGTGACCACATTGATCAAAAAATGCAAATGCAGGAACTTGTTAAAGGGAAGCAGGAGTATGTGTAGTTTTCAATATGACTTAAATGAGAAGTAGAAACTCAAGGGTTCACACAGGCACACAATTGTGAATTCTTGTAAAAACAGATTACAGCAATGACCAAAAAGTTGTTAACAAGTTGGAAACCAGATGGGAAACCTGCAGATGATAAATACAACTTACATATTTGCCTCTTGAGAAAGAAGCAATAGTGACTATTGTACAACCTCATATAAAAGACACAGTTTGCATGGGATGCAAATGTAACTGCCAGGTTTAAAATGGCATGATAGATTAATAAACTCTCGTCTGTATCTAAACGTGTCATTAACTCTACCCCTCCGTGCCCTGTCTGTGGATCAGTGTGGAGGTGATCAGGCTCGGTCACAGCTACTTCATTAACTGGGACCAGCAGATGTTCTGCTCACAGTGTAACACACCGGCCGAGGCCAGGACCACCACTCTGAATGAGGAGCTGGGTCAGGTGAGCATCTATACCCTGAGAGCAAATAAAGGTCTGTGTGTGTGATACTGATCTGATGCTTTGTTACTTAATGTGTCATTTGCATTAAATGAAAAAAAGCTTAATTCAGCAGTAACTGAAAGTTGTTTCATGCTTCACACAAATTAAATGCTCCTGCAGACGAAGAGGAATCTGAATTCAGAGAGAAGGAGGCTTGGCTTGAAGAATATTTATACATAGGGTTCAGTATAAGCAGTTAACATTACGTTTCTTCTTGCAGTGTGTTTTTAAAATCTAGTTTCCATCTTAGATATATTCTTTAGTTATTTTATTATGTTTTACTTTAGACTAAATATTTGTGTTGTTTTGTATTTTTAGGTTGAATACATATTCAGTGACAAGACTGGAACTCTAACTCAGAACATCATGAGCTTCAACAAGTGCTCCATCAATGGACAGACTTATGGTAAGTGCACATGTAAATATGTATATGTAAATGTAGTACACTTGTGCTGTGCATATAGGCAGTGCTTAGGAAAGTAAATTGTTATGAATGAACTACCTTTTATCTCATCTACTACAGCATGGTTTTTTTTCAATCTTCATTCAAGAACGTGTCTTTCATTTTGAGAGCAGCACTTATTGATTGCTTTCAGAATTTTTCATTATCAATGCTACACCTTGGGAATTTTTTCGGACTTGTTGGACAAAAAAATCCAAGAGCAGAATATGTATTCCAAGGGCAGAGGACAAATCCATTGTGAGCGTGAGAGCAGGGTTTTGAGTGAAAGCATTGCAAAATCTGTACAAATCAATAAGTCCTGCTCTCAAACTTATTTACACTAACTGTAGCAACTAATACTAACTCCTTCTATCGTAATAATTAGAACCAAATTGTATTGAACTGTCTTGGAAATATCCTGAGAAATATCAAGTAATCTTTTGGAAATGATGAAGAAAGTATTCAGGGTATTATCTGGAAAATATGGAACATATGAAATGAAGCATGATCAAAATACACAATGTGGCATTTGTGTTGTGTTGTCAGGTGAAGTTAGCGACCCACTTGGACCTCAGCCAACGGTACGCAACCTTAAACCACACACACATAAACATATGTGCAGTTTTTACTCTGTCTATGTGCGTACTACTAGTTTATAGCGTTTTACAATTATCACGGCTCCATTTATCTTCAGAGGCTGGACTTTACTCCCTTCAACCCCCTGGCGGACCTGGACTTCTGTTTCTATGACGACACGCTGCTGGAATCAGTGAAAGTGGGAGACTCGCACACTCACAAGTTTTTCCGTCTGCTCTCCCTCTGTCACACGGTCATGAGTGAGGAGAAGAGCGAGGGTGAGAAAGGGAAACTGGGAAGTTGATAAAGACACCAACATACACCACATGTCCATTATTTATCTATTGTCCATCTGTGTCTACAGGGGAGCTGGTTTATAAGGCTCAGTCTCCAGATGAGGGCGCTTTAGTGACAGCGGCTCGAAACTTTGGATTTGTGTTTCGCTCCCGAACTCCGGGGACGATCACCACCACGGAGATGGGACAATCTGTCACCTACACGCTGCTCGCCATTCTGGATTTTAACAACATACGCAAAAGGATGTCTGTCATAGGTGGGCAGATTTGATTGCTTTGAAAAAGAAATCTGGAAAATGTATCTTTGTTGATTTTTAGTTTTACGGTTGGTGAAAGTATGATTGATAATAATCGATAAAGAAGAAAGATTATTTTTGTAATAAGCTGTTTAAATTGTCAGCTTTGATTAACTCCACCTCACCGTGTTGTCCAGAAGGTTAAGCAGGATGGAGAATGGATGAATGGATGGTTCATCTGAGGTTTTCTTCCCATTTGATCTCATTTACTGTAATTGCAGCAATCAGCCCCTTAATGCAACCATGAATGCAGCAATTTTGGAAGCATGCAAACATAAATATTTTCTTTTCATTAAAGTTTGAATCCCGGTTCATGGAGTTCTACCTGTGGGTTTTCTCCGGATGCCCCGGCTTGCTCCCTCAGGTTAAAGACATGCAGCTTAGGTTAATTGGGGACTCTAAAATTGACCATAAGTGTGAGTGTGTCTCTGTATGTTGGCCTTGCTATTTGCGGACAACACCACTGAGTTATTCAAGTTTAAATCACAAACCGTGTATTTTATGTAACACTCCTCCAGGCTGACAGCAGATGAGCTATTAGTCATGTTTACATTGGATCTCTCTGTGAAAAGTCACTGGGTGTTCCTGTGATTTATCTTCTCGTAAAATACTGGAAAACTGCCCAGAAAATCTCTGGTCATAAATCACTCGTTACACAGCAACAACTTTTGGTCTATAGCAACAGAGCAGCGAGAGCACTATATTCACATGGACAGCCTTTGTGTTGTGCTGTACATGGGAATGTCATTTGTTAAAGCAGCTGAGAAAGAGGAGCCTGGTTATTTGAAGATGAAGGAGGGCTCGTGGGGATTTTGTCTTCATTAATTAATGTTTTTCATTGTTCAGTCCGTAACCCAGAGGGCAGGATCCGGCTGTACTGTAAAGGAGCTGACACTGTTCTCCTGGAGCGACTCCACCCGTCTAACCAGGAACTGATGAATATCACTTCAGACCATCTCAATGTGAGCAACACACAAGTGCCTCGACACATCTGTACTGCCATCTAGTGTCTGCACACTCCAAGAGGCTGCAACACTGACATTGCATCAACTTACCCTGTTCAGATCAGATGATGTGTATCACCATGACATGAGGCAGACCCAAACATTGCTTTGACCTTAAAAAAAAATAGAGGAATAGTTTATCATCAGCTCGTAGGATGTGTTTGTTTCTCCCTATTGAATTTTAAAGATGATCCAGATCAGAGGGTGGATCCAGGATTGTGCACCCTTCAACATTTTCATTTCTCAGTTCTCAGAGAACAGTTCATGGATCTTAATAAAACAAATCAGGCATATTTACAGAACTGACATCGATGAGAGTGTACAATTTAGTTTAGCTTGATTGAATTCAAGGGGACTGTTGGGCCTTGGTGAAAGTATGCGCTCTACGTTTGTGATTGTGTATCTGCTTCAGGAGTACGCAGCAGATGGTCTTCGGACCCTGGCCCTGGCCTATAGGGACCTATCAGAAGACGAGTGGGAGGCGTGGTCAGAGAGCCACCGCTGTGCCGACAAGGCCACTGACTGCAGAGAGGACCGGCTGGCAGCCGCTTATGGGCAGATAGAGCAAGACATGATGGTCAGTTGAGAGTATGCATGTACATGTGCATGTTATTTAAATTTAGGATTTTTTCTTTCAGTAGCAGTTTGACTTTCATTTTTCATGTGTGAACCTTCAAACCATTTGTTTCTCACCCAGTGTGCATGTTCTTCCTTGAACTAAAATAAATAAAAGAGGAACTTAGTTTATTTGTGGAGGGAAATTCCTGTCATTTCATGTAGGTGAACACAACTGTGAGGTCATCACATTGCATTGAAATCTGTGTGTGTGTGTGTGTGTGTGTGTGTGTGTAGCTCCTGGGGGCCACAGCCATTGAGGACAAGCTGCAGGAAGGTGTACCAGAGACCATCGCTGTCCTCTCTCTGGCCAACATTAAAATCTGGGTTCTCACAGGAGACAAACAGGGTGAGACGCAGACACATTCGGAACAACTGTCAGGAGCAGTTTGCATTCGGTTGTTAAAAAGTAGCAGCATTTGCAAATGTTCAAACAAATGAGAGTTTTTATAGCAACCCTGTCCTCTGTGTGCATTCAACCGTTGATGTTCACACGCCACCGGGCCTCTGTTGCCTCACTCTCACTGTGAGACTGTAGTTATTCAACTTGAAACCTGTAGGTTCCTCTGTACAAGGCAAGAGCAGGAACAATGAAATCTATCCAGCAGCATACATATGGACAAGTTTGAATATAGGTGTCCTCTAAACTAACACACGTTGAAACAGATAACGTCATATCAAAACCACTTTTCCAAAACAAAGGAATTTTGTTGGTGAAAGCTGATTCACTGTTGGCCACACAGGTTGGGCAATCAGAACAGATGTGATGATTCAAAATTGAAATGACTATTCTAAACCTGCCTGTTAGGAATGAGCTGTTTGTTTGGACTATGGTAATCCTGCTTGATACTAGTGACCTGCAGTAATTCAGCCAAGGCCAGTAAAGACCGGCTGCTGCACAATGTGTATTCAAAACCCTGTTGTCATGATAAACTATATCTCTTACGTTGATGAGTCTGAGCCGCTGCGGCTACAGTGCACAGCCTGTTTATTCAAGGTTTATTAATACTGAACATGTTGAGTGTCAAAATTCAACATTGCTCTCCCATTGGCCCTAATCGATACGCA
The DNA here is from genome assembly GCF_024713975.1 of Paralichthys olivaceus. Lineage (NCBI taxonomy): Eukaryota > Metazoa > Chordata > Actinopteri > Pleuronectiformes > Paralichthyidae > Paralichthys > Paralichthys olivaceus. The sequence continues at coordinate 10,328,512 of NC_091105.1, forward strand.
TGCCGAGTGTCAAGTTGATAAGATGAACGGTGAGCCACATACAGACAGAGATTTCTGATGGATTATTAGACCTGTGCTGGGTTGGTTCTCCATGCAGCCACAATAGAATGTATAGGTTTCGAAGGTCCTTTGTCCCCAACAGCCATAAGACTTTTTAACAAACATGTAAAAACCATGTAATAATAATTCCGCTCATCCAGGATCATTCCTGTGTACTTACACTGTTTGTCACGGTCACTTTAAGACTGCTCACTTTGTACGAACACGGACAGCAATCTGAATCTACCACCTATTTATATATCTATCTCATGAGCAATATCACTGTGAATTTACGGTATCCTTGTATAGTGTTTACATTTTTCTTTATGTCTATATATACATATGTACATTTTTATTCTTTTTTTTTTTTTTCTCTCTCTATCTTAATGCCCTTCTGCTGCTGTAATGTCCAGATTTCCCCAGTGTGGGATGAATAAAGTCTATCTTATCTTACCTTATCTTATAGAGGTGTGGGCCTGCTATATGAGAGAAGGTATCAGATTGGTAGTAACCCCTTAAAACATACATCTAATCTTTGTGAACTGTTATCCTGGCACTATGTTCAGTCACTGAAGTGACCTTCTCACTCTCTCACACAGAGACGGCTGTCAACATAGGTTACTCGTGCAAGATGTTGACAGATGACATGACTGAGGTGTTCATCATCAGTGGTCACACGGTCCAGAGCGTGCGGCAGGAGCTCAGGTAAAGTCTCCTTGTCTGGATTGACAGCTGAAAGTCTATCTTTGTCCCTGTCAACACACATCCATTGACACTGTAGAACCCACACTGTTAGTAACATAACCAGGTGTTGGTGAGAAAGAAACCAAGAAGTGTATGCCTACTTGGAGTATGTTGTTGTGATAACACAGTGTCCTTGTGGATGAATGAGAAACACTGAACAACATTCACTGCCTAAAATTAAAAAAACTACCCTCAAGTTTCTGTATGCACAGCCATGCAAATGCACTGCAAGTCAGTTCACTCACCTAATTTGTTTTAAATAAAAGACTTAAAAGCATCTACGAAATCTGTCTTGTTTTAAAAAGAATCAAATTGACTTTAACTAAAACAACTGAAAAAGCAGACTAAAAGAAATGCAATTTGATTTGCTTGAATTTGCAATAAAACATGATTTTGGACTGGAATGACTCTCAGTGTTGATGTGACTGCCACTATGCTGCCTCACATATGAGCACACACTGTATTGCCCTAACATGTGGTTCTCAAAGGTTTGCACGGACTAAACATTGCATGCTACAGTTCCCACAACTTGTGCCGATTGCAAAAAAGTGTTGGGTTATGTTTTGCTTAGTTTACTTTAATGGCATTGGAAAGAGCACACACTTGAAACTAAGCAAATAATACAACTTTAAAGTGATTAAAACTATTTGTCAACTTTCTACAGTCGAATATCTTCATCAGATGAAAATATCGCATTGCCTCTGATACATGAAGGTAGAAGAGGAACGTCAGCAATAACATATATACTAAGGAACATTAGAATCTGCCTCAACACAACACTGCCTCCTCACTGAGCTGCTCTTTTTTCATATTACCATCCTATCTTTCTCTCCACTTTGTTCTGTGTGTTCAGGTGTCTCTATTTTCCTTCTCCACCATCCCTCTTTTCATCTCCTCTGTTCACTCCGTCACACAGCCTGTTTGGTGCTGTTTAATGCCCCACTGACCTGCATGTTTGTCTCTGTCACCAGGAGGGCGAGAGAAAGGATGATTGAGCTGTCACGCACCAGAGATGAAGGGAAGGAGGTGGGGATGGAGGGATGGGGAGAGGCCTATCTCAGTGGCAATGGACTCAGACAAGGACAAGAGGGAGATGGCACAGGAAGAGGAGGAGGAAGAGGAGGAGGGAAACATCCCCAGTTCCCTCCTCCTCCTTCACCTCCCACCAACCTCATGGACAACGTCTCTGGAGAGTTTGCCCTCATAATCAACGGTCACAGTCTGGTATGAAAAACACTGCGCTCTCATGTTGTACACACCAAACAGGAGCACTAAGAATTAAACAGTCAACTGTCAGGAAACAGATGTTTTTCAGAAAACTGTATTTTCTTAAAACAGTTTCTTCAGGCCCTCTGTAACCTTGAACTCTCGACTCTCTCTGTCCTGCTCTCTGACAGGCCCATGCTCTAGAAGCCGACATGGAGACGGAATTCGTGTCGACAGCGTGTGCATGCAAAGCGGTCATCTGCTGCAGGGTCACGCCGCTGCAGAAAGCTCAGGTGGTGGAGCTCATCAAGACACACAAGAAGGCCGTCACTCTGGCTATAGGAGATGGGGCCAATGATGTTAGCATGATCAAAAGTGAGTTACGCGAGCAGGAATTATTGTTGTGACGGAGAGTAAAGAGAAAGAGAGAAGTAGGGATTAGTGCACGTGTGTATGGCGTGTCTGCCACTAAATTCTCGGCACAAGTAGGGTGGCAGATGACGTTAGTAGCAGTGATGATGTGGAAATGTGTGTTGCAGTCAGTGTGATTTCCTCATAGAGTTAAGGATGGTTTCTCAGCATCGAAACTTTACTCACATGCAACACAGATAAACACTGATCAAACCCACAGAATGTTCAAGATGCCAAATAGATCGAGCTGAGCTTTGAGGGAATGTAATGAAAAAAAATATGATACGCTACAATATGATACCATACAGTATGATACAATACGCTACCATATTAAACGATATGAAGCGATACGATACACTATAATATCATACGATACGATATGATACAATATGATACGATACATTATACACTATAATATGATATGAATCAAAACAATATGTTGTGATAGAATAAGATAACACTGTAATTCTCCTCTGGAATTTGTCTTGGGTCCCAAGATGTTCACAGAAACCAAACAACAACGCAGACATGTGAACACTTCTGCTCAGAAATGAAACTTTGATTTAAAGGTGTAAAATACAGAGGAAAAAAAGCTGATATTCTTCAAATAACAGATAAGAGGCATTCGGATGTAATATCACCTGCCAGAGACAAAATTATTTTAAATTACGTGGCTTGAAAACTCGACTCAAGTGCTTGACCCACAATCTTTGAGCAGAATTGTAGCAGTCTACCAAGTCGAGCACTCATTCCATACAGCATAGCACACTGTATTGGATTTCGGAAACAATACCAGGATTCAACCAAGTGTCATCTAACTTCAAAAAGAGCTGCAACAGTGTGATACAGATACATTTTTAATAAGATTGTTTTCTAACCGTATGCTGATTCAGGGAAAACAAAATGAGGTAACTCCAAATACTCCATGTTCTGTGTTTGTTATATTCTGTGTTTTGCAAGTGTTGCATCACTTTCCATGACTGTGTATGTATGACTACATGATTACCAGTGTGTTTCGTCACATGTATTTATGCAAAAGAGAAATGCAGTCAGTGATGGGTTCCCTTTCTCATCTTAGGATATCACAAATATATTTACTAACTTTTAATATGGTGTACTCACAATTGTGATTGATGAATTTGTTAATCTTAAGAAACTCTTAATACGGTAAATCATTTACAAGCCACTAATAAGAACTTCATTGGATTGCAAGGTTGTGCAAACAGTTTCAATTATTCAGAAAAAAAATCACCAAATTCCTAATTGCATAGTTATTTTACCTTTTGGAAAGTAAGATTTAATTATTTATAATGGTTTGTAGAAATGTTAAAAACACAACAAAAGTCTTGTCTTTCCTACAACAGTTTTATTTGACTCATTTTCTTTCTCTCTCTCTGTCTCTGTCCTCTCCTCTCCTCCAGGCGCTCACATTGGAGTTGGTATCTCAGGTCAGGAGGGGATCCAGGCTGTGCTGGCTAGCGACTACTCCTTCTCCCAGTTCCGTTTTCTCCAGCGCCTCCTGCTGGTCCACGGCCGTTGGTCCTACCTGCGAATGTGCCGTTTCCTCTGCTACTTCTTCTACAAGAATTTTGCCTTCACCATGGTGCACTTCTGGTTCGGTTTCTTCTGTGGCTTCTCCGCTCAGGTCAGAGAGGAGAGGGCGTGGGGGATAACATAACATAAGATGGGAAATGACAGTCATGATTTTAACTGTGTTTGTTTTGTGTGCGTCTCCTCTCTCTCTCTTGTAGACTGTGTATGATCAGTACTTCATCACACTCTACAACATTGTCTACACCTCCCTCCCTGTGCTGGCCATGGGAATATTTGACCAGGTCTGTTCAAAGTATTACCAAGTATTGAGATCACATCTGCTTATACTGTATTTTTTTTTACATGAAATAGGAAATGAATGGAAATGTTAATTCTCTGTTATCATTCTAATCTTTGTCAGCCAAGACAACAGGAAGATGAAACATATTTGTAGCCATGTATGACAATGACGGGCGATTAGTCAGTCCGCTGTTTTGTACAACAGACTGGCTGCAACAGATGTTTAATTAATTGTCACAAAATATTGTGAAGACATTCATCGTCCCTCTATGTTTGTAGTTCCCTGACTTTAACTCTAGCTCCATAGTGAGGTTCAGATTTAAATTTATAAATGACACTGTTGCACAACCAGGACAGTTTGCCACAATGCTTTATGCAAATCTGGATGAATTGCAGTCCCATAAGCCTCAGCTGTGCTTCATAGTGAGAAATAACAAATATTAACCTGCTAATGTGCAAAACTACAGTGGTGAATATGGTTAGAAATATATCTGTTAAACATCATTATACATCTTTTTATATACAAAACCTTATTTAGATAGTACTTTCAACAAAGTTGAAGATGTAGTTGAAGTTAATCAGGTTACAAAACTGAGGAGAATAAAAAGACAGTATATTTTAAACATTCATGAAAGCCTGGCACAGTGGTGGATCTGGGGTTTCAGTAAACCAGGGGCCATAATTTACACAGAGGGGCCTAGTATATGTCCAACATCCATTCACAACTCCTGATTCACATCTAAGTCATTGCTTGTTTACTCCTATAGCTTTGATTTAATACCTCACATCAGTGAATATATTTAAACAATTGTTCCAAGTCGTTTTGTACTTTAACCGATGTATTCGCTTGTGTTGTGTCTTAATGCAGGATGTTCCTGACCACAGGAGTCTGGAGTATCCTAAGCTGTATGAACCTGGGCAGCTCAACCTCCTCTTCAACAAGAAGGAGTTCTTCATCTGCATCACCCAGGGCATATACACATCAGTGGTGCTGTTCTTTGTCCCCTATGCTATCCTTTCTGATGCCACCCAGAGCAACGGAGTGCCCCTCGCCGACTACCAGACCTTCGCTGTCACCACGGCGACAGCGCTGGTCATCGTGGTCAGCGTGCAGGTGGTGTCTGCTTTTCCTTACTGTCGGGAACCATCATGTTTCACAGCTGTTTGTTCTATTGTGGGGTCTTTACTGTTTTGTTGCTTTGCATGTGTCTCTGTGGGTAGATCGCTCTGGACACAGGCTTCTGGACGGTCATCAACCATGTGTTTGTGTGGGGCTCTGTGGGCTCCTACTTCACCATCATGTTCGCCCTGCACAGTCAGAGCCTCTTCAGGATCTTTCCCAATCAGTTCCACTTTGTCGGTCAGTTAACCTTTACAGTTTTTATGTCAGTCGCACACACAAACACACCTATGCTGGACTTTCGTGACAGATGTCCACGTATTTTAGAGATAATAATCCATCAGCCAACATTTTCTTTTTACACATAATGAAAACTAGCACTCAGTAGAGCAAACAACAATAAACATGAAACAAACAAACAAACTGATATATGTGTATATGATATATGGTTTGACCCACAACTAAAGACAATTCACTGCAGTCACCTCCTGAAGTAATTTCACTCCACCAGTGTGATCATGCAGTTAAGATGTGCACAGTGTTTTTGTTCATGTTTTCGTGTCTGTTTGTCTGTGTGAGTACAGGTAGTGCCCAAAGCACATTATTGCAGCCAGTTGTGTGGTTGACGATTGCACTGGCGACAGCAATATGCATAGTTCCAGTTTTGGCTTTCCGCTTCCTCAAGCTGGACCTGAAACCTCAGCTCTCAGACACGGTGAGAAAATGCACAGAAACACACAAAGTCTCTGACACTGTCGTCTCCATCTTCTTCATCGAGTCAGTATCCGCTCCGGTAAAATGTTCGGTCTAAACTGGGCTCAGCCAATGATTAACTGCACTTGCACAAACAGTTCATCTGAGTGTGTGGCCGTCAGCGGCCTCGTGGACTTTAAATACAGTGCAAATATTGACTTGAACAGTGGAGCCTAATGACACGAAGACTTTGAGTTCATGTGTGTAAGATGAGTGTGTGATGCAGTGATTGTGTGTTGAGCTCCCTAAGCATCCAACTGAATCCGCTGTTTTCTAAATGTTTGTTCTCTGCACAGGTTTATACAGTAAGTAACAGGCCTACAATAAAAAGACATGGAAAACAAAATGCAAGACATTAAGTGGCACATGAACAACCAAGAGTCATCAATGAAAAAAACCTTGTAGAATATTCACAGTATTTCACAAACAATTTAAAAAGAGGCTGTAGATCTTTATGTTAGATCTGAGATATGAATTTACACACATCTTTACTCATTACATCACAAGGACAGATAGTGTGTTGAAACGACTCGAGTAAAAGTATTGATTCAACGTCTTTATTCAAGTAAAAGTATCAAAGTACAGACTCTGAAATGTATGAAGTTCCCTAATAAGGCCATTGGATGGGGAATGTTTCATTATTCTGCTCTGTCTTCAAGAATGTCAGCGATGTTGGCTAATCCGTCTTCTATGTTACTCCTTGTCACAGACTCACAGATTCAGGTTGAAGTCTGACTTGATGCTGGCAGCGCTTGATGATGCAAAATAAATTTGTATAGATAGATAGAAAAAAATTACAAAAATAAAATAAAAACCAAAATAAAAACACGGAACAGGACAAGGCACTTCCCTCAAATACATTAAAATGAAAGTAAAGAGCCTGTTTTGAAAATGTAAGTTATAGAAAGTACAAATATCTAATATATGTTAAAAGTAAAAATCAGTCAGAAAAATTAAAACTCAAGTACAGATCCCTGAAAAATCTGCTGAGCTACAGCAACAAAGTATTTGTACTTTAGAACTTCCCACCTTGACAATTAACTGTATGTTTTATTTGTTTTTATCTTTTATTTAATAATCATATTGACTGTGTTGAACTAACAATAAAATTCGCCCTTCGTCTCCGTTGTCTGTATACCAGGTGCGCTACACGCAGTTGGTGCGGCAGAAGAAGAGGAAGCCAGTTGGCCTCAGCGTAGGAAGTGCCTGGCGTGGCATGGGCAGCGTGTCCGAGGGTCGTCTGGGCGCTCGGGGTGGTTCTAGAAGGTCGGGCTACGCCTTCGCCCATCAGGAGGGCTTTGGAGAGCTGATCACATCTGGAAAGAACATGAGGCTCTCGTCTCTGGCCCTGGCCACCTTCGCCTCCAGACACAGCTCCAGCTGGATCGACACGCTCCGCAGGAAGAAACACGCTCACACTCACACTCCCCCCAGCGCCTCAGGGGAGTGCAGTCCAGCGCCCAGTTGTGTCTCTGGGTCACTTCCTCCACTCTCAAACTCCTCCTCCGTTCTGGGTGGCTCCCAGGAGACACCTATCGAGGAGGAAACTGCACCAGTCCAAGATCTCCAGCCTGTTCCCACTTCGTCCACACAAACCCCATCGACTGCAGCACCCAACTCAGAATCAGCTGCAACTCAGGGTCCAGCTCAGGCCCCGAGTTCCAGCGTCCTCAGCTCCTCAGCAATGAGATGCCACGGGGGAGACTCACCTGGAGGCTGGACGCTCTCTCTTGGTAGTGTGCAGGTGAGCGACTGTTACTCCCAAATGCACAAAACGGTTGCAAATCATGTGAAATCCTAAATCCTTTATTTATTTATCCTTTCTCCGACAGGAAGCTCTGTTTGGTTGGAAAGGTTTCGCAGCTCGTAGCGGTGCATCCAACAGCCATGGCCTACCCTCCGTCACCAAGGAAACCAGCCAAATTGAGTGAAGCATTCATACTGAACGGAAGAGTTACTTGTTGGCTGCTGTTCATCAGATGTTTGCACCCTCACACAGGATGTGCTCTGTGCTTTTCTGGAGATATGCTGACATACTAAGAGCACGTGGACTGTTCCCACAGTGCTCTCTGCTCTGTTTCCTAACGGATACGTCTCAAAATAAACCATTTTCATTTGGATCACAGGAGGGAGTGACACTCCCTGATGACATAGACTTTCCCAACTATGAGCTGGGATTGAATGGTGAAATATTGTACACGTTCCTACAGCGTACAATCATGAATGGCTAACAGAATATCATGAGACTGACGATGTATAACGTCTAAATGAGGGATGGAAATAGATGCAAGATAACTTATTATTATTAATTATCTAAAAGATTGTTTCCACTTTCAGAAAGATTAGACTCATTGACAGCTACAAGGCAAACAGTATTCCTCAAAATGAGTTGGATGAATGAGCAGATTAGCTGTTTTTATGTCTATGTTCACTATAGTTCTCAGTGAGAACGGTCCTCAGTTACAGAACATTGCAAAAGAGATTTCTGACCCATTTTCTTTTACCTCTACTCCACGTTTTCTTTTTTGCATCATATTGATGTGTTTTATGTAACGGCCTATATTTGAGTTGTACCTTACAGCAAACTCTTATTTTCTTGTTTTTGCAAGTTGGGCCTTTTTTGTTGGTCTGACAAAGGCCCAGATCCTGTTTATGTACCTCTGATGTAAAGATGTTCATTTTTTTATTTTATTTCCTATTTATAATTTGAATGAAGGGAAGGGGTTTGGGAATAATTATGCCTTAATAATGCCAAAATATAAGTCCTCTAACCTCTCTTTTCTGACGCCTGATGCATCCGTCAGGCATAACATTGCATCACATTGCAAATCCAGAGCCCTGACCCAGACATGGGGTGAGATAATCATCATAGGGTTAACAGAGGAATGATATAAATCTGCTCTCACAGCTCTCCAAAGCAGCATTGGATATGGTCTGGAAAAACATGTTGAAATAAATAAACTGTACCGTATTTGGCCCTGTGCATTGTTCAAGCACGGGTCAATTCTGAGGTGAAATGTGAAGCTGTTGAAAGGTGGTCAATAAACATATTACCTCTCTGTCCCAGAAGAAAACCCCACCGTGTCCATCATTTCATTTAAGTTTGTAAGTTTCAGCAAGAAATGACTACGGTGCAAGAAGTAGGGACGTGTGCAGTGAAGGGTGAAATTATGTAAAATGAAGAAGAACTGAAAACATGAGAATTTTAAGCAAAAATCCCCTTTTGTTCTACTACTTGACCTTGTTGTGCTGCTACTTATATATGCAAAGGTCAACATATAAATAGATTTGAGCAGTGTGCCAATCAGACAGCAGTTTTACTACCTTTGAATAAAAGATATATAATATAAAAGTTTGAAAAGCTGCAAAGTCAATTGGAATTGTGCATGTGTGAGTAAATTGAGGATATTTCGAAATACATAGAGACACTGACTGACTTATTTTTTTGATAATATCGGCACTATAGTTATATTTATATATATCTATATATATATATTAGTGGGTGTTATGTTGATGCTGTGGGGGGATTTCCTCTGCGCCTGGTGGATTTCACAATAACGAGTCTTACGGATCATAGAGGAAGCTGCCAACTGTTCTTCAGTATCATGTGTGAGCTGGAGGACTATCTGTTGTTGGACTGACATGGGTTTGGATGAAGTTTGGTCACAGTCGGGTCTTTCTCCAGCTGTTGTTTGTCTGCGTGAATCCTCGGTGATGGTGTGACGACTCGGCGGAGGGAGATCCGTGCGCAATAATGCGGATTTTTCTCCCTTTGCTGTTCGCTCTGTGCGCATCGCTGGGCCGCTGCATTTTCGACGGCAGCTGTCCCAGGAGAGGTGAGATAATACTCTAACGTGGACATGTTTATTTCTCCTTCCATTGTTCGTTATTGACTGTGAAGTCTTGTCAGAGACATAGTCTACAGATACTTATCTTTCACACAGCTTCTGTTTCGATTTTTAAAGAACAGATTTAGAGTTTTACTTTGGTCTTATCCAGCTACAGGGAGAGATTTAATGGTTTAAAACTGAACCTGAGATATGCAGAGAACTGTTTTACCCAATAAAAAAGTTTAGGCAGATATTGTTATTATCACTATGATAGTATTATATTTATAGCAGCAGTTGCAAAGTTCTCTACAAAGAAGACAATTAATTATTATTATTGTTATATTTATTATATTTATAGCAGCAGTTACAAAGTGCTCTATAATAATAATAACAGTTTTCTAAATTCATGGTTAAGCTTCTTTCTTTGTTCACATTGCCATCTCTTACACTACCTTTGCACTAACCAATCAGCATCTAGTTTAAATGTGTTTTTAACCTTGGTCATGTTTGTTGTACTGGACTAGACCTGAAGGAGGAGGGTTACGGGGCTTTGAGGCAACTTCTTCTCATTTTGATGCTAAAAGTCCTGAACTTAAATAGCCAACATTATTTATGAAAAATGTATGGAAAATCAGAGTTCTAGAAAGTACATGGAACCTGAAAACAGTCCACACTCTCTCAGCTGCAGATTCCAAAAGTTTCGCCGGGGAACTAGGAACTGGGAGAGACTGAGGAGGGGAGGGGGGGAAACAGTTTAGACTAAGGGCAATGGACTTCCAGGAAACAGGAAGATATGAATACAAATACAGCTAAGGCTCATGTCATAATTGTCTGTGGGAGTTCTGAGCACATGCAGAACATTGTAAAGAGGTTTAAGTTTGAGAAAGAAAAAGAAATTGGGAAGTGGACAGACAAATTATAAGAGGAAGTTCAAAAGGAGGTGGATATGTTATGTTGCTGCATCTTATGTGCTGTGTTTTGTCAACTGTGACTGTTACCTCAAGGCAAAATAAAACTAGACACTAAACATGTCTAAAATTCAAAGAGGCATGCACGATTCAAGATAGTACGCACAGACACTATTTCTTTATTAGTTTAATATATTGTATTAAAAATGTTTATGTCCCTTGTTTTTCTTTGCAGACCCCCCACCAGGTATGTTGGTTTTATCCTCGGGCAGTAACCTGGTTCTCACCTGCAAAGGTCACGCAACGGTGGATGGAGTAAAGGTCAACGGTGCCAAAAACAACTCAAAAGCCAACAGGAGAGCGAGTTCTTCAGTCACACCCACAACCACTGGAAACATTGTAAACAGAAAACATATGAAGGACAGTTCCTTAAAGGAAGAAAACCACACCAGCCCTGAGGCAGAAGTCGGTGTGACGAAAGAAACCAGAGGCCCCAGAGACACAGATACAGCAAACACAGCTTCTCCCACTACTCACGTGACCCCACTGACCAGTGTGGTCCGACTGCTGAGGGGTGAATCCAACTGGGACAGTGAAGAGTTGGATGGAGAGGGAGATTTTGGGGAAGATGAGGAGGAGGAAGGGGCAAGTGGGAGCAGGGTAACAAGAGGCACAAAATCCCAGCCTCAGTGGAAGTTGAATGGGGAGACAGTGGGGACAGGGAAAAGAGACTGGAGAGAAATCATATTTGAGAAGAGAGGAGCGACAATGTCTCTGTTCTCAGTGAGAGAGACGGACTCTGGGACGTACAGCTGTCATCACAGAGGCAGAGAGAGGTCCTCCTTTAACGTAGTTGTTGCAGGTGAGTCAGAACAATGTGGGAGTAAAGTTAGAGGTTATGTGTCACTTTGATTTGAGCCATAGGATACAACTGCTGTGTCATGTTTTAACTGATAAAACACAACCAAAGTGCCACACATCGTGGTCAGTGGGTCAAGAAGGTTCGAGTGAAACCCTTACGTAATGTCTGCAAAGAAAAAGGCCTATTGAAAGAAAAATAATCAACATTTTTATTCATTTATCAGGCTAACATAAGGTATATTTAGGGGCGCCTTGGCCCCAGCTGAAATCTGATTGGCCCCTGAAGTGCCCCTGTCCCGTCACTAGTCTTTAAGTAGTCATTGAGAATTTTTAATTTCTTATTTTTTTGAAGAACATATATTCATATATTATATGATGTGTGAAGCTCTAGTGCTAAGAGTAAACAAGGAATGAACAACCTACTGAGTCCGGAATGATGCATGGGTGTTGGTTATATAATTGGCCCTTCGGTGTAAACTCTGGCCCCTTTTTGACCCATGAGTTAGATAAACCCCAGGTATGAAACTGCGAACATTCCCTGGTTACAGCCTGTCAGATGTGAGGATTTATGTTTTGGCACACTTGTAAACTGGATCTTGGATTTAAGATAGTGAACCAAAGTTGCTCCTTAAAAATGATGTACTCTTAAAGGCAACATGTTATTAAATGTATAACACACAGTGTGTTTGATTGTCCTGTCAGATCCTCCTGAGAGTCCCAGCCTGTTCTGCTACAAGAGGTCACCGAGCAGTAAGATTCGCTGTGAGTGGACGCCACAGAAGCCTCCTAGCAGAAACATGAACTGTTCCCTCATGCTGAATAAAAGGTGAGGACACACACGATAACACACTGTGACTAATGTATACCTGAGTGAAAGTAGTGAATATCAATCAATTGTAAAGCTGCTATAACATAATGCACAGGTATGTTTGAAAGGCCCAATGTCTTTAGATTTATATTTAGACCATGTAACAGAATGGCATTAACAATTATTGTTACTGTTAAACCGATTTAAGTTATAGACAGAAAAGATGTTTAGAAGAACTATAAACTTTGTGGTGGCTGATTGGCCACATTTCCATCATATTGCATAATGTTCCTGGTTCCCCTTCAAGTATTTTTCAGAAATTAGTGTGTTCTTCCTTGGGACCCGCCCCACCCCCCCACAAACTTTCATTGAAATCCGTTCAGTTCAACTTTGAAAGAGTTGTTGGTGATATCTATATAAAATGCACAGTTTATGTGACTTTTGATAATGTTCTACGTAACCTTGTTGTGGGTTATCGCTATGGCCACTTGCCAGAAATGAAAATTAAGAGGAGAAGTTGAAAAAGCAGCTGTTTGTTCAGAATAAAAGTTACATTTGAAGGAAATTTTACATCTGATGAAACTGGGCAGTTGAATCATTTGAAATAGTGCAGCTACTGAGAAACGTTTTTCATTAAGTGTTTAGTATTGGATGAAATCAAAGGAATTAAAGATTGTGAAAATTTGTTTCATTCTTTCATGCTTTTTCTCTCCTTCCACCTTCTTGCAGACTGTCAGATACATTCCTTCATTATCAGTGCTCGTACTCTACTCGTCGCTCCCGCTACTGGTGCGCTCTGGACCACAATGAGGACGAGCTGAGATCGCTTCACTTGGCCTACCTGTGTGTTACAAGCATCGCAGGCAATGCCACCAGTCCCCTGCTGCCCTTCACACCTCTGGACATTTGTAAGCGAGCGTGTCCTTGTCAGCATGGTGTTAAAGTTATGAAAGCTCTGTGGAGCTGCTCTCACTGCTTCCCTTCCTGCCTTCACAGTGAAGCCGGACCCTCCGTCAGACATCAGAGTCAACAAGGTGGAGGGACATGAGACATGGATAAAGGTCAACTGGAATTTTTCGACATCCTGGAAGTTTCAAGACAGATATTATGAACTAATCTATGAGCTCAAATATCAACCGCTGGAGTCCTCGTTTTATAATGAGCAGGTGTGTGGTGGCGGAGCGACTGACAGAGGGTAGAGGGGTGGGAGTTTTATGCCTCTCCTCTGGCAAGGCAATATGTTTTCTGGTTGTCTGTGTGTATGTGGGTTCGTCCACTCTATTCTTTTGAAACCATTCTTTGCCACAAGTGTTGAGTTAGACCCACAGATTAACTGATTAGATTTCAGTAGGTAAAGTTCTGGAAGACAATTATGTCGACTGAAACTGTTGGTGGCGGCAGTGTGGTAATCCTATCAAAACACGTTGATCATTGTAACGTGTCGTTGGTACAGAGCTAGCCACGTGACTTTACTTAGTCTGAACTCCAGATAGCTGGCGAGCTCAGCGGGTCGACAGACACAGGAAATGCAGGATACTTTATCCTACCAAACATCAACCGTACAATTCCTGGTCTCCATTGCTCTAGAATAAGTTTGTTAGTCATACATGATGAGCAGAACATGTGAAACACAGCTGACATCAGCATGTCAGTGCACCGCTCACTCTGGTTCAATACATCAAAAAGGAAAGAGGCTATTCAGTATTGCAGGAGACCCAAATAACTCAAATTGGCTGTTTCACCATATATTCCCAGTTGATGTGTGTTACTGTTCACAGCTGACGTTCTCACTGACCTGAAATAGTTACAGACTCCCCTGTTATCAGAGTAACTGGTTTTCTGTGTCTGTGTTTATGCAGATAAAAAATATTAAGAGCCGGCGCTCGTACACCATCACTGATGCGATGCCTGGTGTTAGATACCTGATTCAGCTCAGGACTAAGGAAGAATATGACGGTCAGTGGAGCGACTGGAGTTCACCTGTCAACATCAGCAGCTGGACAGGTAAATACATATATATATATTCAAGCTATGATTATGTGTCTGTGTCACCATTATCAGTAGAAAGCTAAAGATGGTATTGTTTATTGCACAGAGCCGACAGCCAGAAAACGTACCCAGTTGGTTTCAGGGACATGGACGTGATATATATTCAATTGACCTGTAAATCCTTGAACTTTATCTACAAGTACTCAAGTCTTCATTATCCACCCTGGACACAGACAAAAGTAGTCATGGCAACCTTGGGGGCACAGCTCCTGTTTCCTTCCTGTAAAAACTGAGCATGAAAACATCCCTCACACATAAAGAGTTTTACAGCTGTGTTGGTTTTCCCATTTAAATCAGTTTACTGATGTTTCATCTTAGTTTGATGGACCAATTCTAGAATATTCAACTACACTCTTTACACTGACTTTAAAGATTATTTTTCACATTCCATAGAAATTCTTCTTCATCTTCATATCATCTGTGGTTCCTCTGGAAAATACTGAAACACTCCATGTAACCCTTTCTCAGTGGAGGGAACAGTTTGATGCATTTGTTCATGTTCTTGTAAATGAGAAGATCAATGCTTGCTCAACATGTTTACACAGATTAGATAAACTCACATGATGTGTATGATAGTGACCTTAACAAGTGCTGGTTAATGGGTTTTATATTTTATCTTTGGAACAAAAGGAGGCTTGGTTTTTCCAGTCTTCGTGCTAAACCAAACTAACTGTCTCATTGTTTAGCTGTGCATTTATTATAAATTACATTATCTTTTATTGAATTAGGTGATGCTATATGATTATTGAGACATTAAAGTTGCTCCTCAAAGCAAAAAAGCAAATGAGCCTATTTGCCAAAATGTCAATCTACAGCCCTCTGAAATTTGATCCGAGCTTTTCTGATTTATGTCAAAATTATTTTTATCTCCTCAGCTCACAAGCTCAGTGATGATCTGACGGCCACTATGGTGAGTCTGAAGAACCAGTCAAACGTGTCTTTGATTTAAGGGGGTATGATTTGTGCTTCAGCTTGTTTTCATTTTCTTGCCGAAACTCCCATTGTTTTTTGTGTCTGTGTCTTTAACCAACAGTTTCCAGAATTCATAGAGGAAGGATCTGCTGCAGAGGACGACACACCCAATGGTATGTGTTTGTGTGTATGTGCTTGTGTGTGTTAGAGAGAGTGTGGATTAATGTGTAAAAAATGTATTGAGTATTGACATTAGTACATGTGTAGACAAATCTGCATGGATCTGTGAACGTGCATGAATCTTTAAATGTGTGCATGGACATTGATGGATGAAAAAAGCACAGTTTTTCACACAGTTTTTCATACTTTATACACAAACACACACAGAAATAATTTTGCTGAAATATCGGCCCCATAGAAAAGGCTCCACAAGTGCTTGTTGCCACATAATATTCATAGATCCCAGTGACAAAATGAGGAAGGAAAGTGAGGATTTACATTAAAGTTATCTTAAGGCCATGAGGGGAAACTTGTATTTTTAGTGCTGAAAACCCCCCTAGCCTGCTATGTCATGTCAACCGGAAGCTATGTCATCATGATAAGTCAGGCTCAACAATGAAACAAGCTGCAGGAAACATGGCTCAACACACCTATAACACACACAAACATACAACCACTTGCATGGACATGGTTCTGGTCCTCTGGGATTTCTCATTTCTGTCTCCCCTGCAGATCCTGGACCAGTGGTTGGTGAAGTGGAGGTGTCACAACACGTCCTGTGGATCTGTGGTTCATTTCTTCTCTTGTCAATCATTCTGGCTGCCTACATGTTCAGGTAATGACACATCTGCTGATTAATGTGAACTTGGTTATTCCACTTGGTTTGCATGAATCCAACTTGACTCAGAATTTTGAAACCCTCTATATATGCATAAACGAACATACATCTTATTTCTCATTTCAGACACAAGGACAAATTAGTGTCTAAACTCCACTGTTTTAGCATCCTCGTCCAGTCGGGTAACTCGTCTCAGCCTCCACCCTCCACACCAGCCGCCCCAGAAGGGCAGGCCCTGGTGACCTTTGTCCCTCCATGTAACGATCAGCCCTCATCTGGTGAAGCAGACGAAGGGGAAGAAGAAAATGAGGAAGAGCAGAGGCTGGAGGAGAGAACAGAGGCTGTTCACTTCAGCAACACAAGTTATTTCTTGACCCAGAGGATGTGATGTCACTCAAAACAAGCTAGAACATTTTGTACTGCTGGATTGTTTTTTTTAACCTCAGAACTAGTGTCACAGATAGCAATAGGACAGTGGACTTACAATTGCTGTGGTTCTTGCTCAAACTTTGTATGTAAAGTCTGCCACTCTATCTCTCTAACTATCTCATTCCTGAAATACCTCTGCAGTATTTATACTTCTCTTCCTGTTGCCTCCTAAAATGTGTTGGATGCAGGTCTAATAGCTGTAAAGCCCTGCATCTATGCCTGAATATATATATATATATATATATATATATATATATATATATATATATAGGTTTGTCATTTATTTCACTCACACCCTGCCCTCTCAGTTTCCACATATTCTTTACAAACGTGTTGTTTTCCTGCCTTTTAGGCTTAGATTTGATGGTTTCAGGCACAAACTGTTGTCCAGTCAACCAGCTTCCAGAGAGGGCTACACTGGGGAAAAAATATTTATAAATGATTGATGTAACCATATATGAAATGTGATATGTGTGTGTTAAATACAGAAGTGAACCACAGTGGTTTACTTTTCTTGTATTATCTTAAAAGTCAATAGAATAGTCCAAAAGCTGTATTTTTGAGAAGGTTGTAGGATTCTTAGTTGACAAAGTTCAGAGCTCAAAAGTCCCAAAAGGTGATATTTCATCTTGTGTGCAGAAGATATTGACATGTTCGCACACGATAATTTACTAAAAAGTCCACGTGTCTCCGACAACTTCAAATGCTTAAATTTTCACCTTGGACTGTCATATAATGAGATTTTTGCTGCTCTTAAGAGCAATTAAATCAACTTACCCCTGTGGTGTTCTGAGCATACGTTATTAAGTTGTTTTCATTCCATTAACTTGTGCACACGAGATAACAATTTATAGTTTTTCTACTGCTAGCAATTTATATTTTAAAACCTAGTAGCTTATCTTTATTCACAAAAACTATCAATCAATCAATCTAATTGTATTTGTAAAGCGCACATGCACAAATCACAATTTGTCTCATAGGGCTTACCAGTCCATGTTGCAGCAGCAGCAGCAGTAGACATGGTAGTAGTAGTAGTAGTAGTACAGTAGTAGTGATTTCCTTTTTATTGTACAACCAACTGTGCTCCCAGTAGAACTACACACAGTATTATGGACCCATCATGGACTGACCTTTAACTCTGGGTTAACTCTCTTAACTGTACAATATTCATCTGTGTGTGCAATACAGTCATTCATGTGCAGTTCATTCACTGTGCATATCCTCACACTGCACACATTAATTCTTGTTTTTACACTGTATATATTAGTTTTTATTCCATTCATATGTTCCTATATTTGTTATATTCCTTTTCACTTAAGTAGTATTATCCTGTAAATTAACTATTGCATGTTATTATCACTTACTGATGCCTATGTGTGACTCTTGCTGCTGTAATATTGCACATTTCTCCACTCGGGGACTGAAGGATTCTTTTATTTTATGTTGTCTTATGTTAGGATGTGCTGCCCCCTAGCGGTCGCAGCTGTCAACTGCCTGAACTCGTTTCTATAGCAACAGTTGTGGACCGTGTCACTAGCAGGTGGTGGTTTAAAATGGCGGCCAGCGGACATGAAAACATTTAGACCGGTAACATCTGCAGAGAAACGATGGCTGGAAAAGGAGGTTCGACCAAACTGGAGCTCGGAGTTTTGAGTCCTGAGCAGCAGGAGAGGCTGCGACAGTTCAAGGTGACGTCACAACAGTAGAGAGGCTGGATTGGAAATGTTTGTGTTTGTTGATCGACTGCTTCAGGAAATGCGTCCTAACTCTTCCTTTTCCAGATCAAGACGAGAATGGACAATGAGATGTACTTGAGGTCGCACCCAGAGGTGGAGGTGTTGGTGGGAGACTTCCTCAGGTGAGCCAGCTCCTCCTGCTCCTCCTGCTCCTCCTGCTCAGAGAAGCTCATTCTGCTCCACGAGTCCAGAAATAACAACGACTCACAGGTCTCACAGAAGACAGAGAAACAAAATCTGTTCTTGAACCTGAAGAAGAAGACCCACCTAAAAATTAATAAAAGAAGAAAAAACAAGGCCAACCCCCCAAAAAACAGAAGAATAAATAAACAATGCCAAACATAAAAGTAGAAAGAAAACTACAATATCAACCTTAGAATTTAGAAAGTTAAAACAACAAGACCAACCTAAAAGAGTCAGAGGAGAAAAAACAAGACCAGCAACAACAACAAAAATTAAAGGACAAAAAAAACAAGACCAACACCTCACTGCTTGTGGAGGGTGAAGCCATCATCCTTAATAAACACACATTATTTATAAGAGTATTGTTCTTCATTCAGTGAAAGAACAGACAATTCAACTCATAGGCTCAGTAATGCATTTGAAGCCTCCACAAAGCTCATTGTCAAAACAGCCTGTGTGGTGTCAGATTTTCCAGCATCACTGAGGAGAATGTGCAGTTCATCACTTTCAATGTCAACTTTGAGATTAGGTCAGAGCACTCTGTCTCTGTCAGTCTGTGTAATGTTTGTATTTCATGTCCTCACAGAAATGTGCTTCTTCAGAGACCTGCTGACATCCGTGAGTTTGCTGCAGGTGAGTTTTTGTGCACGCACTCACACAGAGTAAGTGAAAAATGTTTTTCATTTTAATGTTTTGTATGTTACATGGTATTTATCATCTTGGTTGTAAGGGTAAATGTATTACCTACTTTAAACTGGGGTCCAATAGTTTTACAGTCCCATACTCCTGGACTCTTGGACCTCAGTGTGTACAGTGAAGAGTAAAATAGCCAGGCGTTGTGTAGAAACATAGAGTTCTTGATATTTTCCTCGTAGAACATTGGAGTGGAATGGACACTTTTTTTAATGACCTCTGAGTCTTCTTAACTGGTCTACAGT
Organism: Paralichthys olivaceus; assembly: GCF_024713975.1. Lineage (NCBI taxonomy): Eukaryota > Metazoa > Chordata > Actinopteri > Pleuronectiformes > Paralichthyidae > Paralichthys > Paralichthys olivaceus. The sequence goes on from NC_091105.1 coordinate 10,348,110, forward strand.
TCAGCTTTACTCTTGAACTTGCTGGACCTGATTCTGGCAATTTAACCTGCGACTATCAGTCAGCTATACACTTCTCTAAAGAGGTTGTACCCACTCACCAAAGTGACGTAGCAAGAACAACAACTATTTTAAGGTGAAAAGTATTAATAGTGTTGCTTTAAGTGGATCCCAAGGTAATAACTAATAGGGATGAATGTAAACAATACTGTTAACATACAAGCACATGTATAATCTCAGCCACTAACCAGTGTCTGGTCTTTTTCAGATCACTTCACCAACCCAAACCTTCATGCTGCTGTCAGCTCCAAAATGGAGGGAAACAGCGCCAGGGAGTGAAACACACCCGACAGTCGTGACCCTGCAAACTTCTCTTCTGTGTCAACTCCAGTAACTAGATGTCAGTCAGTGTATGTCTGTCTACAAAACTGTTTGGCTGATGGCCTTTCAGATTGCTATCACACATGCGGGATCCAGCGAGGGTAGAGTAGCTTCTAATGGCCTTTCCTAATTAGTGTGATTATAAGATAATGAGGAGGAGGACGTCCTGTGTGTATTACACACCATTGGTCACATAACACACACGTGAGTACGTAGGGACATGGTGAAGAGTTCATTGTGTACTGAAGCTCACGCACTGGGATCTGCAGTGATCTGATGTGAGCAGTGTCCACTCATCTACATGGAAAACACCACGTGTGAGGGGCAGAATAGGTTGCCACTTTTCTACGTATTATAGTCACATCTCTTGGTTACTTGATGATAAAACACTTTCATTTTTTATTAATCTTATTCATCAATGTATGTATATAGTTAGGTCTTTTTTTAAAGTTGCACATAAGAAGAAGAGGAAATTTAGATAAATTCTACTTTGTATAATTTTTATCTGCATATTTTTTCTACAGAGGAATATAAATCTAAGATAATCTTAGTGTATTTTTCAATAATAGCCATTACCTTAACATTCATTACCACTCGGTGTTCAGATTCTGCTGTTGTGAGTTGCCAGCTTCCTCTGTAAAGTATGTAAATAAAGTTTATCTCTGTGGTCACCTCTGTTTGCTGGTTTGTTTTTTGGTTGTGTAATGCTGTTTGCACAAGTCATTTAGATTGAAATATGATCCGAGGAATAATCATTGCGTCCTGTTTTACAACCTCAGCTCCCACAAGCTGTTGTCGTGCACCATTGTGTCAGATTTTATATTGTGCATCAGTTCAATAAAAAGATAAAAAAAGTTCATATCAGAGTTTTTCTTGTTTAACAATGCTGATTCATTTCATGGTTGACATGAGAATGTATCAAATAAATCTCTCTCTCTCCCTCTCTCTCTCCCTCTCTCTCTCCCTCCCTCTCTCTCTCCCTCTGTTGCACACAACAAGCACACAAACACACCTTGTCATTATATACCATGCCCTGCTTTGACTCAGTGGAGGTCGAATAACAACCCATCTCTCATCAGACGTGACTGAGAGGCAGAGGGAGAGGACGTCCATCCTCCACTCATCTGTGTTCTGTTTCTTTTTTGATTAAATTGTTTGTGGATTTTTTTAAATCTACCAGGGACCTGTCGCAGATTCTGTGAGTAAAACCTAACTATCACATAAATCAGAAAGTTATTTCTTTTTCAGTCTTTGTGATGTTTATTGATTCTTGAAACCTTGTTAAAACCTGCATATAAGACACATACACTAGGCTATATATGTGCATTTTGTATACTTTCATACTTTATACTTAATGTTGAATAATCATTTTTTCCTTAGTGATGATTCCCTGTGGTGTTATTTACAATCAGAAAATATATTTTTATTATTATGCATTAAAATCTTGATTCAATTTAAAAGAGATAAAGGGTCTCTGGAAAATACATATAACTTAAATGGGTCATTACAAGTCTAATATTCTTATTTCTTACTCCATTGTTCGTAATCTTTGGGCATATTTAAATGAGAAGTCAAATTAATAGAAAGCAAATCAACTGGATGATTAAAAATTACCTACATGCAAATGATTTAAGTGATTTGTAATTCAAAGCTGTTTGTCCTGAGAAGTTGTTTTTCCCGGGTACATCATGTACATTTGCAAACCTGTTTGTCACAGGATGTTAACCTCCAAGTCCACAGAGTCTCCCATCGCATGGGTAACACGAATGGTAACTAAGGCGGTATGATCACAGGTCCTTAGAGGAAGAGTGTATGGCAGACAGATGTGGTTCACATGGAGACAGGTTCCATAGGAACTGGAGACTTGATAACAAAAACCTGACTCACTGTAACTTTTTATGTTGTGGGAAATTAAACCCACGAAGAAAAAATATTAAGCTAACCTGGGAGAAACTTACTTGTAAAATGTGATGGACAGTTTCAATCATATTTTAACAGAAAGCCAGTGAGGACTTCTCACCATGGCCTCAAAGGGAAGAACATTTCTCCTGCTACTCACTGTAGCTGGTGCAGCCTTGGGTAAGCGGCAACGACCTCACACAAAGTTATTGTCCATTTATAATTGTCATCCATGCTATTTATGTGTTTGAACATCTACGTCCTCAGCAAAGCCTGCATCTATGGTGCCTGGAAAACCTGACTTCAAGGACATGGCCAAAAAACTGGTGAGTCATTCGAATGTCTATAGAAACTCCAGGAATCTTCATCATTTGTTTTAAATCTAACCACATTCAATGGTTTTTAAAACCTTATCTGCTCTGTTTTGTAATCAGATGATGAAGTGCCAGAACATGGGTGAGAACACTTGAAGTTAGTTGTATGTGTGTTTGTGTTGGGGGCGTCAACTCACTGTCCAAAACCTAATCCCCGTCCAGATGGTGTGTTTGTGTGTGCGTGTGTGTGTGTGTGTGTCATTGTGCATGTGAGGGCCATGTTTTCATGCATGATGAATGCACATGACTCACTAACATGTGAATTATTCAGTCCAGTCCTGACGTGTTTTAACTGTGCTTGGTTGCTGTGTTACAGGATACCAGATGCCTATGATGCAGCACAACTCCATTTTCAATTACAGGTAACTCTGTATTTGCATGTGTGTTTCTCTCTTGTGGGTTTGGTTGATTTCCTGAAGAGAGTTTCCTTGTTTATCCCTCCAATTGTCCAATTGTCCATTTTAAAGCAAACTGATATGATGTGATCCGTAACACTTGTTTTTGTTTCTGAGGAGATTTATTTGCTTCAAGTTGAGAATACGTGAGGTCAAGATACGTCTGAGCCAGGTCCTCAGCTCCACCTGAAGACGGTTGAAGGATGCATGTGACAATGAAGCAAAGTGCTGCTGAAAAACAGCACAGTCTTGTTTGAATTTGTCCAGTTAATCAAACATTTAGATGAAGAAACAAATGAAACACGGCTCATCTTCATCACCAGCTCCACTCACCCACTTCCTGTCTCCATTCTCAGTGATTTGCCTGTGAAGGAAAGAAACCAGGACTTGTCCAGTTCCAGCCTGTCCACGCTTCTTGATGCTCTGAATTTAGCCACAGGCGACACAAGCAAAGATTCAGTAGACAGTGTCATCATGGCTGACTCAGATGAAACGGTGTGAAGACGCAGGCACACATACACCAACAGTCATCCACACACACTCACTCACAAGGTTTTGCACTTAAACCTCATTTATACATTATTTATTTTTAAAAAAAACAATCCTTGAAACATTTTCTTAATACATAGGTCAAAAGTTAGTCACTGAATAATTTCAGGATTCAAACAATGATCTTAATATCTAACATGTTCTTTTATTCCTTTTTATTTGTTTATATTCACGTTGTCTCCTTTCTCTGTTTTTTTTTAGTCAAACAAGATGTGGAATTGCACCAAACTTCGACAAATGATCAGACTGATGAGGAACTCCTCTGTCAGTGCACTAATGCCAAGATCTTAACAACAACAACCAAACAGATCCATTTACAAATGAACATTGCTCTCTGGTAGTGTAATCATTCCTGACATCTGTCCACAGGGAGCATATGCATGTTACATCCAAGCAGTTGTGGCCCCCATGTCCTGGACGACTCTGACCACGCCAGGTGAAAACAACATGGACTCAGACGACTATGATGCAATGCTGTGGGCTGCCAAACCTGCACTGCAAGATATGCCTCCGTCCAGATTGAACCTTCCTCCTGAAGTGAAGGCTCAATACATGGAGAAGATGTGAGTATGATTTGATAGTGTGACCTACTTTGCTCTCTCTCAGCAACTTTCCTGAAAATTCTACTGCTGTTGGTTCCAGCATGAACATGATGCGGGACATGCACGACACCATGTCTGACCAGCAAAGAGCTTGTGTGGTAAAATGGGTAAAAGAGCAGATCACTCAGAAGTATTTCAACTGCACAATGATGCCGCCATCTGACTCAGGAGAGGAGTCAAAGCCATCAGGTCAGTAAACAATAATAATTACATTAGTATAAATAAATAGAAAATAAATAAATCTAAAACCTAATTCAGTTTGTAACGGAAATGGCTACTTCTGTATTTCTACATGTATTTATCTATTTCAACATTTACATTTACTTGTTCATTTATTTACTTGTGTGTCTATAAGTTAATTAGAGAGAAGAGAAAAGCTAGGAGAGTCCGAGCCATAAAAGCAAAAAGTATCTTCTCTGATGCAAAATCATGTGATTGAACAACAATGATTTATTTTGTAGAATCTATGGAACGCTGCAACCGTTCACTCAAATGGCTGAACTTGAAAGCGATGAAAACTATTGGGCCTTACCTCTCCCGCCTAACTCCACAAGATGTGGATTCTTCTCCCAGAGACAAGGTGAGGTGCAATGGATGATAAAGAGCCTGTGAAACTGGAGGTACCAGATAAAGAGATTTTATGTTGGTCCCTGACCTTTCGCTTTTTCTCCTCTAGCTGTGTGAATTTTTCCAGTCGGCCTGGTTCAAATCCAACTTGAGTAGCGTGAGCAAGATGAACCCCAGTCTGAGCAAGACGTTTCTCAAAAGGATTCAGGAGTGCTACAGTGGAAAGAAGGAGTTGGCTGAACATGCAGACAAGTGTGTATTCTTCTTATCAGGATGTTGAAGATGTGGCCTGATGCACAGAAGGAATTAGGGATTTTCAGATTTCCACTTGTCATGTAGTTTCCTCAGAAATCAGAGGAGAACAAACAAACTTACTCTGATGTCTGAGTTGTTTAGAGTCTACAGTGTATACAATGTTGCTGGCCAATTAAATTATTATGAAATCATGCTTTTTGCTCCAGCACTGCACTGAATACAATACAAGCTTTTTCTGAGCACACCTAACTCAGACTGACTTCCAGCGTCACTGATATTGACTGTGTGCCACAAATATCAGATAATTGTTGCTCCGTTATTGATTCTGTTTAGGGAGGAAAACTCTTAGATGTACCAACTACAGAAAAAGAGCATCACCACAGTCATTCACTCATTGTAAAAGAAAAAAGCATTCAGTCCTTTGACCGTCCACAGGCTCGGCACACTGGCTTGTTATTATGATGCTCCAGACTTGCCTCCTGACCTCAGCAGGAAACTCCTCTCTCAGCTTGACAACTGCGACAACCCTGGAGTCAGAACGGTATCACTGACTTGATCATTCTTGCACAAATGTCTCTCTTCAGCCAGGACTGAAGTTACACATCTCATGAATCTTTCTCTTTGATGCTTTGTGTTTTAATCCATCCTAACTGAAGCTGAGGAAGCGCCTTGTCCAGTCTGTGATGTCAAATTCCACCTCTGCTCAATCAGTACTCGAGCTGGGCAGTAGCGTAACATTGTTGTCTCCCACACAACTGTTCGCACTCCCTGACACCGATCTCAAAGCCGTCCTCAAAAATGTGAGGCCCAATGTCCCATGGTCGAAAAGCCAGCTGAAGGCTCTGGTCATGGCATACCTGGGGGGGAAAAAGGTGAGCATGCAGGGTTGGCAACTTGTCTCGTCTTCTTCCTCTCCTCTGATACTTGTCTCATTCTGCTTGACTTTAGTGTAAAGAGGTTACATCTGAGGAGCTGATCGCCCTCCAGTCAGTTGCAGAAGGTTTGCCGAGCTGCGTGCTCAAGCGCATCAGACCCCGGGAGATCCTGGATGATCCAGATGCTCTGAGGAACATCTCAAAGAGGATGAGGAGGGGGCAGCTGAAGGCCATGCTGCTGGGGGTGAGTGAGGAGAGAGAAACCGGAAAAAGAGGCTAACAACTGAGCAAATCCGAGAGAATGACAGATTATATCTTTTTTTTAATCCAAAGAAAGCATCAGATAATTTTGAATGAAAAATGATGTGTGTTATCTGTGATATAATTGATAGTGTAAACATAATCTCTGAGAGAGTTCAATGTTTCTCTGCAGCTGCGTAAGGATGCGGATCCCTCGGAGCTGTTGCAGAAGCTGCCTGGGCCTTTGCTCCAGGTTATGTCTCTAAACGACCTGAGGAAAACAAACAGCACTTTTTGGGACCAAGTGGAGAAAAAAAACTGGAGTCAGTCACAGGTAGCTGCATGCTCTTTTTGTTTTCATAATCATCCATGAATTTATCATTTAATTGTTGAACAAGGCTTTTAAAGTTAATTCTGTTATGAGATTCATAAACAACCGGTGCCATGTTTGCCCCTTCATTGTCTTCTCTTCAGGCAGCATACCTGGCAAAAAGGATGCATGACGAAAATCAGTTAAACTACAGGTAAGATATACAGTAAGAGATTTACCTCACGTGTCATTGAATAAAGACAGTAGCATCCTTGAGCTCCTAAAATAACTTAGATTATTATTATTATATTATTATCCATCTTTGATACAGACTTATTATAAACAGTGTATATTGACAGTTGTCTTCCATTATCTGCATATTCTTGTTGCTGTATGTGAATTTTCTATTCAACAGGAGGCTGCGTTCAGTCCTCCAGGGTGTGACCTGCAAGATGATTGGAAAGGTTGCAGACAGAGACACACTGGACATGACTCAGGCCATAACTGAGACTCCACAGTGGCTCTCCAAAGTGCAGGTATATATACATATACTCACACATACACATATAGTCATCTGTGAATTCAAACCTAATGATAACAAATGTGTTTTCAGGCGATATGTGCGTCCCGAAAGCTTTTTTCAACTTTGGAGAAAGAGAGAGCTGATTATTTCAAAACCATCTCAGAGGATGAGCTGGATAACATTCCTACGCTCTTGCTTCTTCACCTACCGTAAACAGACGCTCTTCAATTTTCATGTCTCATTTCGATTTTCCTGATCCTCTACAATAAAGTGTCACAGTCTGAAATCTCATTTCCACTGTCCCAGGCCTGCCAAGGTGAAGGACTTGCCTGACTCGGCGTGTCCTGTCTTCCTCGACAAGATGGAAGTGGCCAACCTGAGCTCATTACCTGTTCAGGCCCCGTCTCGCCCTGCACTCCTGCAGAGGGCGCTGCGCTGCCTCTCCAAAGTACGCACGGGGATGCATACATTTAGTGCTTCGATGGTGGTGGTGGTGGAGAGTTTAGCATTTCAGCCCAAAATCTCTTAATGGTATTGATTGTGAAATAATTTAATATAAACATCAAACCACCGGTATCACACATTAAGTCCAGTGGCTGCACACATGCTACACCTGTTTGAGACGTTTTCTATATATTCACAGGGCAAGGATTTGTCCGAACTGACCACTGAGGATGTGTCCAGGCTTGGTCAGCTGTTGTGTGAGCTGTCTGCTTCCCAACTGCGCCTCATGAACCCTAATGTCACGCGCTCCAGCCTGCGGGCCATGGCCACCTGCCCACATATTCCTCAACGCAACAGGGCAGATCTAATACAGCTGCTCATCCAGACTTTTAAGTAGGACGTTCTCCCTGTGGGCACTGGAGTTACTACAGAGAAACAGACAGGAAGTGTGATGCATCTTTTTAATCTTCTTCAGGGATCCATCTGATTGGTCCGCAGAGACTATGGAAGTACTGGGTCCTCTCCTACTTTTGGATGACAATGCCACATCTGCTCTGCCCAATAAGGTTTTCAATCTTTTTTGGTCTCCTGTGTTATCATATTCCACATTTTCATCAATAAACCAACAGTCACTCAAAATGAAGAGGGGAGTTTCTGCTCTATGTCTTTATTCATGCATGTATTCTTCATGGTAATGCCCCCCCCCCCCCTCCCCCACTTTCTCTCCGTCTCTTTTAGCCCTGGATGAAGGACGTTCTCTATTTCCTGAAGTCACGTCTCTCCTACATCTCAGATGCCCTGAAAAAGAAATTATTTTATCTCACCATCACCCCTCCATCAAATGCTGAACGTAGAAAGAGAGCAGGTGAGGAAGAGACATCTTGTGTGAGCTGTTCATTTTTCCATTCATGATTCTGTTCTGTACCTTCTATTTCTGACATGTTCTGTTTCTCTCAGCTGACGCAGACGCACCCACAATAACGTTTATTGAAGAGTTGGGTGCGGACAATGTCTTTTGGACGCCTGAACAGATGGACAAGATGTCCACGGAAATATTCATCTCTACAGTAGAAATACTTGGTCGCATCACTGACTACAGTGCAGACCAATTGAAAATGCTCCAAAAAAAAGCAACTGAGGTAAAATATTTAAAATGACCCTCAATATCTACTATTATCTTAATGAATGTAATGGTTCAACTTATCTGATCACAAAAATCACAGGAAGAAGATAAAGATGGATGACATGACATCTTATATAATATAATTATAAAATGAACATGCCACGATAAGAACGTACACAAATAACTTATAGTGATGTACTATTTAAAAGCTCAAATGTAAATAAAACAAAAACAACAAACAATAAAAATTTCTCATCCAACATTTGGCAAACATAGAAAAGTGGATCCCAAACATTCTCTCCACTTTATTTTTTGACCAAGAGCTAGAAAGTAAAGTTATTGACATTGTCTCACTGAACTGGGTGCAGAGAGTCTTTTGAAACTAATGTTTCTGAATGTTTGAATGTGTATTTTTGTGTGTCTGCAGGTCTTTGGCCAGGTGTCTCAGATAACTGAGAGTGTGGTGATGCAGATGGGATGTATAACCCGGGGCTTCTCGAACACAGACCTGAAGACACTCCCCCTCTCTCTGGATGCTATGGAGGACATCGCTGACTGTAGCTGGATGGAGTCACAGGTGAACTACAGAAGCAGCTTCACATGCTGTTACACTGATGACGCTCGTGAAGTTGCCTAATCATGAGGACCTCTCTCAATAGATGCAGTCAGTGTGGATGGGTGTTGCTAAATATAACAACCTGACGGCACAGGGGCTGGGAGCTGCAGAGATGGTCATGCTGAACCAGTTCATCTGTGGCCTCAACCAGAGCGAGATCAGACAGCTCAACAAGGAAGCCTTCAAGTTTGTGCAACATACAGATTTATTTAAATCACAGTCACACTTTTCATATTCTAAAATTAGTTTAACCAAATTCATTCAGTCATGCCAACTGACAAAACCACTACTGATAGATTGTTCATAATTCCACCAAATATTCCAGTTTAAATACAAAGCACAGCAGGTATGAAAAAAACAGTGTAAAATGGTGTCTTCAGCTCATCCAGTGTAACTTCACTTAAAGCAATATAATGCAACATGTCTACTTTAAAATAGCAGCTTCAAAATGAGTTTGATGTTGGCTAACATGGATTTAGAAGAATGGTGCAGTTTTCATTCCCACTCCTCACCTTCACAGGCTTTGTTAGAAATATCTCAGACTAGGAGCCCAACAGAATTATTCACCACGTTAGGCTGCAGAGGGCGCTGTCAGTAGAAGCTACATAGTGTTGCTTTAACATCAACTATCAATGCAAGATTGTCGTTGCCTCTCCTACATATTTTTAATCTCTAGTCTCAGTGTTTTATTCTTAGCAGTACTAACCAATACTAAAAAGTTCTGTAACAAATATACTTTTACCATCAAAAGTGAGAGAGTTATCTCAAACTCATGTGTGTCACAGGGACGCCGTCGGCTCGATGGGGGATATTCGGTGCCCTTATCAGGTGGCACAGCACTTGAAAAGTCTTGCTGTGTCAGCGTTCGGGGACCCGAGCATCTGGACTGAAGCACATGTGTCCGACTTGGGCAACATCATTGGTGAGGTCACTTCTTGTGTTTCTGTGTTTTCTCTGCAGGAAACCAAGCTCCACTGTGATATTCCTCTAAACTACGTCAGTACTATACTTACTGACCCTGTCGTTTCTCTCTCCCTCAGCTGGGTTGGACAGAACTGAGTTGGCTTCTTTGAAAGAATCTGTTTGTCCATTTCTCAGCAAAACTGCCATCCCGCTCATACCAGCTGACAACTTTGCTGTAAGTAACTTTTTTACGACCTTTATTCTGTTTGTCCATCGACTTTCAGCTGAAAGACAAATTCAGCAGTGGGTTAAAGTGTTTTTAAATAAAGTACTGTACTAATTTACAATTTTAAAGCAAGTTGACTTCTTTAACGAATTTTTACCTTTTTCAGAATGGATGCAACCTGCCATTGAAAACCTTTTTATTATCTTGTCTTACCAATACTTTATGCTGCTCATTTTTAGGATCTTCTTTTTCTAACTTTACAAAAGGTCTTTGAGTTTCCTTGAGAAGCACCATACAAATAAATATATTACTTTAATTATAAAACAATATACTGCATGTACATCAATGATATACCTACACAGGCACTCTTTGACACAGTGAGTAGTTACTTTTGTTGATTACATTTAGCTAAAACACTTCAGTGTTTTTATTTGAATAAGATTTAAATTACTTGAGTAATAACACATTTTTGTTTTACTTAACTGCTTTTCCTAGGTGTCTGATTTGTGTGTCACTTCCTGGTTTTCCCTCCAGGCACTCTCCGTTACTCAGCTCGAGGCTCTTGGTCCTGACAACGCTGCGATGGTGACCACTGAGCAGCAAGAAGCTCTGGGGGACGAGCAACGTGCTGCTCTCCAAAGAGCAGAGACTGGGTCTCAGGAGCAAAAACCAAACACTGGCGAATCAGGTAAGAGGACACGTGTACAATGCTGTAAATTCACATATTGTTCAGACGATTCTTAATACCGGCTGTGGAAACCTGGTTTGTTAAAACCTATAAATCTTAGTTTCATGTTAACAAAAAAAAAATATTAGTTATAATTTATTATAAAGGCACTGGAAACTGATTTTATCAACCAGCTACTTACTATGAGAAACCACACTATTTATGTCAAACATAGAGCAGAACTCCAAATCTCAAACCATTAACTGTCATTTTCACAGGAGTAGAAGTGAAGGATTTGGTTTTCAAACGCAAAAATTGTCTTTATCTGAACTGAACTGGTGCAATTTAATCAGATTTCATTGGCAGTGAAAGGCAACATCTTTTTGAGTCAAATAGTGTCACATGACAAGCACAGTATATGAAACCCCTTCTTTCCCTTTTAAGAAGAGAAGAGAAAAGCACACACACAACACAGAAACATTCCAATATTAACAAATGTAAGACACCACTATTCACAGTATGTAAAGTGTCTTCCTGGTTTTTAAAGGTTGTTACAAATTAAAAAATGAAATCCTCGTATCACTCTTTTATCCAGGAGCTCCATCGCTGAGTGTGGAGGGGATCTCCGCTTTCATGAAGCCTCTTCTGTTTTTCCTCATTGGCCTCCTGCTGCTGTGAGACCTGAGTCACCGCATCCAAAAGAAAAACCTGCAGCTGCTTCAATTAGACACACTGCCATAGTTTCTGTTATTTCTACTATATAATACTGTCAAATTATTTTACTGTAGATCAATGGTGACACCATGTAAATCTTCAGGTTAATCTCATTTGGGAAGACATGTTTTTTGCAGATTATGAGATAATTCACTGAACACAACATAATCAAATAACCTGGTAGGACTTGTAAGGAATCTTTATTAGAAAGGTTTTTGAATCAATTTTATATATTCTACGTTTATTTATTTATGATAAAGTATATATAAATAGATTAAAGAGAAATATTTAATGTTTGTCAATCTATAAGGGATGTCTTAAGATCTCACAATTGGAATATATTTGATTCTGTGCTGACAAAATGGAGAATAATAAATGATTCAAATAAATATTATTTACACACTGATGAAATGATGTCGTCAGAAAAAAGTTTAAAAAAAGACCCCGTGCCAGTTTTTATTCATTTTTAATAAACATTTGGTTAGAAATTGTCTTGTCAATGCAAAAATTGAGAAAGTTTAACAGGACAGTGTGTTTTAAAGCACTGGATGATCTCCTGAGAAAGAGCTCACAGGTCGCTGACGACTACAGTACAGTATTTTTAGGCCTCAGTGATGTCGATGTATGGATATTAGCTCAGGCTTATAGATTCTGTGGTCTGAGAAGTTTCAGTGAACCAGCAGCTTTCAAGACATAAAACCGCAAAAAAACAAAACAAGGTGCTTCTAGACAAAGAAATCAAAACACGGCACACAAAATCTTTAAAGCATTCACAACGTAACACAACAGCTCTACTGAACCTTTTGTATCATGACACAGTTTAGTTAAACAGTTGTGAAATTCAGTCTGTGTTTCTGTGTTGATGTGGACTCTGAGTTGATACCTGACCACCAATAACACGACTGGATCTGATGATATCCAGTTCCTCTACCACAGCTTAACTCAAAACTCAACTCAACAAATACAAAGTTCAACATGTCCTCATGTTCTTAGAAAAGCATAATTAACAAGCATAATTGCACTCACTACACACTTTTTTACTGTAATCTCATAAAAAAGCTTTAGAAAAATGTCCGAATACCAAGAAGCCAAAAAACATAATTTTACTTCCATCTCTTGCTCATAGAGAAGGAATGATTCAGTTAATCTGGTGTAAATACAGAACATTTCATTTTTAAAAGTATTGAATATTAATTTCAATTATTTTCAAAGTTTTAGGAAAATAACTACCAAGTGTGTACACTTATTGCTGACCATTTTCTGAATCATGATATTGTTTTTAGATAAAATGATTTTCTTGCAGAAAGTTATTGGTCCACCTTCACCTCAGTACAATATGCATATAAAATGTGCAGGGATTTGAACCCCTACTCAGCACTTGACAGTCAACATTTATTAGCAACAGGTATGAGTCTATTATTAACCATACAGACATACTGTACATCTAATGGCCTCTACAGACAGTGACGACAGTGATGGAGCAAATCTGTTTTCAAAAGTAAAAGTCTCCGAAGTCTGAGTGGGACTAATTAAGTTGTATCTTAAATTACATTCTCGAGAGTACAAAATTCTCCCAACTTGATTGCCTGTCTCACATATCTCAAACAATAAAACACATGGAAGCCAATGGCTGCCTTTAAAGTTGGGAATATAAGGAACAATTAGCTGTGTCTCAATTCAGACGATGCATTTGAAGACCGATTGCGTCACAGTGGCACGACAAGACTGTCCCATTTCAGAAGCTCATTTACACGTGTCCCTCCATTCCAGAGCAACTAAAGTTCCAATGGGTGGATCATTCTCGGGCCAAGCTATCCCAGGATTCATTGCGCTCTGATCATGAAGCCGTCTGCACATCCCTCGAAGGCCGCCCCTTTTGTGGACTGTGTGGCCACTGAATTGGGGCACAGCTATTGTACGCTGTAGAAAATGGCCGCCAATAACGTATACACACTTGATAGAAACTGAGATCCCACACAATTATTCACCAAAAACTATATTAAAACAACAACTTGACAGAAAAACACCTGGGTTGGCATTCGACATTCTTCCTCCTCAGTAGGATGAACATATTCAAAATCAGGAACGGACACAGTACATTGATGTCCATCAACATTCTCTAAAGCCACAGACATCATCACAGCAGGATTCGGTTTGGACATTCACAGCTCTCTACTTTCAACCTGTGAATATGGTCAGAGCAGTGAACTAGTCAGACTAACTGTCCACTGACTGGGAAGTAGCTCTGATCTCATTAGTATCATTCCTGAACATAGAGATGCAGCATTAGATCCTGAATGTCAGAAGGTTGAGGCCAGACGCTCGACCAGTGAGACTCAAGACGTGATTGTTTTACAATCTGTTCACATAAACACTCCTGTTAAATCTTTGGTTACATTAGTGCATGGGTGTACTCACCGACACTTATTAAAGGAATTTTGGAAATGTATCACCTACCGATGCTGATCTTCCCCTCGTATCTACCATCTTAGGTAGTTTTTCCTGCGTTCCTTGCGTTGATAAAAGCCATACCATGAGTTCTGAAGTGTGTATTCAGATCAGATACCTTTTCAAAATGTTTACCACACACCTTACAGGCCATTGAGTCCTCTTCTTCTTTCCTCTGAGCTCCAGAGGGCTGAGAGGAGGGTGACGGTGGTGCAGAGCAATCCATAGAACTCTTATCATCATGGTTCCTGCTGTTACCAGGGGAAGGTGCTGGGTGCAGGCCGAGGGCTTGCTGGTTGTCAGTGTTTGAATCTTTCATTTTGTGGATGATGAAGCGATGGCGTGATAAGGAGGAGGTGGATGTGAAGCAGGCGCCACACTGTAGACACTGCAGAGCACCTCCCTCTGTCCCTGCTCTCTTGTGCTGGCTGATGTGCTCCAAGAATGAAGTCTGGTCATCTGTGGCGAAGCCGCACGGGGCACAGCGGAATTCAGAGTCAGGAAGCGAGTGTGTAGTAGGTGCAGAGGAGGAGGAACGCAACTTCTTCACAGGAGTCATCCCATCTGTGGACTCCTCATTGTGCTCCGTCTTCACAGCTCCTCTCCGTCTACGCCGAGCCCCCAAGTTACTCTCCTGTTCTGAGGAGCTGTCGGCCCCATCACCGCCTCCCTGTGACCAGAAGAAATCAGAATAAATGATGTTGATCACAGCTCAGTAAAAAGCTCTAGTTGTTTGACTTGATAGAAGAAACGGGCTTACCACCAGAGTGTCCTGGCTCACAGTGTCCTTGTGTCTCAGCTGAACGTGCCTCTCCAGCAAAGCTCGAGTGCTGAACGTTTTCTTACCCTCAGTACAGAACCTACATGCACAAATAAACAAATCATGACTTTCTGATTGAAGTGTGTCTTTGCAACTCCTAAAGCTCGGCTCAGCTTTAGGAAATTCAGGCCGATTTCAGCCTGATTCAGCACATATTAAACCACTGAAGAAGAAGAATAGACAACCCACGTTGTCTGGGTCTCCCCAACTATTTAATCATCCTGACTAATTTATTTTGCTCTAGTTTTAATTCAAAGTGATGAAGTGGTGCTGCCTTTATAATCTTAATATCTTCTCTATCACTCTCATTTATAGATGTACTCAGTGTTGATATTCTAATGAAGAATAGAACTACAATCACTAGTTCAGAGAGTTTTACTTCAATAAGCAACATAGAGTTAGTTTTAGATTTGAGCAACAGCTGAGCAAATGTTCAGAACAACAAACCCTTTGATACCAGTTTCATACTGGATGTGGGATACTCACTGGCAGCGGAAACCTCGATTCATGACTTTGTGTTTGTCTCGGATGTGACGTCTCAGGCTGGAAGTTGTGGTGAAGGAACTCTCGCATTTGTTACAGGGGAACTTCTTAAGTTTCTACACGACACAAGCACATACTTGTCTATGAAGACATCAAATAACCAATAAATGCATTTAGAAACAAACTAATTCAGTCAAGTTACCTTGCCATGTTGTTCAGCCATATGGATAATGTAGTCATCCCGGTCAGTGTAGTGTGCATGGCAAGGAAAACACTTCCACCCTGAAGGGGTCTTCATCCTCTTTGTCTTCACCTTCTCTTCTTTATCTTCATCCTTCCATTCCTCTGCATCTGAGCTTTCTAATTTCACCGCAGGTTGTGAACGAGAGGAAGCAGCTGGAGGTAAAGGCTGCTTTTGTTTTAACGTGGGAGTCTTAATGTGGGTCTGAGGAACAGAGTCAGGGTACAAAATAAATAAACATAAGGAGAGGGGTTGTATGACTGACTTTTCTTTTGCCTAAAAACAAATAATTAGATATTGATCAAGTACATAAATGAAGATATACCTTGAAATGGTCCAGTAGGGAATTCCTTTGAGAAAATAGCTTGGTGCACTCAGGGCATTTGAACACATGCACCTTCTGATTGATTAAATGCATGTCAAAGTGGACGTAGAGCAGGGGTTTGTGGGTAAAGACAGTGTCACACATGACGCATTTATATATCAATCTGTAAAAGAATAAAAACCGTCTCAATTCATTGTGAGAAAGAAACTATTTTCATGTGAAAAGACAATGTTTTAAATCTGTGTGAAAGTGTGTGTATGCAGTACATTGCCGGTCCTTCCGTGAGTGTTGGATGTTGGGCAGTGATGTGGTTCTGGATGCTGGGGGCAGATTTGAAAGCCATGGGACAACTGGGGCATTTATGGAACATGTCGCAATGAGCCTGTTGGATGTGAGACTTCACTGAGTTCAGCCCCCCAAACACCACCTGGCAACTGGAACATCTGCACAGAGAGAAAGAGAAACGTGAAAAGACAGAGACAAGAGAGATGGGTGAACAAACAGCACGGCAAACTTCAGTTTAATGCAACAACCATGGGAGCAGATGTCGCACCTGTATCCAATACGCCGGGCAAAATGCAAACAGGTCTCATCCAGATGTGTTTGAAATCGCGGCTGCTTGGCCGTGCCCCCGCATTCTGGGCATACATGTGGTGAGCAGCCTTGGTGGATGCGTTGATGGGCTGCTGCGCTGCAGCTGTTGGGCAGCAACATGGGAGGAGAACACTCAGAGCATGGCTGTGGGGCAACAGAGGAAAAGGTAGAGAGCAAAGGAATACATTTAGTTAGAGCTCATTTTGCACATTATGAGAAAATAAATGGAATTTATCTCCTTCACACACGCACTCTATCCCTCTCTCTTACGGTAGTGTGTCCTGGCTTGATTTCTTGGAAGTGCTCAGCCACCTCTTCTTTGCTGCTAAACTGAGTCAGACACTCTGGACATTTATTGCTCGTGTGCTGCACCTCCTCTGCTTTTTTGTTAGTTACTGCTTTCTGTAAGGTTGTATTTGCTAGGACAACGCCTGAAGAGGATGATGACTGTGCTGAAGTGGACGACAGGAGAGACGGAGAGAGCCCACCTGGGGAATCAAGGAGGAAGATACAACAAGACAAAATCACACAGTGGAATCAGACCACCAACCTCCCCCTAAAAAAGAAACAATGCTAAATCAAAGACAGATACAATTCTCAATTACCTATTGCCGTGGGTTCCTGCTGACCAATCATCTGCTCCAAAGTTACAGTTTTCATGACCAGGTGTGAACACTGCATGATCAGGCCTCTCTCCTTGTGCTCTCTCGCGTGTAAAAGCAAACTACACTTGTTGAAGAAGGCCAAGCGCTTGGCACAGTGATTGCAAGTCACTTCAATCCTCAGTGAGCGCCGGTCATAGTGTCGGGCCAAACTCTGCTCCAGGGCAAAGGCATCGCCACACTCCAAACAACGATATCCCTGCAAGGGATCAAAAGATAACATTTAGATGCTTATTAATATGAAGCTCAACTTTATATGCAAAGTTAAACAGTTTGATATAAATAATAATCTGTAGTAGGTCTGTGGCAGAGATATCTTGTTGCAGGTTAAATATTTAGGCCTGTGATATTTTTTACCCATTAAACTGGATGATTATCAATTTTTTTTTTGTCTGTTTGAATTTCAGAAAACATTCCCTGGGCCCAAAGTGACATATTTAATCTTGTCTGATTGACATTATTGAAATGAAATAATTTATCAACCAACAATATAGCTGTTTATGTTGATCGATTAACTGATTAACTGACAAATCGATGCAGCTCTACACATATAAGCTGCTCACCTGCGCGGGAAGAGGAATGCCCCACTCTGCTGGAAGAGGCAAGCTCAGGTCTGGTTTA
This sequence comes from Paralichthys olivaceus, assembly GCF_024713975.1. Classification (NCBI taxonomy): domain Eukaryota; kingdom Metazoa; phylum Chordata; class Actinopteri; order Pleuronectiformes; family Paralichthyidae; genus Paralichthys; species Paralichthys olivaceus. Next base: position 10,365,964 of record NC_091105.1, read on the forward strand.
TAACTGGGCAGCAGGTTCTTGTTGTTGAGGATTTTGTTGAATGCTTCAACCAGGTTGGTCTGACTCTTGGATATAATCGCCCCAGTGTTGTTGACTATGGATGCTGGTCTGCTGCCACTTTGAGAGGTCAGAGGTGAAGGTGTGGTGAGAATCATTCCACTGTTGAGAGTCTTCTGGCCCAGATTGCGCAGGTTGATCCCACCTGCGGCGACTCTCGGGGAGGAGACGGAGGGCAGGGCAGCAGTTTTAGTGATGCTGACAGCTGTGGGGGAAGCTTTAGGTTTGGTGTCCACTGCAGATTTCTGTTTACCCGTACTGGCACCAGGAGGTGTTGCAGCACACGCATCCTGAGGCATTGCTACTGCAGGTGGTTTAGATCGCTGTGGTAGCTCCCTCTTGGTTTTTGTGTTAAGACGTTCTGGTGAAGGTTTTGAAACGCCCACCGCCCTGGAAGTGACTCTTCTCATGGGTGGCACCCCAGTCACAGTTCTTGTGATGCTTCCTGTACGCATTTTGATTTTAACTTTGAGCGGACGCAGTGGGGATGACTCAGTCTCTGCAGCACAAGCAGACACAGTATCCTCAGATGATGTGCAAGCCCCGCTGTTCTCCTCATTTAACTTTTCTCCATCTCCAGCCATCTTTTCAATCAGCTCCTCAGTGCGACCTGGCATGTCCTCACTGCTCGGCTCACTATCCATAAGTTCCTCTCTATGATGAGCGTCTGTGTGGTTCACCACTAGACCTGGTGTTTTGGGCAAATCAGGGCTGCTGCTACTTTTCGGGACCATAAGACCTGTCTCGCTTGGCGGTGGGCTCTCAGGTGAGTCCCTCTCATCAATCACATGCTCTGGGTATTTTTCTTCTTGAACTGATGCAGAGCCTGTGATGACAGACGAGAGGGAGTCCTTAGGGCTCTGCAGCAGAGGAGCTGCAGTGGGAAACCTGGGGGTAGTAGGGCACCCCTTATCCTCATGAAGCTGTTTAGGTTTTGCAGAGAGATGAGGAGGCTTGGAAATGTCACGAGACGTTATTGCAGGAGTCCCGAGTAACTCAGACCTCAGTTTAAATTTGGGAGGGGAGGAGATAAGAGACTCTGGGCTCTCTTGGATAACCAGCGGACTTCCCAAGTCTGGTTCTGACTCATAATCATCTGAGTGCATAACATCCTTAAGTCCCGCTTTAATACTCCCGTTTTGTGTTAAAGGGGAGGATGATGAGTTACTGAAGAGACAAGCTTCTTCTCTCTGAGGAGAGTGTGGAGATTGTTTAGGGCTGATGGAGTGTGGAGTCGATGAGGAGGCACCGGCACTGCTCAGAGACTGGGGAAAGAGCAGGGGCTTCAAACTGTTCATGACATCAGTGGTATGATGGGTCAGTACGTCCTCCGCTCCTTTATCCCTGTCTCCCTCTATATCATTCAGTGTGGGGGGACGCAGGGACCACGCTCCCTGATCCCGGGAGACAGATCCCTCAAAGCCGTTGGCCATCTGTGGCTCCATGGCAGCGTCGGCTGTCAGTTTGGGACTAGAGTTGAAGTTGACCTGAACCTGGGGGGCTGAGTCACAGCTTGAAAGATTGTCTGTTTTATCATCCTCAGACTTCTCCTCCTCTTCAACAGACTCGGACCGGACTGTGTTCTTCACAATGACGCTGACCAAAGGGCGGTCTGAGTCTGAGGCAGGAGAGCAGGGGAAGCATGACGGAGACCCAGCCTCATCGTTGGTCCCCATTTCATCCTGCTGCTCCTCTGGACTTGACTGGATGGCCTCTTTGGCATCAATGTCAGGAATATCAAAAGCTGCCAGCAGATCATCAAAATCTGGGGTCTTCATGTCCCCCATTGCCGGCACAAGGCTCAACACCTATCAAGCAAAAACACACTCATATAAATACACATAAGAGTAAAACGTGTAACCCTGATTTAATCCAAAGTGTTGACAGAGCTGAGTTTGAACTCCTCCGTCTGTAAACAGCTGTTACTACAGGAAGCTCCGGTGTGTTGTGGTCGAAGCAACAAGTTGCTGGTGTGTTGTTCTTCTAATACACACTTCACTGACGATGAACACGCACACACACACACTTGTGATGAAGCAAAACGAGTGACACAAAGTTGAAGACGTCAACTGTCATGCAGCAACAAGTGGGAGCGTCTGCTAACAGCTAGCTACGTGTTAGCATTCACCTGCTAGCTAGCCTCGCTAACGTCAAGCGACCAACTTCCCTGTAATAATCAGTTTAAAAGTGTAAATCGCTCAGAGCGACATGTAGCTAACACCGTCTTGATACGTCGTGTTTGATGCGTGTATTAAAGGTTTACTCTAGCTGAAGCTAACGTTAGCTTGAAGTGTTAGCTTTAATTACCTGCTAGTTTGCGATTGGTTCCTGACTTTTTCTGTTGGACGCAGAAGTTTCCCGTCACCACATCATGCGACGGTCATTTCCCGAGAGTCCCGCACGTGTTCAACAAGTCCAGATCATATAGTATAGTATATTATATAAATCCTCCCTTCTTCAAAATACGAAAAGATTATCCTGAAGAAAAGATCAAATATACCAATCTCCCCATTTCCCCTAAAGTAAAAGTAACTCACTTGTTTTTTCTTTCGGTTTAATATTGATTTAAATATGTAAATTCTGTTATTCAGATGATGAAACTCTTGAATATCTATTTTAAACTTCTATTTTCTTGTTATTTCAGGGTATTTCTAGAATACACAAGGACATATTATACATTGATATTAAATACTTTGATATGTGTGCCTCTATTGTTTATTCTTAGATGCACACCTATAAATAGAACACTTTAAAATTTTTGGAAATGGCTTAAAAATACATATATTTAAAAGCACTAAAACCTAGCCTTTTTAAACTTTTCTCTTGCTGTCAAACTATTATCATAAAATGTGACCTTTGAGACGTATAAACTTATTTACTGATGTCACCTGTCATTAGGTTACAACACTACTGTTGTCCTCCATTCTCACTGTGTCCACATGTATGTCTGTGAATTCACATTTATTCATTGTGTTAAATCATATAAATCATTATACACACCTTTAACAGAAAGTGATAACAAAAGTCAGTAATTCAAGCACACAAATTTCAATACCACATTCATTACTATTTAGGAAAAGCAGGATGATAAGATAAAACTGTGGCAGCTTTCACAACAGTAAATTAATTTCAAGAATCACATGATGTTTCACCTTATAAATTTATTAAGAGTTGTAATCTGCCCATGCTGCTGAGTAGTTATATTAGAAAAGATTCAAAAGGAAACATGTGCTTCAAACAAAAAACTGAAAATCAGAAATCATTTAAACTAAAGTTGAAAAAAGGCAAACATTGCTTACAGTTTACACAGCTACATAAACAAAAGAGGAACAATACATTTCCTGTGTTGAGGAGAGTAACACCATAACTGTGAAAAACACACGCAGTGCAATTCTCAGGGTTTTTTTATTCATCATATATTCAATCCTTCTTCAAGTGTTTATTTCTTTTTCTCCTCGTCTTTCTTGGCATCGGGTTTAGAGCCAGTCTGGGAAGCCAGAGAACCCATGGCGTTACGGAAGGCCTCATTGTTGGGGTCAACTCCAGGAAGGTTTTCCAGGACGCTCTGGAGGAATTCTGGATCCTGCATAACATCGTAGTCCTCTTCGTCCTAGATACAGATAATAATGTGTTGTAACATAAGCCTTTCAATCCCATCAAATGACAACTGAGAACTGGTAAAGGCCTGTGCTTACCTTCGCCTCACTGGAATCCATGTCAGCTCCGGTGTCCATGTCCTCAGCTCCAAACTCTGCAGGGGGAAAAAAAGGAACAAAAATGTTGTTTAAGAAGGAAAAATTGGGTTGGTGGTCAATTGTCCTCATTTTTGACCTGAGTGTTTTTCGACCACATCTAATGAATATTTATTGCAAAAAAACAAATATTGCAGAATTAGTTATGTTATTTAAAGTCACAATAACTATACCACTATCTACCACTGAAGTAGTTCTATCATTGTGGTCTCATGCTGCATTTATAAGATAGTAAACTGCACAAATATTGACTGACAACTAAACACATGGGATGTGTTAGGGGGCGTTGTTTTCCAAACTGTCTACTTCCTCTAATGTGACTTTAATATTGTAGATAGTTGCCACAAAAGTAAATAAGGAAGTGTGTCAGTGATAATAAATATATACAAAATGTGCAGTTGTAACTAGAATAAATAGACAACTGTTCAATAAATTGCAGATATTTTCTAGACTTTAAACAAATTGCCCTTCTCATTTCAGTATGAAGATCCTGCAGTAAATTGATTTTGTTTGTATTCCATAGTGTTGATTTGATGGGTACAGCATGTATCAAAAGGCCATTCATTCATTGATGAAAGAAACTCTGAAAATTCTAAATGCATAATTTACCTGCTCCTGGTCCCTGCATAGACATCTGCATAGCATAGGCAATCTGCTCATCCTCTGTCATGCGGTTGAAGTCTGGTAAAGCAGGTGTGGAGGAGTCCGTGGTTGGAACAGACATCTTAAGGAGGGCATCCTCAGACTCTGAAACAGAAAGAGAAATATGCCATGTGAACACACTCATGTTGAAAGCTACAAACCCCATGTCTGCAATAATGAAGGGAAATGGGCAAAATCCATTTTTCCTACCATCTGCTACAGGAGAGGAAATGCCAGCTTCAGCAGCTGATGCAACAGCGGCTCTGCGAGCTTCATCCTCCTGTCGTTGTCTCTGCTCCTCCATAGACACCCGCAGAGCCTAGTGCAAAAAGAAGAGGAAGATAAAAAGCTGAATGAATGGAATTAAGGTATAGCATGAATGACATAAATACATACATTCTACTAAGAACTATTATGGGATATTTCCACAAGAAAGCAAGTTTGACATAAATGTGTTTGGCTTCCCGTTTTGTGACTGCTACTATGGGTGAAGGTTACAAAGATTTCACATTGACCAGCGCAATAGTGTGATTGTGTCTTCCTGGAGGAATTGAAATTTCCCCTGCTCTCTTACCAAGGCTAGCTCTGGGTCTGCACTTGGATCCACTCCAAACTCAAAGTCACTGGCACCCAGGCCCAACACTGCACCTCCCTCTCCAGCCAGGATGGGTGAGGAGAGTAGGGCATCAGCCAGACTGGGGCCTGGAGGTACTGTGACCAAGTGGGAGCCGGCACCTTCTTTACCATTCAGTGTGTTGATAAAGGCTGTCAGCTTCTCTGTGTTCATCTCCTGCAAGGCAGAGAAAGACGGTGGACATGTGGAGCACCAATTATTTGTGATAAAATATATAAAATAGCACATATCTAAGAGGGTGTGTGTGGTGCTTTAATGAAAAAATACCTCCTCTCCAAAGTTAATGATATCCACGTTGACTTTTTCTTTTTTCAGACGCTTTGCCATTTTGACCAGCTACAGGAAAAGAGGAAGGCACTTTAAGTACTAATTTAATCATCCTATGAACGAGGCCTCTGACATTTGCACATTTCCAGTGATAATGTAACAGTATAATTAAAATATTAAAATACTAAAATATTTAAATACTTCTACATTATTGGAAGTATATTATTATTATATTATTTAACTTACTGACGTTTGCTGCTGAGTTTGTAAATTCTTAATGTAACGCAGGTAGAAGAATCATTGCTTTGGTGTCTATGCGCAGCCATGTTCCAGGTGCACTTAGTGTACTCTCAACCATTTATCCTAATAACTGTCTGCCATCACATCCAAATCTTTAAAGCATGATATGAAAGTCTATCTGATATGCCATGACAGAAATAATATGGAAAACACACTGTCTGAGTTTAACTCACTTCTTTTTCGTTGTCCTCAACTGGGCTTCCAACGAATGCAATAATGCGCATCTTGTGGTTTTTGCCCTGTCTGTGCTTCAATGCCAACTACAGAGAGAAACACAGTGAATAAAAAGATAAGACAATGTGACTTGAGAAAAATGCTCTTCAGTGACAAACAGAAGGTCAAACTCTTTTACACCAGACATTTGCATACCATAGCAGGGAAAGAACAGGGGTAATGAATTATAATAAGCAGACTGTATTGTATTGATTGGGTTAGAAAAAGGCTTGTTTAAATTTCCAGCAGTAATTTTTCAGTAATCTGTCAACATGTTCAAATGTTCCTTAATTTCATCTTTTTTCCAGCTCCTCTAGTGGTGTCACCCGAAAGGGAATGGAGGACACTGTCCTCCCCCACTGTGTAGTGACAAATCACAAACTCACATGTGCCACCCTGATGCCGGTGCAGAAGCTGATGTTTCCACGAGGCTGCACAGCATGCAACTTGGACAGTATTCTTCCTGTGTCTGGAGTCAGTGTGGTCAGCACCTCACAGTTGCTGCAAAGAGCCATAACACACTTCTGTTATTAGATTATCATACTTTAAATGTCACTACATTAATTCAAACACACTGCCCCTTACTTTGCCATGGTGATGAGTCCCACGTTGTTTTCAGGGTTGCTGCGGGTCTTAGAGTGACAAACAATATTAACTGCATCCTGCTGAGCCTGCAGTCTGGTGGGTAGAAAGTCTCCATTTCGCATGTACTCACTGTTGTCCACACTAAGAAGCATAAACAACAGGCTAAATGATCACTTCCAACAACAACATGTAAATTACACAGATTGGACTAGAACTGGATGATACGGCCAAAAATATTGAGATAAAACATTTATATAAGTCAGTAATTATCATGATAAATGTCACATTATTATTTCTTTTCAGTTTAAAGACAGATTCTTTAAACAGCAAAACATTTTACGAATGTGAGGTGGATCAATTATGTTTCTCACTGTGACATAACGATGCATGAGCACTGTATCAATATATATTTAACCACTGTTGTTTTGCTATTGATGGAAATCATACTGCCATAATTGATATTGTGTTGTTACCAGCCCTAGATTGGACAAGTATTGGTTGTATATCCATAAACAATACATATATTTTTCTCTGTATTTCTCTGTGATTATAATGACAAACAAATGGATCAACAGAGTCAATTGACAGTTTAGAAAAAACGATTAGTGGCAGAATAAAGTAATCAAGCAGCAGTGTCAAACATTTAATGATATCCGCTTGTAAAAGGCAGATATTATCAGCTTTAGGTTGTTTGAAACCATTAATAACTATCTTTTCAATGTAGGGATAATATGACTGGTGATTTCATTATTTCTTTAGTGTCAAATGACTGAAAACATTTCAAAACCAATTCTCTAAACATAAAAATAAATAAACGATGCAGCCCCAATGAAAACAATACAACAATGAAAATGAAAACTAAAACCTGCAGTGTAGTGCTGATGCTTACAACAATATTACTGCTGTGTCTTGTCTCTCAGTGTTTTTAGAACAAGAACAACATAACTGAATAAACATGTTTTTTCTGGTTTATCATGTTGATCAAGTAAAGGCAACAACAGACCCCCTCATGTGATGACAGGTTTTGTTAGCTAGCTAATGCTTGCGCGCTAAACGACATTTTTGATTCAATGACGGTTCAGCTCCATGTGAGACCCGCACATATAAACAGCACAACTACACCGGTTAGCGTTAGTAAAGATCTAACATGATAGAATGTCCGGAACTTGCTGGCAAAGCTGTCGGTTAGCTTTGTTCTGGAGGCTACAGCTAGCTAACATTAGCTAGGTGACTCAGGAGATAGCCCGAGCATCTTCAGTCTAAAATATATCGAGTGAACCTGCACGAATGTTGACACGAAGACAAACTGCTCACGTCCACACTTCACATCTCAGGTGGTGTCTCACTGTGAGTCCACTTATTAACTTTAAACGTGTTTCTGTGTCCTTACCAGACCATAGTACTTTCCAGCCCCATCTTGACGTCCGTGATCCACTACGTCGACGTGGTGGTTTGTGGGTAATGAAGTTTTCTTTTGTATGAACTACAATGTTATGATTACCAGTGTCTTTAAATCCCGGTGATATCAATGTGAACTCCAGCTGTTCGACTAAATCTATGTGTGAGTTAATAACTCACGTTTTTTAATCTCTGTGGGCTCCACAGCGACAGGATCAGTGGTGTGCCTTTGACTCTCCAAAGGTCAGGGGCAACACAGAAAAAGGGGGCCCCCCACTCAGGGTGCTGGACTGCAAATGTATGTGACAAGAAATGTTTTGGTTCAACTCACCAACCTTTAAAGGTCCAGTGTGAAAGATTTAGGTGAAAGGGATCTATTGGCAATTTAATGTAGAATAATCCTCACGATGTTCTCATCAATTCGTTTCATCTAAATTGTAGTTTTCTTTACCCTAGAAAAGGCCCTTTATATTTAAACACTACATCGAGGGGTCCTCTCTACGGAGGATGCCATGTTTTTTACAGTAGTCCAGACTGGACAAACTAAACACCTTTTGAGTTTTTAATGACAACTAAAGGCTTCAACAGGTTCTCTGTCATGTTTGGAAGGAGAGGGTGAGGTGAGGGGTGTTCAGCTGCAACATGCAATTTCAACACTCGATATCACTAAATTCTACACACTGTACCTTTAAAGAACTAGTTTGCTTTCCGAGAGCCAGTTCTTTGGCTGTCGAAGCAGGTAAAAATGGTTTGCAATTAGGCAATGGCTCCGAACCGGCCCTTGAACTGCCTTGGTGGTAAAAGGTTATTAGAGGACTACATAGTGAGCTTCTTGACAAAATGTTAAAAACATATTATTAAATATTTGAACTTTCTACTATTCATTAACAAGAGGGGAATTGGTCCACTGGGCCAATCAGAGCAGGCAGGTAACATTTGACAACGCCTCATTCAATAAGAGCAAAGTGCATCTGCAGCGGCAGCATTAACACTGGTAAAGAAAGTGCTAAAATGGAAACCACAGAGACTCCATATATACCATACCATACCCATGACCCTATTTAAAAGATATATATGACAGTCTGTACTATTCATATATTAAAATATACAGTAGGCACATAAAGTTAATGATGGAGTAGACCTTAGTGTTAGGGAATAGGCTAGACTCGGCAAGTTCTTTTACTTTTGATACTTCAAGTATATTTAAAAGCAAGTACTTACTTTTACTCAATTAGACAAGTTAATGTGGTATGGTTACTTTTACTTGAGTACATGTTGCACACTTGAAATGATGAAATACTTTCTTCACCAAGGTACGTCGACCTTTGTTTAATTAAAGAGCTTTCTTAGCATAAAGCAGTATTTGATTGGTGAAATATAACAGAATTCTTCAGTTTATGTTTGGTAACATGGTCGGTATTCTTGCTCACTCTCCTCAACTGAATCACTGTTCGATTTTCCACCCGTGCAGATCTGTCGGGTAAAGTGTTCGTCTTCTCCAAGGAGAGCAACAGTGATCACGTCAAACTCCTCACAGATCAAACCACGTTCAGTTCTGTGACCGTCTGTCTCAGGTGGTGTAATCACAAATCATGTGTGATGTGGATATATTTGTAGAACTGTTTCCCTCGGTTTCTTACAGCTGGTTCTTCTTTTCAGATTCCTCACAGATCTCAAAAGGAACTACGGCCTCTTCTCTTTGTCTACTCCAACACACCTCAATGACTTTGTGCTCTTTAAGATCGATTCAGAGGATGTGATCAGGATACATGCCCGGGACAGCGCAACAGACTTCCTGTCGCTGTCATTTCCTCCAAACACGTGGCCCTCCATGTGTTCCACCTAGCAGTCTGACAATGGCTTGGCTCAGCTGTGGGTGGACGGCCTGCCAACCATCAAGAGATACATCAAATCTGGACAGTCCATCACAGGAGAGCCCATCACCATCCTGGGTCAAGAACAGGACAGCTATGACGGGGGCTTTGATGCAAATCAGTCTTTTATTGGTATGATTTCAAAACTCCACATGTGGAACCACGTCCTTACTAACTACTATATGAGAGGCAGTCACTTCACCCCAGGCATGTGTTCAACTGGGGGGTCTCTGGATTATGAAATCTCAGGGCAGGTTTATGTGGAAGATGACCAACATAATATGTAACATGGTGTAAAATAGTGAATTAATCGCTAGTCAGCACATTTGTTGCAACATTCACTATCATGTGAAAAATGAGTTCTGCAGAGATTATTAAAATCTTTCTAGAAACTTAGAATGTGGTTGTATTCCTTGTATTCACAAAACTCCTGATAACAGGTAATTAGACAACACTTATGAATGAGGGGGATCAAAACCAAGATTTAGAAAATATGTTTAATCTTTTAAAATCAGACATGAAAACATCACCACCACATAACTGAAACATGGCAGGGCGGGGGGACAGGCAGCACATGTTGCATGAGAAGGCATTTCCGTGACTCCTATATGTACATATACACATTTTATACACAGTAGAAATATAGTAATTGAAGCATATAGGACAACCAGCAACGTTGGCTCGTGAGCCACGTGAAACATTCATGTAGAAAAAGCATGGGAGCTGAACGACCCAGAATCATCATGGAGAGAATATATCATATCACAATCTAAACATGAAATATAAAAAGTCAAATTGTCAAATTGTCCCCCTTCACAGGCAACACACGCTATAAAGTTTCAGACATCCTTCTGTCAGTTTACAGTATACGTACAATCGTCTACATAACACAACTTTCTCATTTCAGACTACAACCAGCAATCATATTAATAAATACACTTGTTAGAGCTGAGAGGTGGCAGATTGTGGTTCATATTGCATTACTTCAAATGTATTGTAGTGTCTATGCTGAGTGCCCTTTAAGCACCGGAGGATGACGTTTCTCTTTTGCCACTGGTTTAGTACATAACAACTGCGACACAAGTGGTCTGCATCCAGCAATTACACAGTACCACCCATTAAAAAAAAAAAAACTCAAGCAGTCACAAAATATAGTCAGATTATTTTTTTTTAAATAAGATTTTTCAGGGGAGTGTTTTTCTTTGGTGGCAGTTTGACTCTCAACCGACTAAGTACAACTTTAGACTGATCTGTTTTGAGGAAATCAGCATTTTACATAATATCAGAAGTAATCAAAAGTACATTCGCCGGACTACACAAAGGGTGGGTAAAATAATGGGTTCTAAGAGCTACCACGACTGCAGCAAATTAAACTTCTCACAGGATTTCACAGGAATGTGGAGTTAACTCTTGAAATGTTTCAGGCCAAAGTAAAAATACCAGGTTTATGTCAGACACAGATTCTTAGACATAAAATCATTGATAAACAAAGCAAGAAAAAAGAAAAACAATACACATCCAGTATAATTATAGATTCAAAACACAGGTCTACCCAGTGTTATTACCATATAAAACATATCACTTCAGGAGTGTCTTATTTCTTCTTCATGTCATCTGTACTGGATCCTGAACATTCACAGGAACTCCCTACTCTTTTCTTTGGTGCCTTGTCTGGCATATAATACAAAAGACTCAGTCCTGAATCCTCAACTGTGCATTAATGAGTCATTAACTTTCTTTGTATTTTCATAACTCACATTTCCTCCCTCTCTGCTGCACAGACCACATGTGCTTATCGGACATGAAGAGCAATTCATTAAATTAGATAATGTCTAAGATTGTGCTACGATTCAAATCTAAGAATCAGAAATATCTTCTGAGGGTAGAAAGTTTTCAGCAACATCTGGGGCTTGTTTAGTGCCCTAAACAATAAGATAGACACTTTGTGCTTAGCTTAATTATGAACTACCAAGTTAAAGTTGAATAAGACCACATACAAATAGAAAATGGTTTTACACACGATTAGTAATATTGGTCCAAGAGTGGATGTGGCCATGTGTCATTTCTGTAACCAGCAGAAATGAATGAAACATAGATCTGTTCTGTCTGATGCCAGAAGTGACCGAACACTCAACATGAATGTAACCAAAAGGGATTGTACTAGTGTTTTCATTAAAATGTGAAATTCTTTTTAAACCCTGACAACTGATGAGTTGGTCCAGACACACAAATGGCAGTTTGATGACGTCAGCTGTAGTGATAAGGCAGGTTTCTCTGAACAACTACGACACGAACCTTTGAAAATGTCAGATATACATCATGTTAGGGGAGGGACAAACAAGTAAAGGCACACATGACAGATGACAGACAGTAGATTGGATGCTACTGTTCTATTAACTTAATACCATTTGACAGCATCTACTGTTCAGCAGTGCTGTCGGCACCTCATCTTTCCGTGTTCATTTATACTTCAGCACATATGGTCACATCAGAGGGGGAGAATTTCAGGGTTGTAATAATGTGATCTGAATAAGACACGTTCTATGAAATTAGAAGAAAAAAAATGTAATGTACATTCAGCAACGGCAAGATCTGGTTGGACCTTTGCAGCACCACCGTGGCTTCCAGCAGAAAATCTTATCACAAGCCGTGAAACTATATTACCGTAGAGGTCTGGTTCAACCCATCCCTTCAGCGTTTCTAAAGTCTGACTTCAAACAAATACTGTACATCCACAAACAGCAAAAAAGAAATGCATACTTGATTGCAGAGTTGACAGCAGCAAGTGTTGATTTGAACAATGACCAATGATAGCTCAGAGTTCCCCCCCTAAACACGTGGCATGCCGAGGGGTTAGGAGTTAATAGGAACACGAGAGCATGAGCCGCAGAAATGTCAACCCATCTAGACTGTGCATGAACACAGGAAAATATTCACTCCTACAAATGCAGGCTATGCCCTTCATGTGCTCTGTAAGTGTGTGTATTCCTGCTGAAAGGCTGTCTGTGCCCACTCACATCTCTTCATGCTGTGAAAATGAGCACAAACAGACTCTTCTGGAGAATTTGCCTGCCTTCACCATCCACTTGTGACAAGGGGCTTTTTCATTATATACAGGTCATTTTATTTTTACCTTGCAGCAGACATGTTGCAAAGATGAAGGAGAACCCTGGTTTAATCAATTAATGTTGCAATTCAAGGCTATTTATAAGCTTCCAATTCAGGATCATTCTTTTTTTTTTCTGAGGTGTTATGAAAAGAGAATGGAGCTTTGGGGCAGGTGTGGAAATAGTGTACACAGTACACACTTTGTTGATGGCTGGGAAAGTCTCAGGCCTACCGCACACTACTTCTCATTGCTTTAAATACCGCTGTGATCTCCCCTCCACCTTGAAGCATCATCCAATGACCCCTGTATATACGGTACATATGGGTGAGAAAACATCACAAGTGCAACAAAGGTTCTGCTTTGGATGCTCGTTCTCTTTATCCTTACTTCCACCCACTTGGACCAGGCCAGAAACTCCTCATTCTTGGATTGCACTGTGTCGGTTTTTTACTGTGACAACAAAAGCAATACAAAGATTATGACAGGAAATGACAGACACCAAAATAAAATTATGAATAAAATTCAATCAGATTTATATATAATTGTTTATACTTACAAAACAGATGTTTGTCTCGGGGATGATGTCTGATAGTGAAACTACATCTTCATTTCCAGAGAGGTTACCAGAATTATCTGCAGCCCCATCTTCGCCAAAACTGGCACAGAGAAAATGGTTAGTGAGACAAAACCTCAAACACAATTGAGAAAAATGCTGTTCTTCCTTGTTCTATAACTGCATTCTGTACCTGTGATTATGGTCGTGGTCTGTGTTTGCGGATTTGTGCACTTCCACTCCAACAGAACTGCAAAGAAACATCAGAGCAAAGAAAATTAAAAAACACTGTGGAAATGAGATGGAAGAACAAACATAATACATTACACGTGGGAACTGTTGTGTTTCTCTACAAATGTTTTTGGTTTCGACCATAATATGTTATAAAATTGAACTGAATTGAATACATTTTATTTTAATTCATTAATTTTTGCTATGGATTTTGTGAAGCGCTTTGTAAACTTATTTAGATAAGTGCTATACAAATTAACTTATTATCATCTTTACCGCAGCGGAGGAGAGGTGGAGGCAACTCCTGTGCTGCCTAGTGATGAGGTGGAGAGGTTGGCCTCACTATCAGCAGGGTTGTCTAGCGGAGGGGTCCTCAGAACAAGATCAGATCTGCCCGACTGCACGCCTGAGAACATATTTATCATAATTTTCAACACCAGTATATCCAGTGTGAGTGCAGCTATGAAAATAATGGAGTACAATTTTCATGATGCCTCAGCTCTTACCACTGTCAGCTTCTGACTCTGTGCTTTTGTAGTGGCTGTGGTACATCATTCTGGAGTCGAGAGATACCTGCCCTGTTGCATTGGAGAGCGGGCTGGGAGCTCCCAGGGTGGGGGCCCGCCTGAGACCTCCCTGACCTCCACTACGACTCTTTTTAGATGGTGATGGTTTTACTGAAGAAGACAGAGAGCATTAAGGTGGATACACATAGACACCAACATTTTTCAATTTTAATTAATTTCTAAAATGTAAATGAATTGGGACGTAAACATCACAAATGCATACTTACGTGGAATTTTCTTAAACACTGTGTTGCACATGAACTGCTGGAAACGCTCTGCATAGAAGCCAGGCCTGTGAACTGAAACTGTGTCCTGAAGTAGTGAAAAAGCAACAGAAGCTATTAGAACCTGACAAACACTAACATATTTAAGTTGACATGCAATCATTACGATCATTACTTTCATTAGGTTTTGAACAGTCTTAAGCAAGCTTTTATATCAACACTATTTATATCCATTTCTTTCATGAAAAATTGGGTGTGTAAGCTCTTACCCCGTCATGGACCAGCGCCTTCCAGGAGTGTTCCAACCTCTTAATGAATCTTAATAAGAAGACAAAAGAAAACGAGTTGTGTAAAACAGCAAAGCAGGTGGAAGGCTTGCTCATGAATTAAGAACAAATGTTGAAGTGAGGAAGTGATTTGGCTGCTCCGAGAACTGACCGATAGGACTGGAGAATGTCGATGATGCCGATGTAGATCAGCAACCTCTCTCCTTTACTGTTACGAGCTGGAATACCACCCATGCTGGAAGAACATGGCCAGAGAATCAACTCATTTAAATCTATTGTCCAGTCCCAGTCACAAATTACAAACCAAATAAAAAAAAGCTTGTGATGAGGTCGGCTATTAAACTTACTGGTCTTCTGAATCTAAAGCTCCCTTCCCTCGAGCCTCCCCCTGGATGGACTCCATGGCTGTACAGTACAGACTTTTCTGGGCTTGCGGCCGGCGCTGGTCTGGAGTCACAGCTCCCTCCGACCCACAACTGTCCCCGGAATAGCCTCCACCGCGCTCTCGCTCTCGACTGGCCTGGTCCATGTTGTGGATGCCCACCAGCAGACTGTAATCCATGATCTTGAAACTCTGTAATAACTAAGTGAAACACATAGAGACACGACCATCGATTAGGGTAAGTACAGTACACACACTGTATTATGGGCACAATCAAACACTCACAGACACTCAGACAACATCTCAGCATCTGAACTGGAAAGGACAGAAACACCATCAAACAGCAGCATGGACACAATTCACAATTGTTGAGTGTGATAAGATACACACAATAACAAAGCGGCAATTAGCCTACTGATAAATTTACAGCAGCTGGACTCCTGTCAAGGTGTAGAAACATCTCAAAGTCGGTCGTATGTATACCGCAGTCAATGTGACATTATGGAGTTTCCTTTTTAATAATTTTGCCAAATTACTAAATTGAGTGTAGATCGATATGAAGATTTTTGCAAAAAGCTGCAACATGACAAAATACTAAAAGTGTCTGCACAACATATTAATCTTGGATCCATAGCTCAACACATTATTTTACAGTTTCAAATTTAAAAATAAAAAAATCTTCTGGGTGTGTTGTAATGCATTTTGCAATAATTCCGCCAAACCAGTTTTAGACTGGCTTTACGGTGTTTAATGCATCTTATTGGAAGAAATCGGTTTAGAAAACATTTAAACTGTGAAATAATTTATTGAACTATTTTATTAAGCTTGAACAAGATGACAACATCTGGCTTTTAGGAATTTGAGTACGCTTGTATATTGTAACTGCACACATAAGTATCATGTATTTCCATGTTGGCCAAGAGGCTTGAGTGAACAACACTTTAATCACAGTCAATCTCTGTGACTCACCAAGCAGTCCCTCTGTATAGTCTTGCACAGAGCATTGAAATTGTCCGATTCCAGCAGCAGACCGTCAGGCAAGTCCTGGATAAAGTCCAAATCTTTGAAAGCGGGAACAGCCTTTTCTCTCTCCTTAGGAGAGGCTCGTCTCTTGTAGGTGGAGCCCTTCATGTCGTATTTGAGGTGCATAGGAATTATCCGGGGGAGAAGATTGTTCATCACTACCATGCGGATGTTCTTGCCCCCACGCTGAACGCAGTATAGTCCATAGAACTTGGGCAGCAGGGTGCGCTTGTTTTGGTTTATATTCTAGAAGGGAGCAGGAAAATGGACAAAGAGATTTGAGATTTGACACACTTGAACTAGGAAGAAACTTTTGCTCCTACTCAAGCCTCCTACTCTCATTGCAATAACAATCACTCATACTGAAAGCATTCAAGCCAGGCTCACCATGAAGTATCCAGGCAGGAGTTTCTGGAGGAACTCAGCCTCTTTGTGTTGAACGGTCTTGATGATGAACTCGTCATCACTAGAGACATAGAAGATTGACCCACTGGCTCCGGGGTTAGACAGCTCGATCAGTGGCTCGTTACACAGAGAATACTTCAAGAGGAAGAGGAGTCACCATTAGTATCCATTCAAAACACATCCAGAACTCTAATTTAACTATATGAGTGACTCTTAAACCCCCAGGTGGCTGTCAAGAGGTTGACAGAGGATTCACAGGAGAGGTGCTAAAAAAGATGTAAAATAAAGGCCTGTTTGGGAATGAGTGCATATAATAGTTGCATAATGATGGTGCCTCTTGGCCACTGATTTCTGAATGCACAGTAACTTTATTAGAGTAGTTTGACTAAATATATCAGCTGCCATTTCAATTTGGAGTGACAAAGCCAAAGTACTTTTCATAAACTTGGATGTGTGTGTTTGGTGTAAGTACTGACCAGATAGTCATCTGGCCGAATGCCAAACAGTTCTCTGAAGTAACGAAAGGCAATAGGAGCGTAGGTCTTAAAGCGAAAGTCATTGTAGTGATGAGCGGGTGTCAGGTTACTGCCTTCACTGAAAAATATGAGAGACAGAGAAAAAAGACAGGGGGGCCATCACCTTAAATGAAACAACAATATTTGAAGAAAAATCACTGTTTATTCAGGGACTTCTGCTACCAACCTGGGGAAAAAGATGCTTTCGACCACCACAAAGTCCTGCATGAGAACATCTCTCTCTGCCTTTTGACTTAAACTGCCAACTGTGTGAGCAATACCCAGTTGGATTGCGCCTTTCAGGGCAGATGACGTGGTCTAGAAAGGTTGGAGAGGAACAGAGAGAGTAAGCACTGCACCATTTTGCACCCGCGATTTTTGGATGTCTAGTTCTAGGAATTTCCAAACTAATTTTAGAACGTACACACCAAACTTATGGGCATGCACACTGGTTCCTTTCCCCTTTTCACCTCTGTTGCTGTGCTGAGGTTGTCAACAAACCGGTGTCACTGACCCCCATCTTGTTCTCACCTTTTTATAGGTGGTCTCTCCTGTGGTGGTCTCGACGCCCCGGTGTCCAATGGTCTTCTTCATACTCTGAGTTGTGCTAGAAGAGCCAGGCATCTGAGGAGGGGGAAACATTTATACATGTATGTATGTATGTTTGTGTGTGTGTGTGTGTGTGTGCGAGTGTGTGTGTGTATGTTGGGCTCAACATTGTAATGACTGTCAGCCCAACCCTAGTTACAGTAACAACATTGGGGAATTATTCATTGTTGACTCATGTTGCTACTGACAGTATACAAGTTCCACAAGAAAAAAACTGCTAAGCACATGTTTTTTTCAGTTATGTATTCACCTGTTATCACTACGGTAGTAAAGGTGCCTCTTATTTGCAGGAAACATTTTATGTTTTCAGTGCCTGACATCTCAGACTGATGACAGCATGAACGCTTGCGCTCACATTTACTTGGGGCTATACATATAGCAGAAGTGTTTTGTCAATTCAGTTAGGCAGTTTTTTATGTTCTTACCTCTGATGGGGACATTTTTCGGATGCTGCTTGTCCCTAAAACAGAAAAACAAGTTAATGACTGTTGAGAACCTACAAGTAAAAATATAAAAGACTATGAAATCGATAGTTCCCGTGTTCAGACTCCACTTCACAAGACCCATATCAGCCTGTGGAGGCTGAGCAAACATGATGCTTGAAATCATGTTAAATGCTTTGACTTCGCAGCTTTTAACATGGAAGAATTTGTTAATGACTCTTTGAGAAACGTTCTGCTGGTTAATTAGTCTGGCTATTTCCAGCACTGGCTGATGACTATAAAGTCAGCGATGAGCCCAGATCTAAATGTGTCCACAGTTACTAACTGCTGCCGCTGATACCTCCAGCTCTCAGTGAACTGGAACTACTTGTCCCATGAGCTGGCTGCTCCAGATTCATCTGATCCCAAAGGATGTGAGTCGACAATCACATCCTTTCCCGGTTATTTTTTTATGATGATTTCTAGTTTATTTAATGTCACAGCCTACTTTGTGTGTCATAGTCACTTCGCTTTTATCAACCTATTAAATCTAAAATGCTAACATTCAGGTAGACACAGGAGACTGACCGATGTGTCAATTAGCCAATTATGAGCCGTTTACAGAGATATTATGCTTATGTTTGCACATATATGACAAGATGAAAACATTCATTTTAAAGACAATAAAGATAAGTACATTTATGTTTCCATTTAACAGCTTTTTTTATCCAACTGCAAGATATTTGATTGTATTTGTTTTTCTTCTTATTTATAGTTATTTATGATAAAAATGTATGTTAAATATGTACAATATCAAGCTTCAATTATATTTCTTTGTCATTAAGGTTTGATAACAGAATCTTAAGAATTATTGCCATATATCAGCCAATATTTATATGTATTGGAAATTATTTAAATCTCTGATATCAGAGTTGAAAGTTTGTGCTGTCACCATGTGTGGAAAATTTACTGGCTTGAAAACCTAAGATAAGTTAAAGTGAAAAACATCTCCCAGATACATGGTCTTTGCACCTGAAGGAGCACAACAAAAACAGCTGAGATAAAAGAAATAGTCAAGACTACTTCCTCGCCCACTGTGCAAGCACCTCCAGCTTGTAACCAATGGCAACATCCACTTGAATGCTGCAGTGCCACAGGTCAACACACATACAAAAAGATGCTGTTAGGAAGATTATACACCTGTAGTACCAATACTGTGTGTGAAATCTTCGTCCAGCAGGTCCAATTCACTCGATGAGCAATAAGTGGACACCTCAACCGAAGAAAGGTGGGAGTGTTAATATCACTGAATACGATGCATCTGTTCTGAGTAAGCAGGGACACACTGCAACCCTGCGGGAAACAGGGAGCAGCATTCTGCCCACATTCCCTCCCATTACGTAAAAAATGACACACTATAGCATCACAACTCATGCAGTTTCTGCAGTTTCACACACACAAAGAAACACTCACGCAGACCCATGCGAGTACCTCGCTGTAATGCTCTTCTCCAGAACTGCGTCCTAATATCTGTGGAGCAGGACAGAGTCAGCCTAAATGGCTTAACCTAGTAAAGAAGCAACACTGGACACATCATGACTGTATATAAGTGGGAGAAAACATACTATACCTAGTGCTGAAATGAGAAGTCAATAATGCAATTATGAAAAAACTATTATGAACTATTATATCAAACTATTATATCAATACATTATGACTTTGGGTTTAGGATACATAGTAATTTGAAGACAACGTTTGGACTTTACAAAATAATTGGCAGGATAATCATTAGTTAAAATAATCTCCCATTGTGGTTGTATATTCATTACATTGCAATTTCAAAGCTGAACCAGACACTTACACATGGTGCAGCAGATTTGAGGTAGGAATTAGATTAACCTAATTACTTAACAATCACTTTAGCTTGTCGGTGGCAGACCCAAAGACAGGACACAAACCATCTGTTCGTCCATGTATACAAAATAACTCCCTGCCAGTCTTGTTCACATGTCCCCTGCAGCCTGTTAAAAAAATATGGGACATGCACATTCTCTTGAAATCATTGATGAAGACTTTCATAAATATACTGGTTCTCAGTCTGATTAGGAAACAAGGCCAATCAGTTACGAATAAAGGAAACCATGTTATGTTACTGTCACAAGTGTGAGTGTTTTGACAGAAAGCTGTATCTTGTATTTGTACAGTGTCAGGCTCTCAGCCAGGTGGGAGCCACGGGGGAGCTCTGAAGCCACTATTTTTATTCACTGATTCAGATTGGGTGGCTACCAGGGGGTGAAGAGAGACTCCTATATACACAGAGAAGCAAACAACTGACGCACAACTAAATGGATGACAAGGATGAAACTCTATCGTCAAGGTCCTGCCCTTAGAAAATAAAATACCCCTGTAACCACATGAGCATCACAACGTCTGTAACTGTGTGGGCACTGAAAAACAGAGATGAGTGCAGCTCATGAGCAATTCACCATGAATGGAAGTGACATTCGAGATCCCAGACAAACCCTTCATCATCTCAACATGGACAACAGGACCACAGAAGCCTGTCCCTTAACTAGAGAAGCATGATCAGCCTGTGTCATCGCTTAAAAAAAATGTAGGAGGCCAACAGGATCGATGTGTGTTTTGGAAACTACATCACATCCACTGTGAAACTGGAGAGTTAAATACCAAATGGAAATATGTAGTTAGCTTTTGATTTTTTTACCACAAACCAAGACAGACAGGCGGAGGAAGAGCAGGGGTGTCGCGGCCGAGGAAGACGAGGGAATAATGGGGTGGACACCGTTAACTTCTCCCAGACGACCATTCAAAACAGCAACAGAACACGTCCCGTTCATTTACTCAACAATAGATTCACGTGAATGTAGTAATATGAATGCAACATCATGCTTTAGTCTCCTGCTAACTCACCATCACAGAATAAAACTCCGTTATCCAAATAACCGGCTTGACAACAAAACACCGCTTGATCAACGCGGTCCGGGGAAATATTCCGTTGCATGTTATTGGCAATGATAAAGACATGTTACTTAGTAAAGCGTTGTGTGGTTAACAACAATGAAGGTGGATTCACCAGGCAGCTAAACAAGCTAGACCCCTGCTCTGTTCATTTGTTAGGTTGAAAGCCTCGATGCTAGCTAGCTGGCTAACGGGCTAACCAGGGACGCGACGCAGCCAACGTCACCGCATCACACCATTTTTTTGTTTTAATCGCCACAAAATGTTTAACCGATGTGTTGGGATGTAGGTGTGAGGACCGCAGAGGAAGGAGATGGAGTCGGTGGGTACCTGTCGGGGCTGTGTCCGCTGGGTCCGCCGTCTCAGCAGTCGCCATTATGGCAGTAAGAGTAAGCTGAAATCGTGGCAGCGGTAGCTCGGAGAGGCACTTCCGGTGTCAACAGAAAATTTTACTGATGTGAATGCATGATAATTATAACAATATCGCCTGATTAGATTTGTATCTACAGGCAATATCGTCTACTCCTATTGACAGTAATTCTTTCCCAGTAACAAAACAAGTAGCTTCATTAAACAGTGGGCCCTGAAATTAGTACTACAGATGAATACAGATGGTGTGCTTAAAGGTCCAGTGTGTACGATTTAGGTGAAAGGAAACTATTGGCAGATATTTAATGTAGAATAATCCTCATGATGTTTTCACTAGTTCATTTCATCTAAATTGTATGAATTGTAGTTTTCTTAAGCCCAGAAAAGGTCCTTTATATTGAAATACTTTATATTTACATCGAGGGGGCCCTCTCTATGGAGGCCGCCATGTTTTTTACATTAGTCCAGACTGCACAAACTGAACACCTTTTGAGTTTTTATGACAATTAAAGGCTACCACAGGTTCTCTGTCATGTGTAGAAGGGGAGGGTTAGATGAGGGGTATTCAGCTGCAACATGCAATTTCAACACTAGATATCACTAAATTCTACACACTGTACCTTTAAGTAAATTAATAATTAATATTGTAGGTTTTTTAAGGTATAAACAGGTGATTTGTAGGTGGATGATGAGAGATGCCATTCCGTTTTAACCAAAAATTCATCCCTTTGATAGGTGGTCAATTCTGACTGCTCCCCCCCCATATAATGCTTTGATGATGAATAACCATAAAGTGTTTGATCTCGTGGAAATTTCACATCATATCCAACAAACCTTCATGGTAATTTGCCCATTAAATATTCGGAGCTCTGTAAACTGTAGAAATATATGTATCAAAAAACAAACTTTCCGTGACACTGTTTTTACTCATTTGTTACTCAAAATTACACCTGCTTGAGAAGAAAATGTTGGCCCACAAATATATATTTTAAAAATGTTTTATTAGGACTGTTGTAGATAGGATACTAACCACGACAACAAAAAGGAGAGAACTGATCTTGCAGCTCCAAAGAATCAAGAAAATGCAATGTTGTAAAAAGAAACAAATATAAACAGTGGTAAAGGGAACACATGTGTAACAACATCCATTTTATGAGCTATGCATTTATTAATAAATCTGTTTATACACAAACAATGAGATGTGATCACAGACAAAAGCAGATGAAGCTATAATTTGGTCCACATTGTGTGTATTCTTTCAATCTCACAGAAGTGACTAAGTATAATTTGTTCTGCAACAGTTTTCCTGTTTAGGGACTGAATGATACCTCTGCTTTGAGCTTTACCTTTCCCCTAATGGCCAGGTGCCAGTATGCGCAGCAGCAAAGGGTCAAAAGAATTTAGGAGATTGGGCACCTTTTCTTCTTCTTCTGACGTAAGACCTTGGTTGCTTTGGTGATGGCGTCCATGAGAATTTTGGATATACAGTCGGGAGTCTCTTGTGAAGATTTGCGGCAGCAGCGGCGGGCAGCTGGAGAAGAGGCCTTGCCCAATAAACACAAGGATGCTGACACTTCCTCAAGCTAATTTCATGAAGAGAATAAGTCCAAGAAATATTAGAAATCACATCAGAGGATTTGGATTTTGAGTTTTTAGCTACTAAAATTCAGTTTGAAATATTGCATTTAAAATGTTTCCAGCACACTCGCTACTTTCTTGTATCTCACCTTTTGCAAAGAACAAATGGTCTTCTCTTGTTCAGACAGGGGGCAGCATTGCTCAACAAAGCTTTTGAGAGGAAAACCAACAGGGAACCTGAAAAAAAATCAATAACGTTTCCGACTTTTCTTTGGTCACGGATTGTGCAGATGGGTCTCGATCCACAACAACATTAATAACAAAGAACACATTAAAGGAAAGGAGGTGTCAGCACATTTCAAAACAGTAGAGATTTCAACACATCAAGCAGCTTGTGATCCACTTGTTTTCAAATAGAAGAAATGAAACTGTAAGCAAGAAAAGAATGAAGGAGACAAGAAGAAAACACCATCTTACTTCTTCTTGATGATCTTCTCAGTGTCGCAGATTCTGTTGAGTGAGAGCTCCTCAGAAGTCATATTATAATGAGGGTCAGGAGAAATGTTTTGGAAGCAGTTCAGTCGATCATTTGCGTCTTCACCTGAACAACAATGGAAATCCACCTTTCCACCTTTCTTAACCGAGCAAAACTTGTTAAGCTCCTCACTCCACTGAAATACAAAAGCAAAACAAAAGTACATGAGACGGTACCAAACTGTATCTGTAAGAATAATATCTGTTTGTAAGTTTCATGCTTTACCTTCTGTTCAGCACAGTTGAGGAAGTCCTGCTTCTTTTTGCAGCAATGTTTGAATCCCTTCTCCATTCGATTGATGGTCTTTGCCTGACGAGACAGCAACTCGTAGCCTGTACCTGGCAGGCACTTTACACTGTAGCGGGGACGAAGGGCCTGGTCGCGACACAGTGACTCAATAGAATCTGCAGTGGGTCGTCCAGGAGGAAAGTTGATGTCCACTTTCTGTGATGTAGATGGTGTCATCTTCTTCTTTCCTCTGACACTGTGTGGAGTAATCATTGTCCTGTAAAGTAAGAGGCTTTTTGATAAATTAGAAAACACTGGTGACCCTCAAATCCCATCACTAACAATGTGTTAAGGTGTGTTCAGTAGACTGAATATAAAGATGGATGCCATGACAGCTCCCCAAGCCAAAGCATCTGGATCTCCACCTGGTGACTGGAAGCAGGATAGTTCATAAATCCAGCCTCGTCCATGTTAGAAGGTAGGACATGGACCAATTTTTTATATAAATATATATATAGTATATGTCATATACATTTCTCTCAAAGATGTTTTTTGTCCTTTTAGACAGTTTGTCATATCACACTGGTGTTTGTTCAAGTGTTCATTTTTCTGGTAAGTTTGGTTTTAATAAGTAATTTACAGACAAGACATTGGTAACAGATCATTTTTACTGTCTATCTAAACTGTACATGGAGACAATAAGCAGTGTGATACAGTGTGGCTGCTCTAAGCTGATAACATGGGCACGGAAATGAAAAACAAGACATGCCACAGGCCAAACGCCATCCAGTGTGGCCTGAGCGTTTGTGATGCTACTGGAATAAGACTGTCAACACCTGTGCAGGTTCTATTCATTTCCCTACATACCTCGGGCAAGTTTTGGGGTCAAAAGTGAAGTTGGCAGTAGAGGGCAGCAGTTGCACTGGGATCTCCTCTGTTGGTTCGTAGTTTGGGTTTGGAGAGTCATTGTTGAAGCAATTGAACAACTCTCTGCCTCTTTGTCTGCAGCATTGATACAAACGATCCTTCACCGATGAGTCTTCCTTACAGAAGGATTTGACTGAAAGCTCCCACTGCAGGGCAGAATACAGACATTCAGGGTGTGTGTAATAATCCTTCAATGCTTATATAAAGTCTATGTGCTCGAGGCTGCGTGCTGAGTGAGTGATTGAATTGACCGAAAATTTAAAAAAGAAAAAGGAAGGAATTAAGATCAAGGTAATACTTCATTCACTGAAACATTTGGGACAGGTTTGTTACTCTCCCTCAGACAGCTTCACTTGTACTCATGCCAGAGCATATCTGTTATGTCTGTCTGGGCCTTATATAATGGGCTTATTGACTGGAAGTGCCCAAGGCCTTCAACTTTGTTTTAAGTACCAACATCTCTGCAATGTGAAGAATGTTTCATGCCTTTTTTTTATTTTTTTATCTGGGGCAATAGGAAAACATGAAGAGAAAAGACACTGGGTTTGGTTTGCAGGACTAAAGTCGATCCCAATGGGCCTCAGGTTCAGAAAC
Source organism: Paralichthys olivaceus (assembly GCF_024713975.1). Lineage (NCBI taxonomy): Eukaryota > Metazoa > Chordata > Actinopteri > Pleuronectiformes > Paralichthyidae > Paralichthys > Paralichthys olivaceus. The sequence goes on from NC_091105.1 coordinate 10,391,222, forward strand.
TCAGTTAATGGGAATATAAAGTGAGGCAATAATATGATGCCAATAAAAGTCTTGTCCTACATGTGGAATTAAGTTAATAAAATGTATTATATCTTGGTTTTTAATATAATATCATATTGGTGTTGAATCAAATGTTATATGAAAGTGGAATAAGCCAAGAGAAGCAGAATTAGAGCAAGATGATACAGGACATACTGTTTATATTTAGATTATTAAAATGATGATCAGATGTAAGAGCTTTGGTGAAAACTTACTGCCTGTGTGGCGCAACACAGAGTCACTTCCCTCGCCCATGTCTGGTTCCCTGCGCAGCATGTGCTAAACCAGGACTCTGCCTTGTTGACCGCTTTGGCCCTTCTCCTCTGCTGACCATAACCAGAGGCAGGAAAGTAAGAGACTGGGTAGCGAGGACGATGGTTTCCGTGGAGACAGATGGCTTGGAGATTCTCAAGGGTCGGGCGGCTGAGGGGAAACTGAACAGGGTAGTTCAGAATAGGCAGGCCACCAAAGGAACGGGGCTGAACATTTGGTTGATCTTAAAGGGAAGGACATGAAGCGTGATGTCAAAGTGATGCTTTTACAGTTGTGGTTGGAACAAAGTAAATTCAAACGAGAAGAAAAGAACTACATACGTCCTCTTGGTCCTGGTCTGGAACCCCCTGACAGAACAAAGGTAGTTGTTTGTTTATTAGTTCTTTAGAGGTGGTTTCTTTGTACAACTGACTCATTTGGACAATGTTTCGGTGTTTTTAATCAGAAGAGGGAGATTTAAATAAGAGAAGATGATCAATAGTAAGGTACAGTAGGTAACAGCTAACCTCGCTCACTCAGGGTGTCAAACATTTCTGGTGGAAACTCCATTATCTGCTCAATGGGAAACTGTTATAGTATCAATAATAATGTCACAATATTATGAGAAATAAGTCTTAAATGGATACAAAGTCATAATATTATGAATTTTGAATATTATGAAGTGGTAATTTAATGAATATCACCAGGATAATGTCATAACTTAAGAAAACGTCAAGAAAAATAAGAAATCAGAAGCAAGGAGAACCCATGCTAGCCAAAGTTCCACTCCCTCCCCCATCTCCATTCAGAATCTTGGTTATTAATCTAATATTTTCCTTTAAAATGTATTTAACCATTGTGAGCACACAAATTGCAGTTTTGTCTGTTTCTTTCTTCAGAAGAGACTTAGTCTCTTGCTCAATCTTTTCCATGTTCCGACACTTATGATAATGTTGTGCTAATGAGCCAAAAGAGTATTTTGTTATTTGTGAAACCTATACTAAAGAATAACTTAACAAGATGCTCCACATTCCTCATGTTAATGACAGGCGGCAGACTGATCACATGATATTCTCATCCCCTGGCACGTTGCCTACAGTCATTACTTTTATCCTTATCTCTGAAATTTTCCCCTTTAAATGAATGATTTATTACTGGAATACAGGCAAGCTATAGGCAGAAAAATCTGAGCAGCCAAAGTGGGAAATGTTTGAATGCTGTGTACTTATGTCAAAACAAGGTCATAACAGAAAACACAAAGAGAAACAGAACCTTTGGGATCGAAGAATTCTGCCCAATCCACCTCTTTCTGCAGAAGGGCTTCTTCCATTCCTGAAAGACACATATTGATTGAACAAGTCTTTCCAAATTGGATAAGTTAATGTCTTAATGGGTTAGCTAAGGAACCAGACAGGCAGAAAGACATTTGTTTACATTATATTTGTATGTAGTCATGATCTAAGGTAGCCCATAATCACTAAACTACTCCGGTGATTTCATATTTCACCTCCATAACGTTTTGATTCATCAGAATGTGATCATCATACAATTGATTCAAAAGGATGAGTAGTGCTACTCGTGACAAGTAAACTGAACTTCATGTTCTAAAATCCCCGACATGTCCCCACAAGTCCCAAAATAGCCTCTTGAAGTATTGAGAGCTGAACAAACTGCCCCTCTGAACTGTTCACTGCAGCAAAAGACTATGCACTCGTTCGTGAATACACACCTTTTTGGTCAAGGTCAAAAGTGACTTCACGCTGCTCAACGAAGCCTATAATTTGGAAAGAAAAAGAGAAGGAAAGAGAGAGGGAAAGAGAGAAGGAAATCCAAACAAGGTTATGCAACCCTCCACTTTTTTTTGGGAGAATTATATACAAATTATTGCTCTGCAAAATAGTCTGCAAGCACTTGTATTTTTAATAATTAAATTATATATAAAAGAAAGTACTTATTTTTACTGAAGGAGATGAGATAAAATGATCATTTAACTTTTCCTGAGTACATTTTGTCTTCCTATTTGTACTTTTACTTAAGTAAAATGTATTATATATATATATATATATATATATATATATATATATATATATTACATATAAGATTAAAGAATATGGGGCATTTTGAAGAATAATTCATATTGATCTACTCACTATGGAGGCAGTGAGGCTCCTGTAATCTATCAAAATCATCATATTATATTACCTTATATGCTAAATCTTAATATGCAAAGCAGTTGTAGCTGGTAGAGGAGGTATTGAAAGGTTTAACTTGAGCAAAAGTACAAATAAAGAGACAAAGTGTACGCAAGTAAAAGTACCATTTTAACTTACTTGAGTAAAAGTAAGTAAGTACTTGCTTTCGAATATACTAATGCAAAGGTCTGGTACATCATTGTGACTGAGTGTTGGTGGTGTCTAATGTTACCTGCCTAGAAAGTACAGATGTTTGCTGATGTGTGTAGTGGACAAGGTGGAACAGATTAACAAACTATTTGGTTTTGTTAAGACCCCCCCAAAAAGAAGATGCGTTTTTTAATAATAAATTTGATATTGTTTTTGGCCAAAAATTGAATCCATAAATGCAAATATAGCAATAAAGACCCTGTTTTTTGTTTTTGTTGAACACTATGTAAACCTAATTTCCAAATCATCTAAAAAAGAAGTTTTATAAAATCTTTAAATTATATATTTTTATGATTTATATGTATATTGTAAAACACCCCTGGTTCGTATGTCCCTGTATGTTATTGTATACAACCACATGTACACGTGTTTCTTGTTCTGTTCCTCTTTCAAAATAAAATAAAAAGTGTAGTGGACTAAAGTAACTGAAATGAAATCTACTTAAGTGAAGTACAGATACATGGAAAATGTACTTAAGTGCTTGGTTACATGCCACCACTGGAAGAAAGTGTAATAAAGTTGAAGTAGTATTCAAATAAAAGAGATGGAGAATATACTGCTATGTGTGTACTTCGATACTTTGCACCTAAACAGACATTGGTTTTAAAAGTATTTTCAAGTCTATCAAGTCGACGGTTAATGTCAGTGCGCACTTGGAGCAGATAAGACGAACAAACATGGAGCTGAAGCCTGACGCAAACACAACAAACCCAGCGGGACGACAACAACAACCACAACAACAACAACAGTCAGAGGAGTGACGGTACCGACCTGTGGATGCTGAGCTCAGTAAAACCCAGAGCAGCACGGTGGGACAGACTAAAGGCCAAGACGAGCCCATTGCGATCTTGTCGGTGTGTGTTGCTGTGTCGGTGCTGCAACGGTCTGTCTGCGGATCTGTCTATCGGGCTGACTGACTCTCAGAGGCCGCCCAGTAAACACCCCTCAGCGGGGCAGCGCGCACAGACGGGCCCGGTAATTGGTCCAACAGAAGCTCCCGTGCTGTCCGTCAGTGAGAGAGACCCCGCAAACAGACTCTATGGTGGAAGTGGGGCTTCAGGGAGGAGGGAGAGGGAGGAGGGAGGGAAGTTTTTCACCATGACTCACTGCTGATCCCTGCAAAGTCCATGAGTCTTCTGAGACACGCATGTTGCAACACGAGTCTCGTTCCAGTCCAGATTAACTCAACGTCCCGCCATTATCCGTACATTTCCACCTGTCGGCTGAGCTGAGCCAATCAGCGCTTCTCACTCAAACACGTGATCAAGTCGGAAGTTTCTTCTTCTTCGTCTTCTTCATTTTGATTCCAAACACCTCGAAAACTACACTTTGCATCGTATTGTATTTCGTCAAAATGTTGAGAATAATGTTAAACTTGATCAGAGATGATTTTGAAATTTCTTAAAAAGTTAAATTATTTTAGTGGCTAATCTTTTTAAAATTATATTTTGAGAATAAAAAGTGTTTTTATCATTGCATATCAAGAATAAAGTTAAACTGTTGAGGATTAAAGGTTCAGTGTGTAGAATTTAGTGGTGAATTTGCATGTTGCAGCTGAACACCCCTCACCTTACCCTCCCCTTCCTAACATAAAAAATACCCATGATAGCCTTCAATTTTCATGAGAACTCAAAAGCTGTTTAGTTTGTCCAGTTTGGATGACTAAAAAAACATGGTCGACGTCCCTAGAGAGGACCCCCCTCTGTGTAAATATAAAGTTTAAATATAAATTGCCCATTCTATGGTAAAGAAAACAACAATTCATACAATTTAGGTCAAACACACTAGTGAAAACATCATTAGGATTATTTTATATTAAATTTCTGCCAATAGATCCCTTTCCCCCAGATCTTACACAATTAACCTTTGAGTCAAACAAACTCAGAGCAGAATTTTTGGGGAAAAATTTGCCATCGAGGATATATTCAAAATGCAAAAAAAATCAGATATTATGTCATTTTTATTTTTGAAGATGTTGCAAGTAGAATTGTCAAGAATAAAGACTAAATTAGAGTAAAATAGCGTTCAACCCTTTACGATGAATCCAATGTTTATTTGGCCTTAATTTTTTACTGTCTAGACAAATATTGACACAAAGATTGCTGTTTTCTGTGCCACAGAGTGGAGGCCTTTATATTGTCTTTATGTGAGGTTGGTGGACTAGAGGCAGATAGATTTAAAAATTGTAATTAAATATACTTAAAATCCAAGAGCAGAGCCAGAGATGTCATGTCTAGAGAACAGATATAGAAAAGATAGGTTCCTATATTTTCCAAAATGCAATAAAATTACCATATATCTTACCTGCTTGATAAATTTCTGTTTCTGTCTTTGTCTCATAACAGACTCTCTGCTGAAAGTAGTGTTGTCTCCAACACAGAGCTGGGTTTTTTTTTGTCAGACTTTAGAACAGCATTGAATAGTTCCCTAGGGATAAATCAACTCATGTCAAGTGGCTTGCTAATTTAAATGATTGAGAACAAATATTTTCAATATTATTTTGATTTTAACTCATAACACGATAATGCTGTGAGTGTTCCCTCAGTATTCATATTTGTTAATTATTGTTTGTTCAGAGAGAGACAGCTTAAAAGCCTTGAATTCCTGATTATCTCACTCTGAGACTGACTCAAGGATTTTCTTGGTCTCAAGGATTCCAGTCTGAAAAACTGCCTGTGACCCTCACACAACCCCTCCCACCACGTTCTCATAAAATCCGACCAGAGAAGAAGTCCCCTGTGCACTGCTGTGCTAGAATGCAGCTTAATGAGTTTCCGCAGTTTACTCTCTTTAGGCCTCAGTTTAAACTGGAATGATTATCTGCTCTGCCCACAGCTCTTTCCCATCAGATAGAGGAGATCTCAGGATCAACTTTTTCAGTTGTTGTTGTTGGTGGTGAGAGACAAGAGTCCGGAAACTCTACTCAAGTGTTTCTTTCACTAGAAATTCCTTCACTAGAAAGAAAGGTCAGAGAGTAAAGAATAGCAAATAAACCCAAGCTGAAGGCTGCCATGACTCCCTCCGAAAAACAGTGATCTGGAATTTGTCATCACATTATTGCGTCAATCCAACAGATTACTGTAAAACTGTTGACACGTAATTTTCTGGTCAAAACTGGGTTGACAGTGTCTGACCACTGTCCTTTTCCATCAGGGGCGAAATGAGGTGAAGTTTGGTGTATTTAATTTAATGTCTCAGTTGAATTAAGAGATGTTCAGAGTGTTCAAAAGAGGAGAAATTGAAAGGAGGAAAATTGAGAGATACAGTATCTCCCTCGGCTTGGTTGATCTCTTTTGTGGTGCAGGGAATCAAGAGAAAAAAATCTAATTTTAAAGATTGCAAATGTGAAATCCAGCACACACTTGTCACCACTGCATGTTTTGACAATAGAGGAAATGTGACTGAATAACAGAATAATATCAAGGGATATCGGGGGCCTGTGGGGACCTACTTCAAACCAAACTGTTGGAGCCATGATGTAGTTTTTGTTTGTTTTATTTTATGTTTGCGCAGTACTTTGCTGACCACATGCAATATATTATAGCACAGCATATTGCAGGTACAACATATAAAGACAAACACATTCACACCTAAGGCCAATTTAGAGTTGACAATTCACCTAAAACAGTGACTCTAAAGGTTTGAGTCGAAGCGCGTTTATAAATAAACCACACAGAGAAAGAGATAAAAGACCAGCAGCTTTGTAGCACGAGTGAAAGAACATTGACCATAAAAGTCTCTGTGGTGTTTTGAAGGGTTAATTAATTTTTACCAAATCCAACTGACTCATATTGATTCGTTTCCTCTTAACTTGGTTAGCAACAGCTGTTTTTGGACAATCTGAAGAAAACTTTCCATAGGCTGATGGCGCTGCTGTAACAACGGTCACCCACGATGACCAACATTTCCTTTGTGTTAAAAGGTGCAGTTGCAGTATTGTGCTGATACTGAAGTTTGTCTGGCTGTGTGTCAGTGTGCTACAGAGAATGATAAATCATGCTTATCGTTTCAGTCCACTGTGAATAACCTCAGGTCTTTGTTTTTCTCATCAAATCCTCAAAGATATCAGGTTATTTCTCGCATGATTCAGTTTCACACTACTATTAATATTACTCTGCTCTTTCCACAAATAGAGAAATAAAGTTACCACATGTGCTTGGTGTCACAGCCTTAACAGTTTATTAGAAGATTTACATGGACTTAACTTCATTATGATCTCAGCTGTTCCAGGAACAGAGAGGACTACACCCGGACAGACGGTACTTAATGCTGGAGCCTCTCATCATTTCCTTTTTACTCATTGCTTTATTTAAAGTTACTGTGTATAGAGAAAACAAAACATATGCAAGTTCAATCTGAAAAAGGAAAAGTTTGCACACAGAGGAAGCGACTTCTACTGTATCTCCATCATCTTTTCTACATTAAATGCAACATTGTTTCCAAAGCTTTAAAGATATAAAAGGCTGTGAGAATTTATTTAAACACACAGGATAAAAAACATTTGAGGTACTGCTACTTCGTAGGACTTGACATTATCAACCTGAGGAGAAACATTTCTCTAGAGACATGTGGATACAAAGAGGCAAGTTGTCGCTCATCATTGACATCTCAGATATAACAGAGACAGATTTTTCTCTGGGTGAGTGTGCAGAATCTGATTTCTTCCAATATTTCACATTTTGTAGGGAATACTTGTTTTGCCATGTACATTTACCTTCAAATATCTAACATGATTGAAATAGCATAATCTAACAATGACTCTGAACTGATGCCAATCTGTGATCACTATGTGCTCAAGGTTCCTGAAAGTAGAGTATGATTTCAAAAAAATAAAACATTTTTAGCTTCACCCATACTGTCACTGCTCTGAGTTTCTGCCACAAAGCTCCCACATTTGTATAAAACAATACTGAGGTCAAAATCCATCTTTTGAGTCACACAGAGTATAAACATGTGGATGTTATCTGTGCACAAGTGGACTGTGTAAAGTTGATTATGGTGTGACACATCCATTACCGTATTGCAAAAGTATATTCCTGTGTACTTCTTGTCTTTCTGGCTCAGTTAATGTTTTCAAGCTAGTTTTTTTATTCTTCTTTTTGTTTGTGAGCAAGAACACACAAAAACTATTGAATGGATTTCCATGAAACTTGGTAGAAGTTGGATTTTGGTGTGGATCCAATTCAGGGGGTGGATGCAAGAATCTTTTTTCTCTTTCATTAACATGGCTAGATAAGACGTTTTTCAATATTTTCATTGTTTGCCCAGGGAATAATTCATGGATCTTGATGAAAAAAAACGAGGCACATTTAGGGAGCCGATATCTATGAGTATGTGAAATTTGGTGCAGCTTGATTGATTGATTGATTGATTGATTGATTGATTGACTGATGGGGACTGTTGGGCCTTGGCAGAGGTATGTGCTCTACTGAGTTCCATCATAGTTGCTTCTGTACAAATTTTGTCTTGGTGTTTTAACCTGATATTTTGTTTCATTTTTCTATTTGTAATATGCAATCGGATTCAAATCCACTGCGGATCCAAAGCTGAATATAAATGCTAAACATAGAGTCACTTTTCAGTTCTGTGGTCAGTGTTTTATCCTCTGAGGACAGATGTTGAGTGGACTACGACTTGACGTCTTAATGGACCATGTTGCCACTGTGCTGCCTCTTTGAATCTGAGTCTGAAAGCATTGTGACACACATTAACTGAACAGAATCACAACAGCACATCCTGAAGGAAAACGAATCCTGTAATGGTGCTACAAAATACAAAACTCCCCTGGTAGTAAAACTGGTAGTTTTAAGCTATAAAAACATTAAAATGCATGTTTGACATAAGCTACCGAAACAAAGCTCTGATGGGGATCCTGTAATACTTAACACACTATGATTACTGTGGGTTTCTCATTTAGTTCCATTATTAGAAAAATAGACTCTGTCAGAAAGTGATAAAATAATTGTGGTGTCTATGCGTGTATGTGTATGTGTGTGTGTGTGTGTGTGTGTGTGTGTGTGTGTGTGTGTGTGTGTGTGGGTGTGTGGGTGTGTGGTTTGCATATGCTACTGAATCATCAGTGTGTGGTCCCTGGCAGCAGCTCGGCTTCTGAGGCAAACAGCTCCTTGTAGAGTGGTGGGAACAGAGAGTGAGCAGTGAGAGGGTAACGCTGACTGAACCAGCGCAGCTTCTCCATGTGAAGACTGCACAGCGAACGCAACACTGCCATCCTCTGGTACAGCTGCAGGGGGGACACGGACACATTTAGAGCACTATCTACCCCAGGAAGGTGAGCATGCACACATTCATGGAGATGAAAGGATAACATTCTTGCCTTTTAAACAGCCATTAGCTAAGTGAGATGAATGAACAGAAAGTATCTGCTCTATACTGAGATATTGTACCTTGTGCATTAGACTTTCCTGGTTGTCTCGGTGTAGAATGTGTGTGAGTCCTAACTCCACGTTTCTTTGCACCCGCTGGACCCTGCTTCTGTCCTCCAGACATGGACGGTCTGCACAGAAAGACACAAACTAAGCACGAGAGGATTTTGAACAAGATTAATTGTGTTTAAGATGCATATACAAATCAAGAGTAGTCAATATTCAAAAATCAGTATTAGATGATCCCTGATGACAAGAGTAAAGCTTGGAGCATTATTTTTATAGTGTTTTTGTAAATGTAACACGAGTGCCAGATAGTTGAATCAATACCTGCGTTGATCAGCACCAGAGCACTGAAAAGAGCGATCTGCTGCTCAGTGAGCTTTAGAGTGCACATGTCGTGAGCAAAGTCGAACACTGCTGTGATCAAATCCCCACACGCTGCAGGCAGAGAGACCACAGAGCACTGATAAACCACCACATTAATATACACTATACTGTGCTCATTGCATGAATGGTGTCAGATCTGCATTTCTGCCTGAGTTGGGATTAATGTGTAAAGGTCCTCACCCAGAGACTTGAAGATCTCAACTCCAGCAAATTTCCCATCGAAGAAGACAGTGTTGTTCTCAGTGTTGAAGAACCGACTCATCCTGACCAGAACTACCTCCATGGAGCCTGCATGGGGGGGAAGACAGGAGGAAAAGGAATCAGTTGAAAGGAGGGCAACTGAGAAAAGAGTAAAGCATACAGTTTTTGTATGATGGGTAACCTCACCTGTCTTGAGAAGTGCGATCTGGTCGTTCTGGCTGAGCATACGGAAACCTGGGATGTGTTTTGCGAACTCAACTACATACTGGACGGCATCGGTCAGTCCAATGGCACAATGTTGCCACATCTCATCCACTGACTGAGAGTAGGACAGAGGAAAAATACAATTAAATGTCATGTTTTCATATAATAAAAAATCCATTTATACATGAATCATACTTTCGCCGGGGGCTGGAGCCAATATCACCCGACATTGGGTGAGAGGCGTGCAATTACAGCCAATCACAGGGCCCAACATAAAAACCCTCACATTCAAACTCATGTACAATTTAGCGTGATAACCTGTCCTAGGTCTGCATGTCTTTGGACTGAGGGAGGAAGCTAAGGTAGCAGGAGGAAATCGACACAAAAAAGAGGATTCAATCAGACAACACTAACCACTGTACCACTATGCCACTCACTATATCATAAAATACAAAAATATTATATGATTCTATGATTAATTGAACATCCACTGAAAGGTTCAGTGTGTAGAATGTAGTGACATCTTGTGGTGAAGTTGCATGTTGCAGCTGAATACCCCTCGGCTCACCCTCCCTTTCCAAACATGGAGAACCTTGGGTAGCCTTCAGTTGTCATGAAAACTCAAGAGGTGTTTAGTTTTTCCAGTTTGGACTACTATAAAAAACATGGCGGCCTCCGTAGAGGGGACCCGCTCCCGATGTAAATATAAAGTATTTAAATATAAAAGGCTCATTCTATGGTAAAGAAAACAACAATTAGTACAATTTAGATGAAACACAGTGGTGAAAACATCACTAGGATTATTTTATATTAAATTTTTGCCAAGAGATCCCTTTCACCTAAATCTGAACCTTTAAGAGGAGGAAGGGGAAAAGTTGAAACAAGTTTTCTCTGATTTCATGGAATGTTTTATTTTGAGGCAGTCTGAATAAAGTCATACAAATGCAACAACATTTCTGAGAAAAAGGAAAGTGGGTTGGTTTTACTTTGCTCTGATAGGCTTGGATCTCCTCTCTACTGAACAGCTTCCATCTGAGAGCCTGCAGCTCCTCCACTCTGTACTGGCTGGTCTCTCGGTGGGAACGCACAATACTGGCACAAAGCTCATCTGAAAACAAGCAGAAGCAATCATTCATATGAAGACTGCAACACACTTGGTTAAGCATAAGCCCACCATGCTGTTTGTGTACCTATGTTTCTCAGAGACTGAGGATAAATGCCGTAGGATTCCTCCAGAGGGTTGAAGGGATGGATCGCCATCAGATCATGAGATGGCTGTCTCAATTCAAACCCTGATATAAGGAAGAGACAAATGAAGAATAAACAAAGGAGGATGAAGGAAACTGCGTTGAGTGTTGAAACACCAGTGTCTCACCTCTTATTTCAGGGTGTCCATTGTGATCCCCCCGCCCCTGGGATCTGGGTGTGGGAGAGACACCGGAGTTTCTGTAGATCATCCCTGACACCTGCGACTCGTTGGCAGAGTACACAAGGTAAGGGTGAACATCAGTGGTGCAGGACAGCAGCTCAGCCTCACTAGTGTAAGAGTAGGCTGGAGCCATGGGCTGGAGTAGCTGGGGGGAGCGGTCTTGCCTGGCTTTGTTAGGGAAGGACAACACAGACTGGACGTCTCCCCGAAGCTGCTGCTGAAGCTGCTGCTGCTGGCGGTGCTTCTCCACTTCGGCGATCAGAGAGTCCCGCTGACGTTTGGACATCCTTCCAAACTTCACAGCTATGGAAGATAAAAAAATGAAAAAACAGTGAAGAAAATGTATCATACTTTTTATCAGTGTGGGTTTGTTTACACCTCACCATCTCTGCTCATGCCCTGTGCCAAGCACTTCTGCAGACGGCAGTGTTGGCAGCGGTTGCGACTGGCCCGGTCGATCTGACAGTTACTCTGCCTGGAGCAGGAATAGGACACAGTGGGCAGCTGGCTGCGCCGGAAGAATCCCTGCGGGATGGATAATGAACAGTTAACAGTCCAACAGAGGCAGATACTTGAGTTACAAAAGTCTTATAATGGTACATCGATGGTTTTAAAAGTTATGACCGAGACATGTAGAAGGGAGGACATTTTACTGTTGAACTTGAACTCTGATGAATGAATGACGTGATGACATAATCAATCATTTTTGACATTGCTGTGTGTCTGTCTCTGTCATTTCAACATATGAGCCAACATATACACAAATACCTACAGTATGTTGATATTGGTCGAACTCCAATGGTTATTTAAAGAAAAAGTTCTATTTTGGGGGGAAATGATGGGAAAAGCTTTCGAGTTAAAAGAGATGATAGAAACCACTCTCATGTCTGTCTGTTCAAAATTAAGTTGGAGCTCTCTTTTTTATTTGGCGCGTAGTTTGACCCATGTCCCATTCCTTAACATGGAGTGTTTATGACACTGCAGCCAGCCACCAGGGGGCAACTGAGGAGCTTTGGCCTGACTTTTTGAGAGCTCTTGAGTAATCCATCTTTACACACAGTCTATGGTATGGTCTCTACTGTTCTATGGAGACCATAAGTGAGAGTGCTGCATCAGGCCAAGAAGTAATGAATCATATAACTTTATAAATCCAAGCAAACAAGATTTTAGCTCGTTAATTAGTATCTTGTTTCAACATGTATTTTTGTAGTTATATGTTGGACAAGAAAACAAGAAGTTCGCTCTTCAGCTAGCAAGCTTTTTAAGTGTTGCAAGTTTGGGTATCTTTTAACTTTGGTGAAAGGCCAGGCTAGCTGTTTCCCTGTCTGCAGTCTTTACCCTAAGCTAAGCTAACACGCAGCTTGCTTCATATTAAACGGACAGACATGAAAGTGTTGTCAACCCTATAAATTCATACGTGTCTATGTCGCATGTGTGTGTATGTAACACATTATGTTGCATTTCACCTTGCAGCCCTCGCAGGTGATGACTCCATAATGCACTCCAGAGGACTTGTCACCACAGATCTTGCACGGGATTGCTTCAATCTGGGCTGAACAAACACAGGAAGTAAAAGCAGTTACATTCACATCTTTGAATGCAGCTTTTTCTGTTATAGATGAACAGGTCAAAAACAATGGTGTCAACCATTGGGTAAAGTATGGAAGCAAACAAGTTAAATGTGTCACTGTCAATCAGTTTGACGATATTGCATCTTCAGTGTCGCATCTATTTTTCCTAAACCAGCAGAATGGGCCATGAAGAGCTAATCGCAAAAAGCCACACAAGGTATTGAGCTTTTCTTTTTAAAAAAAAGACAAAAGAATCTAATCTATTGATACATTAGTGAAGTGTCATATGTGACTGAAATAAAAACAAAGATCAACTTATTCACACAAACACACATGAATTAGCATAAATTGCTGGAAGGATGAATGGATCAGAAAGGATCCATAAAATGTCAATGTGGATCCTGATCAGGGGCAGATCTAGGATGTTATTTCCCCACTGTCTTTAATAATGCGTGATAGGGTGTTTTCGTTTCATTGATTTCTCAGAGAACAAATCATGGATGGTGATGATTTGGATCTCATGAATTTAAATTTGATTGCATTAGGGGTGCCTATGGCTGGTCTCAGTCTTCCCCAAAATTGCCCCTTCTCTAATAAAAACAGACCATTTACCATTTGTTGGACTTCAGTTGAAATCAAACAATCAATATGTCCATTAATAATATCAAACAAGTCTAAAGGAACAGGTTGTCACTGTGAGTGAGCACTGATGCTGCATATTTTTACCCAAGAAGTAAACTGGAAAATGATTCCCACTGTGAGAACTGCTGCTGTACTTCCCCTGAAGCATCAACATCAATTCTTGTGTGACCAACCAAAGGTGTTTTCCTCTCTAACACCCCTCGCCTTATTAACAATGAGCAGAACAACTTCAAATACATCGAGGAGACAGAGTCCTGAGAGGACGTGGAATATCTGCAAAGGGAGAAAGGCGGAGAATGTGAAGGTGTCAACCTCAGACGCCTTTCAAGTGGTTGCCTGGCTTCTCTTTCGCTCTGACTGTCCCTCTTTCATGTCATCTCTTTCTTTGTGAATCCTTCTCTGTCTCGCTCATAAAGGACACAGCTGCCAGTAATGCACTCTCTCTCCTCCATCACTGCCAGTAATGGCCGTCCCCCTCTCACCTCCCCCCGTGCCCCTGATCTCTGTGAACTCTCACACCCCTCATCCTTCTTGCCTTGTGGTGATTTTGTTTTTCAGATGTCATTAGATTAATTAAAGGGCCACATTTGTAGGAACACAGTCTTGGTGACAGGGGTGCGAGATGTTTTCTGGTTTGCCTCAAAAAGGATATCAACTACAGGATGGAGGATAATTCATATTTTATGATTTATTTATATTCTAACCATCAGTAATCGCTTCTTCTACCTTCGCCCCTGTGCGCTACGATTGTCCTCTGCAAAACAAGCTGGCACTAATGCTCATACACAGCAGCATTTCCGTGCACAACTGTGTCAGATTTATTTGCAAGTGTGTGTTAGTGTGTCAGTGTGTGCCCTCTTTGTCATGCCACAGGGATCACCCCAAGGCTCCTGAGGAAGTCATTCGGCCTGAGGTAAGACACATTCAGATGAAGATAATTAAGCAGCAAGAATCTCTGCAGAGCTGATGAGATATGCAGCTGCTGCCAATAATCGAGGCGAGTGAACAACCTCAAGACTAACCATGATATGAGTTCAAGAACTTCACACATTTTAAAAGACAGCTACTTGATTTGACGCTCAGTGGAAATATTTTTCTGCAAACTAAATATCATCAGTGGTCTTTCTTTTTTTTTTTGTGTCTATTTCAGTTCTGATTCTCAAACGACAGGAAATCCACGAGACACACAACCTTTCATTGTTTATACACACACACCAATCACAAACACTCCCAAACTTTCCACGTCATCGTATAGCTCTGATACACTCAACACAAAGCATGTTATCTAAGGCAACGTCCGGTGAAATCAAGTCTTCTTTTTGGTGCTAAACTAAAATGAAAAGTAATAATGGAGCTGGAGCTGTTACAGGAAATTAACCTGGCACCAATCTCAACCTTTTTTGGTCTCTTCTTCTTATCTCCACAGACCAAAACCAATCAAAACCAGTATCTCCCTGTGTGTGAGAGATAAAGAGATAAGAAATTATTGAAAAAACTTAACCGTACTTAACAGTATGATTCATCCATAAGGTTATTTTGATTGTTGCACAGAATTTGGCTAAAGACAATGCAGTGCTTGTTTTGCATTAAACATACATTTACTTGGAATTCTAAGCTGCACATTATTTTGCTGCCAATTTATCCTCATATCACAGGCCTGTTCCACACCTTATCATGACCCAATGAATATGATTTTTGTGGTTAAGAGATATTCGTTTTGTAGATCTTATCTGCTAACGTGCATGAAAGAAAAAAAAAAGGATTAATTTTGCTATCTAAGCTAACTTTGCATTATATCATTAAATGTAGTACTTCTTTACAAAAAGCTTTTCCAACATCACCATAAAATATGAAGCCAGCTGACAACTCACTTATTTAATGAGTTGATTTAGAAAAAAGAACAATTGGAGCTATTCAAATTTCTCATCCTTTAATCACTCAATGATGTGAAAAAACAGAAGAGGTTTGAGTATAGTATATGTGCAGTGATGGAAATATTCTGGTTTGCTTGTGGAAATAAAAGGGTGCCACCTCCCACACTTCCCCCGTGCAAAGTATACCAAGACACTGCCACAGAGCCGCAGATTTACGTCTTTCATCAGGATACGAGTCATCAATGTCTTTCTACTTAAAAGACACAGTTTTCGGAGTTGTCGTACAAACAGCAGAAGAAAACAAATTTAATGATGGTTTTTGTGCTTCTTAGTATTGACAACGTCTAAGATTCTGAGTACGATACATTAAAATAAACCTATGGAAGAGAGAAGGCACATACAGCAAAATGCCAACAAGAAAAAAAGAGAAAATGAAAAAATTTCAACCCAACAAGAGTTTACCACTTTCACTTGAAATTGACAGTGTGTGTGTGTCTGTGGCATATGGGGGGTGGAGGTGTACATCACAGATTGCCACTAAACTCTTCAGAGCTGCCTGAATTCACCTTGTCAGCAGTCTGTTCTTTACACTGTAAACGGACAAAAAACCTCAACCTTCCTCTGACGGAAGCTTACCTTTGGTGTATACGCACGCAAGAGTGCAAACAGTGTTTGTATACACACAAACACACACAGACTAACAAACAGTGTATCTCTGATAAGCAGCTCAATCAATCAAACTTTAACAAGTTATTTAGACCCAGCTTGAGAGAAATACAAACTGTTTATGATCATTTTATTTATCTTCAGAGGTTCTCAGAATGATGTTACATCATTTGAAAAGCAAGAAATATACAATTCTATAATCAATAAAGAAAGGTTTTATATTTATGTTGCCACAATTCATATACACTGCATTATTTTAGTCTAGTGTATTGTATGTTAATATTTCTATTTTCTTATCATGTATCTCTTGGTAGATATACACAAGATTTTTGCTTACTGTCTTTCAAAAGCATTTTAGTTAAAAAGATGAATAATGTAATATTAATATATAATATATTAATATATAATGCATATATAATGTTTTCTCATGTATTTTGCATTAAATGATACAATATAGACAATAAAAACAAAATATCATACTATATATATATATATATATATATATATATATATACTATACTATTTATATTCATTGGTCCTGTCGCACAGAGCTAACACAATCTATAATACAAAACATTTCTCTGACATACTGAAAATTTGAATTCAAATCAGAAATAATTCCCTTTACAAGAAGTCATAATTGAGGCCTGTAATCTATATCATATAATATCTACAAATTACTGTAATAACATATTCAAAGATCTTTGACATCAGGAAAAATTGATGTTATTGCCAATAATAACAATTTGGGTAATTTAGAAAGTATTTCATAGCATTTGTCTGTACTGAATATTTCGGATGAGCACGGGTGTGAAGTATTTTTATGTCTTTGAACCAGACCATATCATTATTGTGAGAACTCCTTCACTACTGGGGTTCACACTAAACATCTAATTATTTAAATTACCTGCAGTGTCTTATGGGAGAAAAACACATTGTCTGAGCAGATCTGAAAACCAATTATCAATCATATGTTATTGAACTTTGAAATGCAGAGCGATTATACAGGTAATTGACAGCAGTAATGTTTTGACAGTAGAAAAGGATATGAATCAGCTCAACTGTTTCTTTGACCATATTTTGGGAGGGACTGTGTCACCTGCGATTTTGATGTTCACTTTGATGTCAAGCCAAACGCCTCTGCTGCTTTGGAAGCATGTGCAGGTTTCTGCACCCGGAGGAACAAGGAAATCCTTTCTGATAAAGAAACTCTAAAAGAATCGACACAGGAATACCCCGAACACAACAAAGCCTTATGAAATGTGTGTGTGGCTGCATATTAAATAAATGTGACGGTAAAGAGCCCCTTGTGAGTTTGTAGCGTGAGAAAATTAGTCAATCAATAGTTTTCCGATTGATGTGATGACACAGAGTTATATTTTCCTCAGTGAGAGCCTCTTCCTTCATCGTCATGCACGCAGTATCCACACACAGCTGTGGGCCTGAGATGTTACATCTTGGCGCCATCTAACAAGCAGCTGCACATCTATGTGTGTGCGTACATGCACATATTTGTGTGTTTGCATGTTGTGTGTAAACAGCTTGCATCTTAGACGTTCATTATTTCCATTTATGTACTGCTTCTCCCCTCTATATGCTTAAATTCTCCTAATTGGGAATATTTATGCAAGAAATCAAATTTATGACCATTTTACATGATCACATTTCAATAATATAATAATTTCCTACGCATCCTGTCCCCTGAATGGATGTGGAATCAGTCCATTCAAACTGATGCACTACGGTTGTGAAGCTTCCTGTTTTCCTGTCTCTTTCGTTTTTTATATTGGTGAGAGTCATCAATGCAAAAACATTTGTAAGAAAGTCGTTAGTAAGCTGCTCTCTTGGGTCTTTATTTTTAATTATTTAATATGTTACTATGGGAATATGATTACTGTAAAAAAAAAAAAAAAGAGGCAATGCAAACACATGGTTTCTTTTTTAAAAGTCAAACTTTTTGTTCAACCTATTTGCGATTCTCACCCTTTAAAACCAGCTCAGTTTCTAACCTGAGGTGCAGTGTATATGTGGGAGAGACAGAGAGAGAAAATATCTGAGATATGATTCAAATCTTAAATCCATCAAAGGGACCCAAGACTTGAGTCATATTACTAAACCAGAAAACTGAAACACACAAACTGATGTGATTCTACCCAACAGAACTCAGTCGAGATCTGATTGAGTTTCAAAACAAAGACCATCAGTGCTTATACAGCATATTTATATACTTCAAAACTGTACGTACTTGAATGTGTGTGTGTGTGTGTCTGTATTGTAATAGATCTGATACAGGGCTAGAGAAAATATATATTTGGCTGATTAAAGCATGAACATCAAATAAAGCACAGAATATTATAAATATTTACATACAGATAAATGTGAAGTCAGACACTTAGAATAAATCAAAAAGATGAGTGGGAATTTAAATGAAAAGCTCAATCACACGAAATAATAAAATTAAAGAAAGTTCACGTATTTGATGAATGTCTCAGTCTGTGTGAATTTGCGGGTATTTTATGAATCTGATAAAAAGTAAAATGAAGATACAGCTAATTATAACGTAACCGTATCATTGAAGGACACTGTGATGACTGTAATGTACTACCTTAAAACAATCGTGTTGCAGTTAGGCAACACTTAACTCTCATATTAGGGTGTAGAGAGACAAACAATGAGCATAAAGAAGGTATTTGATCAGATTGATGATATATTCTTGATTGTACTACCCACAAGGACACACATGGACACACGGACACAGACACACACACACACAGACACACAGACACACACACTCACACACACTCACTCACTCACACACACACACCAAAGAACTTCATCACCCTACCTCGCATCATCATCACTCCTCCACTTGTCTCAGACGTTTGGCCCACTTTCACAAACTCACTTTGTCTGACAATATTCTTTCTTTTGACACACTTTTATCTTCTCTGGCACCACCTACTCTTAAACCCTTTCCTCTTCTTCTTTTGTTCGTCCTTCAGTGAGCCTGGTCTGGTGCTCACTGCAGCTTCAGTGCACATATTCAGACTTTTGAGTGTCAGTCACCGCCTCATCTTCCTTGTTAGCATGTGCGTGTATGTATGTGTGTGTGTGTGTGTGTGTGTGTGTGTGTGTGTGTGTGTATGTGTGTGTGTGTGTGTGTGTGTGTGTGTGTGTGTGTGTGTGTGTGTGTGTGTGTGAAAGAGAGAGATCGTGAGAGAGAGACAGAAAGGGGGGGACTGTCCCCTTGCTTGACTTTTTTCTAGAGGTACTTTTTCCTTATATCTTTGTTGTTATCCTTCACCCCCTCACTCTGCACCAAACATCAAAAACATTAACTTCAAATCGTCTAGCACCTTTAAAACTACCTGAGAATTTTAATCAAAGCACTTTCAACAGGCATAATTGGGGAGGCAGAGAAAAACACACGAGTGACAAAGTAAGATGTTCTTTATTCTCAACTTCACATTTGTCCCTATGCTTCAAATGCAAATGAGTGAAGTATCAGTTTATCAATAAGGGAATAACAGCTTCAGCTCTTTCCAAACTTGACTCAGTTACTTGAGTAAAAGTACCAATACGACATTATTAAAAAAGTGACTGTCAGGTAAACCTGTTTATCTCAGAAATATGTCTTGAAACTGTACTTATGAGCAGTACTTGAGTACATTTACTCAGTTACCATCCATCACAGCATTCCAGTTCATCTCTCCCTAAGACCACCATGGTGATGATTCCTCAGATATCTGATAGTATATATAGTACATGCAGTCACACACAAGCCAGAAACACATTATTATTATTTATGCCCAGTTAGTTTATCATCATGTGACCTTACATGAGGGTTGGTGGTGTGTTATGCACAGCATCTCCACACTTGATCACACACCCAGGTGTGCTAGAGTTGTGTTAAACCAAAGAAGTTAAAAAAAGACGAGATGTTATCGCTGTCTGCATTCAGATGCCAAAGTGCCAAAGCTATAGCAGTTTGTGTTTGTGTGTGTGTTGGTGTGTGTTTGTGTTGGTGTGTGTGTGTGTGTGGTGGGCAGCGCAGGTGCAACACACAGCACACACTACGCTGCTGATGGCCCAACTCCAATGATACCACAGTGTGTGAGTATGTGCATGTGTGTTTGTGTGTGTGTGTGTGTGTGTGTGTGTGTGTGCATGTTGCTGTACAGGTGCAAATGTTGTATGTTTAACTAACTAACTTTGACGTTAACCACAATGCATGCACAAATATCTAGCACAAACAAACACACACACACACACACACACACACACACACACACACACACACACACACACACACACACACACACACACACAGCTAAGGGGATTTCATGGAGAACTTACTTAAATGAGTCCTCTTGGACAAGGCTCCTCCTGATGCAACAAAAAGATGCAGTCAGTGAATCAAAGCTGAACAACACTAAACTTCAAATCTAAGTTTTACTATGAGCTTCAAAACATGAGCAGACAGGTGACAATTTTAATTTTAGAAACCACAATGTGCCGTTCACTTGTGAGGTTTTCACATGAACCTTTCATGAGATAAACTCTTTTAATGAGGTTAAACCCAGAACGAAACATTTCCCATCAATACTTTTTTTTGCTTTTAACTCAAAATTTTAAAACCTAACTTAAGTATGTCCTTCTACTTAACTCCATACTTCCACTAGATTACTGAGGGAAACTATTAACATTTTAGTCTTCTACATTTGTCTCACAGAGTTACACTATAGAAAGTGTAACACTGGGGGATTTTGCACAATAACTTTTAAATTTGATACTTAAAGGACAGTTTGTCCCAATAATTCTTCGACTTAAGTAAATAATTGTTAACAGGACTTTTTACTTGTAATGGAGTATTTCCATAATTTAATATTGTTAGTTCTACCTACATAAAAGATCTGAATATTGCTTCTATCTCTGAAAGTCACATGTTTAGTTTTGTGGTGCAACTCTGAGATTTACACATGTGACACTAAAATCTATCAAATATCAAATAAATATTTACAAATATAATATAACATTAATATTTAATTGAGCATATTAAATACACAGGGTCAGCTTCTAACCAAGGGATCATAACATGTGACAGGAATTTAAGACTTCAAGTTAAAACAGATTTGACTGCGACAGACTCCTGGTTGTTAACTCATCATGGCAGTTTAAAGAGGGTTTGCAGTATTTTCTGTTTGTATTTTAATATCCCTTGTACAAAGAGCTGTGGGCTGATAAGAAGCCCTGGTAATGGCAGAGGTTAAATTGGAGATTTCTTATTTACAGTGGTGTGTGTCTGTTACATTCACGTGACTCTTCGGCATACATATAAACACACACACACACACACACACACACACACACACACACACACACAGGAGATAAGGAGATAAGGAAGGTGGGTGTCTGAGAAGTTATAGGTCCTCCTTTTTTGTCTGCCTGTTTGACCGCAATTGTGAGAAAGTCTGAATTTAGTGAATGTGAGTAAATGTATGGAGGGTTCGTTCTGAACAATGGTGTTTATTTGTGTGTGTGTGTGTGTGTGTGTGTGTGTGAGAGAGAGAGAGAGAGACACACACACACACACACACACACACAGAGAGAACGTTTGAAGGAAGAACAGATAAGTATCGGTAGAAGATGTAGAGCTATAGCCAGTCTTGGTGTGGCGCCTGAAAGGGCCCTCTGTGGTTTCTACTGTTTTCCTCCTCTCATCAAATCAGATTTGCTACACAAGCAGAAAGCAAGGAATGAAAGCACAGCAGTGCTCACACACACGGAAAATGTCAAGAAATTTCAACACAAACGACCTGGGGTGATTGCTAAGTAAAAGGTAAAAAGTATGATGAGAAATAAAATTCAATCATGATTAAAAATGATCAGGGTTTAGCACAGTTAATATGTTGAGCAGTGAATATGTTTGACAATTTCAATAAATTGCAGTGATGTGTTTGAGGCAAGTGTGAAGACTGACTCCCCTTCATCAGTCAGTCACAGAAATGTGTCTTTGTCCCTAAAATACATGAATATAATTTTGTTTGTTTTATTGTAAGCAAGGAGGGATTTTCTATGAAACTTTGTGGGCCTGGGAAAAAAAACATTAAATTTTGGTGCAGATCCAGATCAAGGGTCGGATCCAGGAATTTTTTATTAATTCCATTCAAATTGTCAGACATATTTGTGAAATTCTAAAGATACAATGCAGAGATCTTGTTGAAAAAAATCAGGCATGTGTAGAACGCTTATATCTAGAAATAGGTGAAATTTCATGTGATCTGAAGGATGATACTGGTTATGGTTATTTTTGAGGGAGTGATCTTAATTCAGTTATGTATGATCACAAATATTCCTTCCAGCGATGTAAGAGAATGGAGATTATGCCTGTGTTTAATGTAAACAGTTTGGAGAGCATTTGTGTACATGATAGATCTGTTCTTAATATACAATATGGTGATCAAGTGGCCAGTCAGCCGTGAGCCCTTCTAGTTTTTAAGGTATTTACTTGTATCTGATGACATAATAAATGCACCCATGCTTACAAAATTAAAGCTGTTGACTCTTGTGCTTCTATCAATCGAAATTATTCAGGTTGAAGTCACCTGCAGCAAAACCTGGGTCACTGTTATATAATAATGTTATAATATTAAAGGTGATCTCTGTGCATAATAGAAAAAACAGTTATGGTCAGAGGCTAATGGTGAAAACAGGATCTCATGACATCACCAACATCTGCATCTGTACAGATTTAACACACATTTAGCAACACACAGTCAAACACACACACACACACACAAAGTGAGATTGTATGACCCTGGTGACTAAAGTGAGACAAACATCAACTCATCAGTCAAAATCTCGCTAACGTCTCAAGCCTCTGACATCTACACTGACTGCTGAAGTGACAGTTGCTCGATACATAACAACAGTGAAGATCAGTGAACCCAGAGAGTAGGCCCACAACTTTGCCTGAATATAAAACATTATGCATCCCACTCTAAACACATATTAATGTAAATTCATTACAACCATCATACCAATACTACTAGTTTTATTAAATTAATGTTGTTGGGATTACTACTTAAAAAACTATGTAAAAAAAAAAAAAGAGAAAGTAATAAAACTAAAACCCATTTACAATAATAACTAAAGCATAGCAATTAAGATATACTTTTAAGATATTCTTATGTAAATTCACTCAAAAGCAAGCTCAGTTATTTGGATGTTTGGATGTTGGTCAGGATGAGTGTGATTGTTGAAAAAACTGATTTTATAAATATTTAAAGATTTTTAATAAAGTGACAGATTCAATTATTAATGGTGACTTTGAAATGTTAGTACATTTGCTGTCTTTGGTTTGGTTGAGAGATTCTGTAACAACAGACACTGAAATTAGGGTAAAAAGTGACAGCAGAATAATAATAATAATAATAATAATAAACAGTATGTGAAGGAGAGGATTGGACCCGCAACAGATCCCTGAGGGGCACCACAGACAGTTTGTATCCAACAATAATCAGGAGCAGAGATTTACCCTTCGCAGGCGGAAGGTAAAGCAAAGTGGAGCAGTGCTGGAGAAGCAAACCTGTTGCTCAAGAAAAATGAAAAGACACCCACAACAGCCACTAAACCAACACACTCATCACCCTGAGATGAGCCTCCTCAGCAGAATGAAAACTGTGGAACCACACTGAAACTCCACTTTAACCAGATTAAAACACCATTACAGCAGTTCCAGTAGCTGCTGGGTTTTTTTTTATTACACAATCCTTTAACCCTGTAACGTCCAGCTCTCAATTTTGATTCAGCTGCAAGTTTGTTAAAAGTGTCTTGTGCTTAATTTTATGCACATATAAAACATATGAGGAATATGATTTCAACCTTCAATGGGTGTATATCATACAAGCCTCCACAGTACATACTATACCTCAATACAAATATATGTTTGTACTTATACTCTTACCCTGTCCGTCTCTCTTGTATATTTTCCAGTTAACTACTCAAACCTCTATAACTTGATGATATTTCATTTGTTATTCTGTTTCTTTCTATGATATAGTGTTAGTTACTTCTCTCTATTAAAGACAAAGAAATAAAACATAGCCTCCATAATCAGAATGGCAGTACATTACTAAAGTACTTGCTTAGCTTACTTGCTAACGATGGTGTAGTCAGTTTTTACCATTTGTGTTTTTGATGGTTTCCTATAGAAACAGATGACAGGGAGGTTTGTGGATTTTAAAGGGTTTTTAGGGAAATGGTTTGTGGAAAGATGTGTCTCACTTTTGTGTTTTGGAGAAGAAACATGTCTCAGAGGCAGATTTCCCCCAAACTTCTGCAAATAAACCTACAACTATATGTGCATGGCTCAATATCATTGGCGTTGACTAACTGCTCATTTAAATAGAAGTCAATCACTTCACATTCATTAATCAGAGCCAGGAGCAGCATGTTAAGGAAAGGTGTGCAGTGGGTTTCAGTGGAAGAGGGACAAAGTGTCTTATCTCTGCTGACAGCCAACAGCTTGATTTTAGCCATGGCGAGGCTTGGAATAGAAAAGCATTGACCAAAAAAAGAAGCAAAAAATAAAACCTAATCCCTGGGGATTACTCGGATTTACTGCCATTCTTACCCACTCACAGCACCTTAACCACACCCCAGTGAAACGGATGAGGAGGGTTTACAGGGTAAAGATGGATGAGAGTGCAGGGAAAGAAGATAATTGCGGACACGGTGGCTGGGAGCGACAGAAAGTGGTGGAGCCGGTGAGGGGAAAGGTGAGCAGAGAGAGTGACATGGGGTGGGGTGGGGTGGGGTGGGGTAGGCGATATGGCCAAAACTACATCACTCAATATCGATAATTATCACAATGTTTGTTTCTTTTATATTGGCTGATTTATGCTCCTGAGTGAAGGTTGTGGTTTTAAACTCTGAGAATGACAAACAGTTTATTAACAGCAAAACATTTTACATATCTGAGGTGGATCAACTTTGTGTCAAATGTGTTGCAGTGGTGGGATTTCCCAGATTGGGATCAATGAAGTACATCCATCCATCCAAATCTCCTCAGTGTGCTTGCACAGTGCATCTGCAATATATCAGTAGATTTAGTGAACTTTTGTTATATTGCTATTGACGTAAATTATACTGAGATAAATCTTGATATAGTTTTATTGCCCAGCTCTGGATGCTGGGACAAGGTCCACACAGAATAACACAAGTTTCATGCCATGCACTTGTGCAGTCATCACACTTCATGAGGCCTGCTCATGAGTGGATCCTCAGTGATGCAGCCCCTTACCTCTCTTGATGGGGGTGTCAGTGGGGGGCACGTCGGGATCCTCATATTCCATTACTCTCCTGTGGAAACACTGCAGGGCCCTGCACACACACACACACACACACACACACACAGACACACACACACACACACACACACACACACACACACACACACACACACAGACACAGGCTAAGTCAGGCTGTTGGTGAACTCCACCTGCTGCCATCATGCACAGAATATAGAATGAGAGAAAACTACCTGTTGGTTGTTTCTAGCGCTCAGGTCGGCGCAGACATTTGAATACATGCACAGCCATGTCCTCTCTTCTTCCTCTTCCAGTCCTTACAGCAGCTCCCAAAACTCGGCCATCATCTTCCTCACTTCTCCGTGCGCCTCCTCCACCTCCACTCTACACGTCCTCCTGTGCGTTTGTTATGAATTAATGTAATTTCCACCGCCACAACTGAGGCAGCAGCAGCGGCAGAGAGGGGCGAGTGCAGCTGGACGGGCCGAACGAACACACGACGTGCGCTCCGGCTCCCCTCCCTCCCTCCCTCCGTGCGCTCTCCGTGCGCTCTCCGTGCGCCCTGACCATGCCGGGCTGGAGAGAGTTATGTCACCGGCTCTTATGCAACAGCAGCGGATCGGGTTTTGCTTTGTAGCACTCGGTTGAGAAATATAATCCCATGATGCTGCTGGTGCTGCCACGAATGTCAGCTACACTAATTGAGATAACACACAACGAGCAGAGGACGCATTAGACGCCAGCACATTGTTTATATCGGAATAAAATCCCTCTTCATAAATTGGTGTAAGTTTAGAGACTTGTCACGACCTGCAGCTCTGCACATGTCTATATGCAGAGAGGCTGGTTTACTGATAACCGGCCTATGTGATGCATCATTTCAAATGAGATAATTGGTAGGACTGTGAAAAAATAGTCATAAAAGTTTATATATATATATATATATATATATATAATAAAATTGAATAGAATGGCTAGCTGTAAGTACAACACTTGAGTAAATGTTTCACTTCAACACATGTATTTGTCCGTTCAAGTATAAACCAAACACATTGTGAGCTTTTATAACATGAATTCTTATAGATTAGTACGTTCACTGTGCTACTTTTACTCAAATGTAACTTCTTGCACTGTAATATGCCAGTTGGCTTTAAATGAAGATGAAATCAGCGACTGTAATGTCCCAGGATAAGCATTGTACTGATAAATGATGATCATCACAGGGGCCCACCCCCAAGATCAAATGTATACAAATTTGGGATTTGTTTAGAAAATACTTTAAAAATGGCAATATGCCTATTACACAATACAAAAACGTGTTTCTTTAAATTGCTCAGTTTGTCCAACCAACAGACAAAACACAAGTAAATTCTCACTGATAAAAGTTTTGTAATTTCCCTTTAATTGCTGGCTGTTAACAGTTGTCCTCAGTCAGCACAGTGCACCAAGACTTTTACAGATTGAGACTTTTAAAGTAACATTTTTGAAATCAAATGTAAAAGGTAATTGTTGGCTGTTAAATCACCCACAGACTCTTCACCATCAGGAGTTTCACTCTAAACAGAAATGTTCCTTTATTGAAAACAAATCAAATTCGGTTATCAAGTTGCACTTTATTGTCTATTATCTACAGTAAAAACTGTTCTGGGTATGTCAGACAGAGTTTGTTACAGGTGGTTTTAACTGAAAGTTTAAAACAACTGCCCATACTCTGCCTTCCACCCCCACCCACTCCCCACCCTGCTTCCTCCAACCCAACTTGACCACATGACTCTTCCGCAATAACTGCTGGTGTTCACTTGTTTCATTAGTCCTGCATCCGACACAGACACACACAGACACACACAGACACACACAGACACACACACACACGTTGTTAGAAACCAAGGGAGCATTTCCATCTGCACTCCTCTGAGGTTAAAGTGTGAGGGGCCCTCAGAAGACCACCAGGCTTCCACTGTGACGAGTCCATACACTTGGAAACCACACATCAGACCAGACTGTGTGAGAAGTGAAGTTAAATGCATGCATGGTTTGTAGGGCCAATAATTTACCCACAAAAACTCACTGAGAGGCAACACTTGCACAACTGTAACTCCCTAATTACTATTAATACTTGTATCACTTATTCCTATTACTACTACTACAACTACGTATTTTTACTTTAAAAAAGCATATAACAAAAACAAAGAAAACTCTGTAAAAATCCAGAAAGTGTTAGAAGCTGTATTAATCATGGAGTGGCTTTCATCAAAAAATCTAAATATTACAGGACACATTTATAAGACAACTAATACATTTAACTCCTTTTTACATGTTGTGAATCCAGTATATTAAATATTTCCATGTTAATTAACATTTATATTATGTGAATGTTTAAGCAGCTCAGTCTTCTGACAGGATGCAAAAGGCTCTTATTCTAATTCATTAATAACACAATTTGTTCTTAAATTTGAAGCCTCTAATAAATCAATAACTTAAATTCACATATGTTCTATTTGAAATAATCTTATTTTTAATTGAACGGCTGTGGAGTGCCAGTTGTATGATTCAGTGAGGTTTGTTTATTCCTTCTGTCAACATGTCAAGCCCAATGCAAACAGTATTTGTTACAACAACAGAAAATGTTGAGAAATCAACATTACAGTCACATTCGGATGTGTCATAGTCGTGTGTAAAAGAAAGTTGGCGTGGGTTAGCTCTAAATGTGGAGCTCTATATGTTGTCAGGTGTCTGTGACACTTTTTGAACATTGTGGTCTACATAGCTGCCAGAGCAGCGCAGATCTCTGTGATGTGGACAGTGTTCCATATTAATGAAAACTGTGGCACGCTCAGACATTTCTGATGTCAATACCAAGATATCAATCTATATGTGGTATCCTATATTATGTAGTATGATAAAAACTAAAAAGTACATTTCATGAGCATGTTATGTAGTTTTCAAAAAGCAAATATCTCAGTGTGAAGTTAAAGCAAAGAAAAACTTGTGACGTTTCCTCATCCATGAAAATGGCCTGTTTTGTTGGTAATTTAAATACTTTTTCCACTGTTCAGTGACCTTAACATTCTTATTTATTTATTTATATATTTTTTACCTTGGGCAGTTTACTACTTCCATTTATACCTTTCATAGTTATTCCCTGGACTTTTTTAATAATTCAATCAAATCTGGAAAGTAAGAGCATTATCAAATGTTTCTTTTTAAGTTTTTAATCACATTTATGTCAAGATTTCCATATGACGGAGGAGCAATCCCAGTCTTTTTTTTTTTTTTAATGTCAACAGGATACAATTCAATTTTTATTAGCTGCAATTTCCCTTTTTCACAAACAAATAAAAAACGTATTTGTATGATTTATATAATACACTAAGGTAAGGCTTTATTAGACTAAACAAGTATTTAAGTACAGTACATTTTCTAATATAATGTCACTATCAAAAGCTGAGGTGCAATAATATGTAACATGTAGATGAATAAATATATTGACATATGTATGATGTATATGATGTGATAATAACACTAAGCAGTGGAGGTCAAGTAGAGGTATATACTAGTATGTAATTACAATTAAAAAAAAACAAAAAATGATTAATACAAATTCAAAAATAAGTTATATATTAAATCATCGGGCAAATACAATAACACTGCAAATCAGTGATACACTCACACATCCTGTCTCACTCTCACACTGTTGATGAGGTTTGGGAAGGTGTTGCTGCATTGGTGTCATCCTCCCTTCACTAGATGACTGAAATTGACTGACAGGAACAGAGCTGCACAAGAACCACGAAAGACACAACAAAAACAAACAGAATAGAATAAGTGATGTTACAGCAGCTCTGTGAGCAGATACGTGTTTTACATTTTATAATATTTCTTTAAAGGTACAGTTTGTGTACCAAATTGTACCTGTTGCGTCTGTGTGCAGTTTTGAGCCGTCACTGCTGGTGACTTTACATGAAATAAACATTTTCCTGCCTTCCCTCGAATCCACAGAGGATTCTATCAACACTGTGTTTCCAAGTGGGATGGGACTGGACACAAGACAGATGTTTGTTAGGGACCTATGTCACAACATATATCCAACAATATGGATATGAGTTTGTATATACTTGGATTACAATCATTTTAATTTTAACATCTGAGTTAAGGATGGGCCAAAAGCAAACATCTAACAATCGATAGCTGTTACAACTAGAACATTACTAAACTGTGCATTTAGTGTTAATGTAAACTGACCCAACTCTAGATAACTCTTGTCGATATTTTTGAGCACTTGCAATCTAATGCAGGGACTCTGGACCACCTAAGCAGCACTTGTCATATTCCTATAAACCCTACTTATGTAATTATATGAGACTATACAGACCCTGACACAGAAAATGTAATTGAGTAAAAGTTAATTCTTTTGAGCTACATGAATAAATGTTTTACGTATATATTTTTAATATATATATATTTAAACAACATATTCCGTGTTTTTCTGTTCCTGTACCTGCGGTAATTCATGTTGAGGTTGGCGGTCATAACAGGTCCGGACACTACCGAGGCGTGAGTCCCTGTCACTGTATCAATCATAGTGGCTATCGCCCCCCCGTGGACACAGCTGGAAACACAAACATACAATACATATCAAGTCCAAAGTTTTAAAAGTGAGGTTTTGTTAAGTTGTAAATCTATTTAAGAATGCTTAAATATATTGATTTACTTTTCAGATATAACAGGTATAACATATGAAAATGTATGCAAGATAATATTACCCTTTTGTTTTCAGAGTACGGCTAAGTAGAAATGGAATGTAAAAAAACAGGTGCACATAGACATCTATACACAAACAACAGTGCTATCTGGTGTCTCTGTTTTCTCACCCTGGAGGCCCCTCCAGAAGGTGTCCAGCCTGGAAAATGCACACAACCCTCTTCTCTTTTTTGTTAACAAACACAACGTATTCAAATCCTGCCCCCTCCTCTCGGATGTTGCGGGTAAAAAGACGAGCTTTCGCCTGGATAATCTTACTGAGATAAAATCCACCTAATGGGAAAAAAAACAACAGGCACAAGTGAGTCAACATCTTTGCAGCTCAGGAAAAACATATAATAAATACAGATGTTGTAGGATAGAAATCCTAATGAAATTAAATTAATGTTTAATGATAGACAGCTCTACCTGTGACATACTTGAGGGAGCGATTGTAGCTTGGCAGTCTCGTCCAAAGCCCTCTGTCTTTCTCTCCTCCCTCTGTCTCCACCTCACACTGGCTGCTGTAATGCTCGTACAACCGCAACATTTCTGAGCCCCACGAGGGGTTGGGCAGGCTGAAGTCCCGGGGCTTGGAGGAAAGAAACGATGGCAGCGTCTACCAAACAGTTAAATGCACAAAAATATTAGTTAGTGATGTTTCTTGAAAAAGTGGCTGTTACAAGTCATGGACACCTATGGTTGTGCCATATAACAATATATAAAGACAATAGACGATTATTGTTGATCATAACATTTATATTAAGGTTGTATTTAAATGTTTTAGTATTGTATTATTTTATTCCCTGATCATATGTGCTTTAGTCCTGAAATATTTGTACCCATTTTTAACCATGAGGCTTCTTGGATAAGAGGTTTCTTGGATTACCTAGACTCTCAACATAATATAAAACTACACAGGATGGTATATCATATGTTTAAATCAAATGTATGTATGTAGCCAACCCATGGTTCCATTCATAAGATAAGCTGTGTAAAGAAAAAACTCAACAGACTGATAAAATACGTTTAAATGACTTCAAGGTTCAGTGTTTGTTGCCATTCCTCTCAAACATTCAGTGGTCATGACTGTTTTTCAGTTGATCGTGATATGTCCAGTGTTTGTACAGGAACACGCACCAGTGTTTTGGATTAGGGCTGTGAATTGTAGATCAGTCAACGTTCAGTAATGAACTGATTAATCAGCTAGTCATTGCAGCTCTGTATTGCTCCACACCGCAGTTTGTTCTCTAACTATAGTTCTATTCTTTTTTATTCTATCGGTCCCTTTCATCAGAACAGCGGACTCTACCTACCACCATGGTCTTGACCGCGCTGCAGGCTGACAGGTGGCCGAGCTGAGTGCTCCTGGCCGGGAGAGAGGTGAGGCTGTGGACGCCTCTGAACAACAACCCACCGAGGCTCCTCGTCATGTCTGCTCTGGTTGAGGTGATGGCGGCTGAGGTACAAGTTGTTGAAGACACCGGCTTTCAGAGCTGAGGACCAATGTGTGCGTCAATGCGATGTTTGCACTGAACCCCTGTGGACAAACGGAGCCGGGTCACTTTATGAACTGTACACGGTTCGACTCCCATCGAGTTCATCCACGTTAACTAAAAGAAATGAAATCAAACAAATAGGCACAGATGAGCGTGACGTCACCCTCTGCTCAGGACGCCATCACTACGCTTTGTGTTGACGTAAAGAATCGTTCGCTGCGACATTAACACGTAAAGTTGCACAGGTCGTTCATCTGTAACCTCTCATGTGTCATCGGGACCCGCACTTCCTGTTACTGCGTCACTTGGGCCACGTGCTTTACAACTCGCATTGTGATTGGCTGTTCCCAGTTTTTTTTTTTTTTTTTACTTTATTTAAACGATGATCGACCAATTTAAAACAACAGTGTCAATGACATCAGACAGAGCTGCAGTAAAATATCAGATTGACAGTATTGGTGAGGATCTGATCTCAGAACTGTTTGATGGAAACTTCCTCTGTTTACCTGATCCCGCTTCCAGACTTCAGGTTCAGTGTGTAAGATTTAGGTGAAAGGGATCTATTGGCAGGAATTGGATATAACATTTATTCTAGTGGTGTTTCCACTAGTGTTTGATATTAGTTTAATTCCATTCATATTGTAGGAGCCATTTCGCTATTTATTTAATAAGTTATTCTAATGCCTGCTGTGTTTATGTTTTCCTGAGCTCTTGTGCCCTCTGCAGGTCAGAAGGCCATCAATAGGAGAGTGACCTGGTGGAGGTGAGGCTGACTGGAAGCACACAGCTTTTTGACCTCGCTGTTTGAGTGGGTGCTTGCTTTGTTTGCTGAGGATAGGCCTCACTGCTGCTTTGTACACTTTAAGCTTTTCTGCCTCGATTAATTTATTTTACAAAACTACAAGTTGTAACATTCATTTATCAAAAAACCAACCATTGGAATTTACCTGGACCTCTTTGGATCTCCCTTCATTCAAATCAAGCGTCAAAGAATCCCCAGTCAACACCTTTTCTAGATAAATGGTCACTTTACATATTTCAGTATTGCATGTTACTTATTACTTACTACTGCCTATTTAGACAAGGATTATCTTATTTTACACACGCAATATATCCATATATACCCATGTATATAGATTAGATGGAACCCACCTTAGCCATTTAATTTCCTGCTACTGTAATCTTAACACAGTGACACTACTTAACTTAACTTTATTTGAATAAATTGTTCAATCAAGATTCAACCATATGTCTTTCAGCTTTTTGCAGATTTGATTAAAAGGTCCAGTGTGTAGGATTTAGGTAGAAGGGACCTTTCTGCAGAAATTAAATATTAAATACAGGGACACACTGATTTCACAAGC